>NC_083426.1:53525026-53860228 GCF_020745735.1 Hemiscyllium ocellatum
CTCCACCCTCCCCATCTTGGTAACGTGTGCTCCACTGAGGTTTAGCTCTTGGTCAGTGATCAGCTCCTCCTCTTCACCACATTGGAAGTTACAAGTACAGATAGCACCCAACATTTAACCTAAACTCTAACCAAACTCTGCCTTGTTCACCCTTCGAGTCCAATGTTACCTGACCTTGTCACTTGTGCTTCACAGCTCCTAGTGCCTTTGGCACCTTAATTCCCACTTAAACTCCCAATCTGCACATGGGGGGCTACCCATCTGAATAACCGGTCTATGGCAGGGCTTTTGAGACGGGCAGTACCTTTGTCCTCTGGCTGTTTCAGCACAAGCAGCAGATTCTACCGTGGTTAATACAGTTAAACGTTTTCTCCACAGACATGCACTTATAAAAGATTTAACGCTGTACTGTAGCAAATCAGACTTTACAATCAATATAGCTTTTAAACTGTATCCTTGGCCTGGTCTGACTCTGGACTTGGCCTGGTACAACTCAGTTCTTAACCCGGCTCCCTGGTCATGGTCTTCAACCAGGGCACCTGTAATAAGAACCCTGCGCACTGCGCCAACTGTTGTGGGGAAACTCACCAGCCTCTGAGTCAGAATCGGGGTTCAATGACAGTTTATTGTAGAAGGAAATACCGGAGCTCCGGGGAGAGAAAGACATGAACAGCACAGTGGACAGCTGCAAGTCTTCTCTCAACCCCGAGCACGTGTCAAACTTTTGCACCTCTAGGTCAGTGATGGGATTCTTGTCTTTGTAATATGGTTCGTTTATGGCAATCATTGCAGAATCGTTGACAGTTTCGATACAGTCTTTGTCAGTTCCAATGAAGCCTTTGTTAATTTCCACTTGGTCATTGTCAGTTTCAGTGCAGACGTTGTCAGTTTCAATGTCTGCATGGAAGTCCATTACTGAAGTAATAGGTGCTAAATGCTCTTCCTGAGAAGGACAATTACTGCAGCCCTGGCTGTTATCACTTTGTTTTGAGTCTGTATCAAGCTGTTAACATTTCTATTAAAAGTGTTGGCTGGACCCAGACACTTCAGCGAGCAGAGTTCATTACTCAAATATATTCTCTTCCCCATCCACCTTAAACTAATCAGGTAGGTTGTGGGTGCATTGTGCTGCCATTCTGGTGGCCCCAGGCAGTGTCTGTATCTGCTCTGCTCTTTCTCTCCATATCGTGATCCGGCGGCCATCTTATATGTCAAGTTGGCCTGTTGTTGGCTCAGCGGCCATCTTGTGTGTCTGTGTGCCTAGTGTCACCCTGCCCTGTGCCATCTCCCTCTTCAAAACTTTGTTTTTGAAGAATATAGCCACTCAATGAAGGAATGTATTAATGATTTTAACAGATTATATAAACCATTGATGAAATTTAATTTGGGAACTCCAGGGTTGGTATTTATATTATTGGATCATAAGATTATAAGACATAGGAAGTTGGCTGTTCAGCACATTGAACCCACTTTACCATTCAGTGAGATCATGGCTGGTCTGATAATCCACAACTCCATGTTCCTGACTTTTACCCATATCTTTGTAAGCCCCTCCTGCCTCCTTGGAGATAGCTGTTCCCATCTCATAAAACCATCTCGCTTTTATTCATTTCTCTATTGGCTCTCGTGATCTCATCTGACTGGGATCTAAGCTCTGGAATTCTCTTCCTAAACTGCTCCATTGTTCGCCTTAGAACCTACCTCTTTGACCAAGCATGTACTCATCCAAGCTAATGTCCACTTCTGTGATCAAACATCATATTTTGTTAGAATTATCATGTGACACTCTCTGTACATTAATGCACATCATTGTGAGTCCATCCTCATTCCTGGACAAAATGTTCTTCCTTTTTTTCCAGTGAAACCTTCTCCTTTGTCCTGACTAACGTTCATGGCAGCAGGAAGTTTGGATATTGCCGACGCCTCTTGGTAAGGTCCAGTTCAGGTTTGCTCCATTCTCTCTCCACCTCCCAGCTCCCTCTCCTCGGCCAAAGCTGATGGTATTTACAATGTTTCTCATTGGGCTTCAAAAGGCAGGGTGTTTGAAGCATCTTGGGATACCTTCATCAATATCCTTCCATAGATAAGGTTCTGTCTAAACTAGTTAAATGATGACTATGTCAATTGTCAGAATAACTCATTAACAAATGGTTTTTTTGGGAAGCAAACTGCCAACCTTACCTAGTCTGGCCTACATGTGACTCCAGACCCACAGCTACGTGGTTGACTCTTAATTACCCAATGAGCAATAAATACTGCCCTGGCCACTGACACCCTCATCCCATGAATGAATGAGTTTTTAAACTACAAAGCCATGGTCTGAATGTTGGGAATGTCGACTCCAATCCAGGATTTTCCCAACTCCAGACTATTCCAGACCAGGCTGGCTGCATGGGACGGTTGGTCATGTGGTCATGAAGGTCTAGACCCTCTCCAAAGGGGCCTGTTGGTTGGAGATTGGTCAAAAGAATCCCTAGAGGCATGGTCTGTTTAGATTAGATTACTTACAGTGTGGAAACAGGCCCTTCGGCCCAACAAGTCCACACCGACCCGCCGAAGCGAAACCCACCCATACCCCTACATATACCCCTTACCTAACACTACGGGCAATTTAGCATGGCCAATTCACCTGACCCGCACATCTTTGGACTGTGGGAGGAAACCGGAGCACCCGGAGGAAACCCACGCAGACACGGGGAGAACGTGCAAACTCCACACAGTCAGTCGCCTGAGGCGGGAATTGAACCCAGGTCCCTGGCGCTGTGAGGCAGCAGTGCTAACCACTGTGCCACCGTGCCGCCCAAAGCAAGGTTACCAGTTTAATAAATGAAGGCAGCCTGGCGCAGATTTGTCCAGCAACACGGAGGTTAAAGGTTTCTGTGTTCCATGAGAAATGGTGCAATGACATTCAAAAATTACACATTATTTATATGTTTTTTTAAAAGATAGTACAGCCTTAATTACAAGAAAGGACCATTTACATATAATAAGGTGTCATGACTTACAGCAGGTTAATCCAATGATATTCCCTGGGAAAGGGTTCTTAATTTACCTAGATCACCATCCCATGTGAGTATTCAAGGTTAGTTTGAATATCAAATCACTGTCATATAATGAAAAATCCATTGTTCTCTCTTATCTCTAAATACAACCAACTTAACAAAGCATCGGTTCAAATTCACAGAGTCAAGTCTTTACTTGCAGCCATTTTGTTGTGTTATTTTAAATTGAAAAGCCATTTTATGGGTAATAAAAATGTGCAGATGCTTGTTGCTTCTGACAACAGCCTAAATTCAAATTTTAGATCCTCAGTCTCATCCAGGGCATTGGTTTATCCAACTCTTAAAGGAACCCAGCTCTTAAAACAATGGCGCTTCTTACACACACAGCAGCACTCACGAGCTGACAGCTGAAACGTGACGTGCTTGCAGTGGGCTTCCTGGTGCAGGCTGGAGGAAACTCATCCATCCTATAAAGAAATTATACCAGACTGTGTGGATAATCATCCTCCCATATATTTAACATGTAGTTCTTCAGGTGGATTGTAAAATTGTATCCAAATTTAAAATAAATTGTCATGTTACAGCTAACGTTAATTATCATACATTCTATGATATCTTTCTCATTACTATAATATAATCAGGAGTTAAATCATACAGTAAATATTCATAATTAAGAATGAAAAATGTTGTGGTCTCAGATTTAATCCTCAAGAGCCTTTAAAAGCGTTGCAGAATTCTTAGATTAAATGTGATGATATGTGCTAGCCTGTGGGTAAAATTTACCCTGAAATAATTCTGCAAGTTTTTAGACATCAAAGGGAGAGGGCATTTCATTATTAGGACGCAGTTAATCGCTGGTTATCCTGACTGACCTCTCTGTGATTTGAAACTTCTCTGATTGGACAGGTAAGGCTGACAGTAGGTTTAACCGGAGAGGTTTACACTGCTGTGGGGTGAAGGATGTAAGGTTACTGGAATCATTAACACCGCCCCTCTGACAGTGCGGCGCTCCCTCGGCACTGCCCCTCTGACAGTGCAGCGGTGTTCCATCAAGAATAACCAGGGAGAGGAGAACCAGCTTGAGATGACCCTATCCCTAATGATTCTGGAAGTCCAGGGTGATTGTTGTTCTGGGGGGAGACCATGGTGTTAGTTGACTTGGCCCAGCTGATCAGTTTGTGTTGGTGCTGGTTACTGTGTATGAGGGACCAGAGGTCAGGCAAGGTTCACCTGGGCAGATGACCAGACCACGCTGAAGGTTGTGACCCTGGTTAACTGAATGTTTCTCCCTGTTTACAGCCACGTGGAGGTGGGCCAAGACTCCCAGAGGTTTTCTGCATCATCAGCTGCCTGGGCTGTTTCGGTCTGTTCTCAAAGGTATGCAACTTCTACCTGCTTGGCACTAACCCACTCTGGGCCAGGATTCTGTGGAGTCTGGGTGGCTCTATAAAAGGGCAAGTGGAGTCTGGAAGTGAAGGTCCCATCCCCATTGTTAGTGGATCCCACTCTCTCCTACAGGAAACTGGAGAGAACACAGATCTGGCGGGGGTTTGGGGATCTGGCGGGGGTTTGGGGATCTGGCGGGGGTTTGGGGATCTGGCGGGGGTTTGGGGATCTGGTGGGGATTTGAACTTGGTGTATGGTTTTAACAGATCCCAAATTCACTGCTCCTCAAGTTTAAGCTGCAGTGTTGAAGCCACAGATTCATAGTGATGCGTGTTTTCTCTGGGGGCTTGTTAGAAAATTTGTGCCCCTTTATAAAATTAACATTTTAAACCCTGAAGCTGTCCTTCCAATATAGTGGTGGCAATTTGCACAGGAGAGGGAGTGAATATTGGCTGTTATCGAGGAAGGGAGGGTTTGTTGACAGCTGAGAATGTGTTGCTGGAAAAGCGCAGCAGGTCAAGTCAGGCCAGGCAGGAGAATCGACATTTCGGGCATGAGCCCCCCTTCAGGAAACATGCCTGAAACGTTGACTCTCCTGCTCCTTGGATGCTGCCTGAACCTGCTGCGCTTTTCCAGCAACACATTTTCAGCATGCTAGATAGCTCATTGTGTTCAGCGATGTACCAGATAAATGAATTAGCCTTGGGAAATACAGGGATAGGGTAGAGAGCTGGGTCTGGGTGGGCTGCTCGTCAGAGGGTCAGTGCAGACTCAGTGGGTGAAATGGCCTCCTTCCACAGTGTCAGGACTCTCGGATTGATTTTAGTACCCGATATCTCCTTCAAAGAAAAGACACTGGTGAAAAAAATCACCTGACCATCAACAAACAAGAACCAGTCTGAACTAAAATTAATATTTTCATCAAAAACCTGAAACCAGTCAGGGATGGAGAAATGCAGATCTCCAGTTTGATTGATATCTTTTTGCTAAGTTAAATGTTAGAAATGAAAGGTATTACCCTAAGCCCACAGGAGCATATGAATGAAGTGTGCTTCAAGGAACTAATGTCAAAGCAGCAAGGAAGGTGGATCTATAACTAGAATAAAGAGGATTCTCTCTGCTCTCTATCTCTCAATTCCTCTGCTTCTCTTTCTTTCTGTGTCTCTATTTTTCTTGCTTGTTGTTTCTTTCACTCGTCCTCCCTGTTTGTCTTTCTCCTCCTCTGTTTTTTTCTCTCTCTATCTATCTCTCTCTCTCTCTCTCTCTCTATCCGTTTCTCTCTCTCTCTCCCCTTCCTGTTTCTCTCTCTCCCTCCCTATTTCCCTCTGTATCTCTCTCTCTCTCTCTCTCTCTCTCTCCCCCTCCCTCCCCCTTCCCTGTTTCTCTCCCTCTCCTCCTCACTATTTTTCTCTCTCGCAGTCTCCCTGTTTCTTTATCTCTCTCTCTCTCCCCGCTCCTCACTTTGCATTTAACTCTTCCTCCCTGCCTTCCTCTTTCTCTGTCCCCTTCTCTGCCCTCTCCATCGCCCTCCCCTCCCTCTCCATCGTGAGGGGGAGGTGCTGGGAAGCTATGGAAGACCATATTGAAACCATTCTCCAGACTCTGGTTGTCAGTATCAGCCGCAGAAACGTGGGTGAACATGTTTGTTTTTGGGGACTGGGGGTTGCTGTTGGGAGCGGCCTCAGCCCTGGTGCCGTGGTTTGTTAGCCGGTTTGTTAGCCAGCTTGCTCACTGTGCCTGGCTTTTCTCATAGATCCTGGACGAGGTTGAGAAGAGGAGGCAGATCTCCATGGCGATGATTTACCCCTTCATGCAGGGGCTGCGGGAAGCAGCATTTCCAGCTCCAGGCAAAACTGTCTCCATCAAAAGCTTCATCCCTGAATCAGGAACAGAGGTAGGTGTTTGATGTGACCCAGAGCATGGGCGACACTGGCTGGGCCAGCTTTCATTGCCCATCCCTAGTTGCCCCTTGAGATGCTGGTGGTGAGCTGCCTTCTCAAACCATGTGCTGCGGGTTGACCCACAATGCCATTAG
This sequence comes from Hemiscyllium ocellatum, assembly GCF_020745735.1. Classification (NCBI taxonomy): domain Eukaryota; kingdom Metazoa; phylum Chordata; class Chondrichthyes; order Orectolobiformes; family Hemiscylliidae; genus Hemiscyllium; species Hemiscyllium ocellatum. The sequence continues at coordinate 53,531,450 of NC_083426.1, forward strand.
GGAGGGAATTCCAGGATTTTGACCCAACAACATTTAAGGAACACGATATATTTCCAAGTCAGGGTGAGGAGTGGTTTGGAGGGAAACTTGCAGGCAGTGCTGTTTCCATGTACCTGCTGCCTTGGCCATCCAGGTTGAGATGGTCATGGGTTTGGACGGTGCTGTGGAAGGGATCTTGGGCATCTTTTAGATAGTAGCAACAGTGTCTACTGAGCATCGATGGTGGAGGGAGTGGATGCTCATAAATGTGGTACCAATCGAGTGGCTGCTTTTGTCCTGAATGATGTCAAGTTTCTTGAGCGTTGTTGGAGCTGCCCCCATCCAGGGCAGGTGGGGAGTATTCCATCACACTCCTGACTCGTGCCTTGTAGATGGTGGATAGACTTTGGGGACCAACACCATTGAATGTCAAGGAGGTGATGGTTATTGCTTATGGGAGATGATTTGCGTGATGTGTTGGCTGGATGTTGTCCAGGTCTTGCTGCATTTAACTGCTTCAGTATCTGAGGAGTCACAAACAGAACTGAACACTTGGACCAGAAAGGCAACACTGCAAATGTTAGTTATACATGGAGGCTGAAAGTTATACAGCACAGAAAGAGATCCTTGGGTCCAACCCATCCACACTGACCAGATATCCGAAACTGATCTGATCCCATTATTTGGTCCCGATCCCTCTAACCCCTCCCCTTTCCTATCGCCTTGTTGTGGAGATGCTGGTAATGACAAGAAACCTGCTGGACCATAACCTGGTGATACCTGGGAAGGATGAGGGAAAACCCAACGGCATTTTCTACCCTCACGTGAGCAATAAGAGAATGATCAGAGTGAGGGTAGGGCCGATCAGGGATAGTGGAGGGAACTTTTGCCTGGAGTCTGAGGAAATAGGGAGTTTTTTGCTTCAGTATTCAGGAGAGAGAGGGACCTTGTTGATAGTGAGGACACAGTGGATTAGATTAATAGGCTTGAACAGACGATATGAAGAAAGTGGATGGGCTGGAAATTCTGGGAAGTATCGAGGTAGACAAGTCCCCAGGGCCAGACCAGATATATTCAAGGTTACTACAGGAAGTGAGGAATGAGACTGCTGTTCCTCTGGTGATGATCTTTGCATCCTCATGGGAGTAGAACTGGCTGATTGGAGGGAGGTGAATGTTGTTCCACTGTTCAGGAAAGGAATAGGGAAATCCCTGGGAATTACAGTCTTATGTCTGTGGTCAGCAAAGTACTGGAAAGGATTCTGAGAGATATGATTTATGACTATTTGGAAAAACATAGTTTGATTAAAGATAGTCAACATGGCTTTGTGAGGGACAGGGTCATGCCTCACAAGCCTTAGAGAGTTCTTTGAGGATGTGACAAGACACAGTGATGAAGGCTGAGCAGTGGAAGTGGTGTATATGGATTCAGTACGGCATTTGATAAGGTTCCCCACGGTAGGCTCATTCAGAAAGGTAGGAGGTATGGGATACAAGGGAATTCGGCTGTCTGGATACAGAATTGGCTGGCTGAAAGAGGACAGTGAGTGGTAGTGGATGGAAAGTTTTCCACCTGGACATCGGTGACCATGGTGTCCCGCAGGGATCTGTACTTAAGTCTCTGCTGTTTGTAGTTTTTATAAATGACTTGGATGAAGAAGTGGAAGGGTGGGTTAGTAGATTTGCCGATGACACAAAGGTCGGTGGTGTTGTAGATAGTGTCGAGGGCTGTTGCAGGCTACATCAAGACATTGACAGGATACAGAGGTGGGCTGGGAAGTGGCAGATTGAGTTCAACCCTGGATAAATGTGATGTGATTCATTTTGGAAGGTTGAATTTGAATGTTGAATACAGGGTTAAAGCCAGGATTCTTGGCAGTGTGGAGGAACAGTGGGATCTTGGGGTCCATGTACATTGATCCCTCAAAGCTACCACCCAAGTTGGTGGGATTGTTAAGGCGTATTGTGCTTTGGCTTTCATTAACTGGGATTGAGTTTAAGAGCTGCAGCTCTATAAAACCCTGGTGAGACTACACTTGGAATAGTGTGTCCAGTTCTGGTCACCTCAGTATAGGAAGGCTGTAGATGCTTTCGAGAGGGTGCAGAGGAGGTTTACCAGGATGCTGCCTGGACTGGAGGGCTTGTCTTATGAAGAGAGGTTGAGTGAGCTCGGGCTTTTCACACTGGAGCGAAGGTGGTGTACAAGGTAATGAGAGGCCTAGATAGAGTAGATCGCCAGAGACTTTTCCCCAGGGCAGAAGTGCCTGTAAGCAGGGGTTATAATTTTAAGGTGATTGGAGGAAGGTTTAGGGAGATGTCAGAGGTAGGTTCTTTATACAGAGAGTGGTGGGTGCGTGGAATGCACTGCCAGCGATGGGAATAAAGTCAGAGACATTAGGGGCATTTAAGCGACTGCTGGATTAGCACATGGATGGCAGTAAACTGAGGGGCATGTAGATTAGGTCAAGATAAATGTTCGGCACAACATCTTGGGCCAAAGGGCCTGTACTGTGCTGTACTGATCTATATTCTACCCATTAAATGTTGTATTTGTACCAGTCTCCACCATCCCCTCTGCCAGCTTGTTCCATACACGTCTGCATGAAAACATTGCCCCTTAATTCCCTTTTAAATCTTTTCCCCTTTCCCCTTTCACCTTAAACCTATGCCCTCTAGTCTTGGACTTGACTATTCACCCTATCCATGCCCCTCATGATTTCATAAACCTCAATAAGGTCACCCCTCAACCTCCAACATATTCCAGCATATTTGGCCTCTCCCAAAAGCTCAGACCTTCCAACTTGACCACATCCTTGTAAATCATTTCTGAACCCTTTTTGAACAGGCTCTTTCCTTTAGCATGGAGACCAGAATCTAGCACAGTATTCTAAAAGTGGCTTAACCAATGTCCCATACAGCCACACCATGACCTCCCAACTCCTAAACGTAATATTCTGACCAGTGAGGGAAGTGTGCCGAATGCTGCCTTCATTATCCTTTCTACCTACTTCCAAGGAATAGGCTCCTGCACCCTCCGATCTCTTTGCTCAGCAACACCCCCCAGGACCCAACCATTAACTGTGTAAGTCCTGTCTTGCTTTCTTAACAAAATGCAGCACTTTACATTTAGAGTCATAGAATCATAGGGATGTACAGCAGGGAAACCAGCCCTTCGGTCCAATTCGTCCACATCGGCCAGATATCCCAACCTAATCTAGTCCCATTTGCCAGCACTTGGCACATATCCCTCCAACCCCTTCCTATTCATACACCCAGCCAAATGCCTTTTAAATGCTGTAGTTGTACCAGCCTCCACCACTTCCTTCCACAGCTCAATCCATACACACACCACCCTTTGGGTGACAAATTGTCCTTTTTAAATCTTTCTCCTCTCACCTTGAACCTATGCTCTCTTGCTTTGGATTCCCTCACCCTAAAGAAAAAACTTTGTCTTTTTATCATATCCATGCCCCTCATGATTTTATAAACCTCTATAAGGTTTCCCCCCAGCCTCCAATGCTCCAGGGAAAACAGCCCCGGCCTATTCCACCTCTCTGTATAGCTCAAACCCTCCAACCCTGGGGGTTGTAAATAAGTTTCACAGCATCCGTCCCATTAAGTGTATAAGTCCTGCTCTGATTTGCTTTTCCAAAATGCAGCACCTTGCATTTATCTAAATTAAACTCCATCTGTAGCTCTTTGGCCCGTCGGCCTGTCTGATCAAGGTTCTGTTGTAATCTGAGGTAACCTTCTTCAGTGTCCACTACATCTCCAATTTTGGTGTCATCTGCAGACTACTAACAACCTCTTACATGCACCTTCTATAATTGATGAACTACATTGGACCCAGCACCAATAGGTGCACGCCTCTGATCACAGGCCTTCAGTCTGATAACTCACCCTCTGTCTGCCCTCCAAGTCAATTTTCTAACCAGTCAGCTTCCCTGGATTCCATGTGATCTCGCTGAGGTGATGGCCTGATGTTATTAAACTGGGCTATCGAACCAGAGACCCAGCTAATGTTCTGAGATCCGGGTTCAAATCCTGCCACAACATAGAACATAGAACATAGAAAAATACAGTGCAGTACAGGCCCTTTGGCCCTCGATGCTGCGCCGATCCAAGCCCACCTAACCTACACTAGCCCACTTTCCTCCATATGCCTATCCAATGCCCGTTTAAATGCCCATAAAGAGGGAGAGTCCACCACTGCTACCGGCAAACAGTGGCACTGTTCCAGATGGTGGAATTTGAAGTCAATAAAAATCTGGAATCAAGGATCTAATGATGACCATGAATCTATTCTCAATTGTCAGGTTCAACCCATTTTGTTCACTAATGCCCTTTAGGGAAGGAAACTGCCACCCTTACCTGGTCTGGCCGATATGTGACTCCAGACCCACAGCAATGTGATTAATTCTTAACTGCTCTGTGGGCAATTAGGGATGGGCAATAAATGCTGACCCAGCCAGCAATACCCCCATCCCATGAATGAATTAAAACAAGATGGATTTGAAATTAAAACAAAATGCAGAACCTTTGAAAATGCCTTCCTGGGGCCCAATAGACAACATCTACTGCTCTGCCCTCAGCAATCCTCTTTGTCACTTCTTCAAAAAAAAATTCAGGTTAGTGAGACATGATTTCCCCCACACAAAGCCACGTTGACTATCTCTAATCAGTCCTTGCCTTTCCAAATACATGTGCATCCTGTCCCTCAGAACCTCTGCACCAACTTGCCCATCGCCGATGTCAGGCTCTTCAGTCTATAATTCCCTGGCTTTTCCTTACCATCTTCCTTAAATAGTGGCACCCCGTTAGCCAACCTCCAATCTTCTGGCACCTCACCCAGAGCTCTTGATAATACCAATATCTCCGAGTGAGGCCCATCAATCACTTCCCTCGCTTCCCACCAAGTTCTGGGATCCACCTGATCACCTTCTGGGGATTTATCCACGTTGTCCAGCATCACCATTCTGTGACATAGACACTTTTCAAGGCACCCACGATTATTTCCCCAAGTTCCCTGGCTTCCATGTCCTTCTCCAAGGTAAATACTGACGTGAAATATTTGGTTAGTATCACTCCCATCTCCTATAATTCCACACATAGACACACACAGATCTTCATAGAGTCATGAATCTCTATGGTGTGGAAGCAAGCCATTCGGTCCATCCCCCTACCCTATCCCTTAACCCTGCATTTCCCATGGCCAGCTCACCTAACCTGCAAGTGTTGGACTGTGGGAGGAAACTGGTGTACCTGGAGGAAACCCACTGGAGGAGAACATTCAAACCCAACAACAGACAGTCGCCCGAGGCTGGAATCGAACCTGGGTCCCTTTAATCTTGTAATTCAAATTCAAATCCTCTGACTTTCTGTTGAATTAGACCTTGGTTTTTCACACAGTCAGTCTCCCAGGCAGAGGACACCCACCGTCCAATTCCAGCCCATTTCCCAAACCTAACCTAGACACTCAATCGTGACTCCCTCATGGAGACCAGTAAGTTCTTGCTTTGCTTCATAAGTGGGTCTGCTGCAGACTGGAATAGACTTATGCTGGTGTTTAATGCTTTCCCAAAACCTGCTTTGTCAGCATTGCAAATGTTAGGGAAAATTTCGCACACAGTGCAACAACAAACATGTCATTTGTGGTTAAAATTCAGCCCAGTTTGTTAATGAAGCTGGTTTGAAGGGGTGCTGAGGGTGTGACCGATGAGGCTGTGCTGACTGGTGAACCAGTAACTGAGGACAAGAGACTGAGAGTCATTCCGGTTTCTGTTCCCCGCAGATCATCAACCTGACCCGCCCCTCGGACTCCCGCCTTGAACATGTCAACTTCTCCTCACTCTTCAATAACTTATCGGAAGAAAATGTCATTGCAGTTTTTGCCTCGTTGTTGCTGGAGAGACGAGTGATATTCCTGGCCGAGGAGCTCAGGTAGGTGATAGGGACATCCTGTAACAAAGACAGTCGGGGGTGTTGGGGTGTGGGGGGGGGGGTTGGTGAGGGATGTAAATGCACTGAGGGGAGAAGGAGATGAAATGTTTGCTTCCTCAGGGCTGCCTTGTATGGGGTATTTGTTACACAATGTTGTATTTACAAGACCCTGGTCTTGGTACTGATTTCGCCCACCCCCACCCACCAGCTCTGAGCTTCATCCCCACCCCCCAGCTTTGAGCTTCTCACACACCCCCAAGCTCTGGGCTTCACCCCCGCAGCTCTGGCTTCACCCCCCCCCCCCCCCCCCCCCCCCCCCCCCCGGTCCCTGAACAGGTTGGCTCTCAGTCGCTGGAGCTGCCTCCAAGTAAGTCCTGGTGCGGCTGCCTTCAAAGGCAAACAGTGAATAGGAACAGCACAATCCCTGGACAGCCAACAGCACTTCCCAAATTCACGGCCCCTGCTATATCCTGTCCAGTTTGGAGCAGAGCCACATAGACACAGATTGCCCTCAGGACCCAGATGCCAGAATGCTGCTGGACACTATCCAGCATCAACATGAACACCTCTACCCCGATACGTTGTGTGGAGGAAGCGTTACTCTGTATCTAACCTCATGCAGCACCTCGTATGGGTTTGTTTGGGGACAGTGTGGAGAGAACTTTCCTTTCGGTTTGAAAGAGTCGAGAGAGAGTTTTACTCTGTATCTCGCCCTGTGTTGTCCATCCCCTGAGTGTGTTTGATGGGGACAGTATCGAGGCAGGTTTACTCTGTTTAAAAGAATAGAGGAATCCTTACTTGGTATCTAGCCCAGTGCTGGCTCTGTCCTAGGAGTATTTGATGGGGACAGTTTTACTCTGTATCTACCTCTGAGCTGTAGCTGTCCTGAGTGTTCAGTGGGTACAATCTAGAGAGAGTTTGACTCTGTACCGAGCCCTGTGCTGTCCCTGTCCTGAGAATGTCAAGGGAACTTTACTTTCAGTATAAAGGTTAGAGGGGGATTTAATCTGAATCTAATGCCATGCTGTACATCCCCTCAGAGTGTTTGATGGGGACAGTATTGAGTGGGCTTTACTTTTCGGTTTAAACGAGTAGAGGCAGCTTTATTCTGTATTAGACACCATGCTGCCTGGGTCCACGGTGTGCTTCATACAGACAGTGTTATCCAAGCTTTCACTTAAAAGAGTAAAAGGAGCTTTAGTCTGTATCTACCCCCTGTGCTGTCCCTGTCCTGGGAGTGTTTGATAGGGGACACTGTAGAGGGAGCTTTACTCTGTATCTAACCTCATGCTATCCCTGTCTTGGAAGTGTTTGATGGGGACAGTGTAGAGGGAGCTTTACTCTGTATTTAACTCAATACTGTATGTGCACTGGTCCCTTTTGTGACCTATTTCTTATGTGTTGATCTATTTAAAGCTGCTTTCTATTGCTGTAGTGAGTTTAAAAGTTTGCTTTCACAAACAGTCCACTCAATCGGTTTTATCATCTGCCCGTGGAGAGCTGTTGGTTTACTGTTTGCTTTGATGACTCTAACGATGGGATATTGCTACCTCCTTCCCTTCCAGCACCCTGTCTCAGTGTATCCATGCTGTAGCTGCCCTTCTGTACCCATTCACTTGGCAGCACACCTACATCCCAGTGCTGCCCAAGGTCATGCTCGACACAGTGTGCTCTCCAACCCCCTTCGTCGTGGGAGTACAGAGACAGTTTCGGGAAGAGCTGAACGAACTGCCAATTGAAGAGGTAAGAGCAAGCTATGGGTCCCCACTCTGCCTCTCCCAAACGTAGAAAATAATATCTCTATAAAACACCCCAAAAAGGTATTCAGCTCTGCCCCTGGGTAAACTTGCCCAGCCCCAGTACTCTCCTCTGCTGTCCCCCCTTCTCAGGAAGTATCTAATTCTGTTTTGAACACCTTGACTGAATCTGCCTCTCTCACTCTCAGATCCTTCTGCCAATGAGAGCAGTTTTTTGCCACCTGTTCTGTCCAGATTCCTCATGATTCCGAACATCGTGATCAAATCTCTCTGACCTCCTCTTCTCGAGGGTCAGCAGGTCCAGATTTTCCAAGCTGAACCACACACCAGGAGTTCCTGATTTGAGGAACTGTTCGCCAATTATTTCCACTCGCACGCTCTTCTCTCACTCACTCTTTCTGTTTCTCTCTCTCTATTTCGTTCTGTCTCTCTTTGTTCTCTCTCTCGTTCTCTCTCTCGTTCGCTCTCTCGCTCTCTCTCTCGTTCGCTCTCTCGCTCTCTCTCTCTCTCCCTGTTTAAATCCTTTGCATCCTTCCTTCAGTGCAGTGATGCTCAGAATTGGACACAAAATTCGTGTGAACTCCCAACCGGTGTTTATGAGGGATGTTGGTCAGAGTGTATTTTCCTTTATACAGTGTCCTTGTGAGTATAAAGCCCAGGGTTCCCTACACCTTTCTGATCTTATTAAACAGTATTGCTCCTTTCAGTGATGGGTGTATGTCTAGCCCAGATCTCCCCACTGCCATTACCCCAGCTAGAGACATGGTGAAAGGTAGGGGGACAGCTTATGCCTCCTGTGTGATATGGTTTGTAATGGGGAACACACGCAACCAGCCCTGAGGGGACACTGAGCCACCTTCCCAGCCTCCTGCCCCTGTCACGATGGAGCGGGGAGCAGGGAGTGGGAAGTGCTGGGAGTATCCTTCCCTCCCTGAATTCCTCACCATTGCACAGCTGATATTAACCCGGGGGCTCTAGGCAATGCAGCTCTGTCTGGGCTGAATGGAAGGTGTGGGACACTCAGACCCTGATCATGGGGGCCATCACTGAAAATGGGGAGCCCCCGAGAGGGACTGTGGAAAAGGATATGGAAGATATAGACTGTAGGGAAATAGATGGTGACATCTTACAAAATGTCCGGATTATAGAGGAGGAAGTGCTGGATGTCTTGAAACGGTTAAAGGTGGATAAATCCCCAGGACTTGATCAGCTGTACCCCAGAACTCTGTGGGAAGCTAGGGAAGTGATTGCTGGGCCTCTTGCTGAGATATTTGTATCATTGATAGTCACAGGTGAGGTGCCGGAAGACTGGATGTTGGCAAACGTGGTGCCACTGTTTAAGAGGAATGGTAAGGACAAGCCAGGGAACTATAGACCGGTGAGCCTGACCTCGGTGGTGGGCAAGTTGTTGGAGGGAATCCTGAGGGACAGGATATACATGTATTTGGAAAGGCAAGGACTGATTAGGGATTGTCAACATGGCTTTGTGCGTGAGAAATCATGTCTCACAAACTTGATTGAGTTTTTTGAAGAAGTAACAAAGAAGATTGATGAGGGCAGAGCAGTAGATGTGATCTATATGAACTCCAGTAACGCATTCGACAAGGTTCCCCATGGGAGACTGATTAGCAAGGTTAGATCTCATGGAATACAGGGAGAACTAGCCATTTGGATACAGAACTGGCTCAAAGGTAGAAGACAGAGGGTGGTGGTGGAGGGTTGTTTTTCAGACTGGAGGCCTGTGACCAGTGGAGTGCCACAAGGATCGGTGCTGGGTCCTCTACCTTTTGTCATTTACATAAATGATTTGGATGCGAGCACAAGAGTTACAGTTAGTAAGTTTGCAGATGACACCAAAATTGGAGGTGTAGTGGACAGCGAAGAGGGTTACCTCAGATTACAACAGGATCTGGACCAGATGGGCCAATGGACTGAGAAGTGGCAGATGGAGTTTAATTCAGATAAATGCGAGGTGCTGCATTTTGGGAAAGCAAATCTTAGCAGAACTTATACACTTAATGGCAAGGTTCTAGGGAGTGTTGCTGAACAAAGAGACCTTGGAGTGCAGGTTTGTAGCTCCTTGAAAGTGGAGTCGCAGGTAGATAGGATAGTGAAGAAGGCGTTTGGTATGCTTTCCTTTATTGGTCAGAGTATTGTGTACAGGAGTTGGGAGGTCATATTGCGGCTGTACAGGACATTGGTTAGGCCACTGTTGAATATTGCGTGCAATTCTGGTCTCTTTCCTATCGGAAAGATGTTGTGAAACTTGAAAGAGTTCGGAAAAGATTTACAATAATGTTGCCAGGGTTGGAGGATCTGAGCTACAGGGAGAGGCTGAACAAGCTGGGGCTGTTTTCCCTGGAGTGTCAGAGGCTGAGGGGTGACCTTATAGAGGTTTACAAAATTATGAGGGGCATGGATAGGATAAATAGACAAAGTCTTTTCCCTGGGGTGGGGGAGTCCAGAACTAGAGGGCATAGGTTTAGGGTGAGAGGGGAAAGATATAAAAGAGACCTAAGGGGCAATCTTTTCACAGAGGGTGGTACGGGTATGGAATGAGCTGCAAGAGACAGTGGTGGAGGCTGGTACAATTGCAACATTTAAGAGGCATTTGGATGGGTATGTGAATAGGAAGGGTTTGGAGGGATATGGGCGGGGTGCTGGCAGGTGGGAGTAGATTGGGTTGGACCGAAGGATCTGTTTCTGTGCTGTACATCTCTATGACTCTCCCCTGTCCCTTGTTCTGCTCTGCTATGTACACCCAGTCTGTGAGACTGCCCCCATCAGCACCTCCCTCTGGAGACAGTTCAATCCTGAACACCCAGTGGCTGCCATTCCACAGCAACCACTACTGACCTGTGATTGGTCAGTATCCTGGGTGGGGGCAGAGCATAGATGCCAGGGAATGCTGAGTTCCCAGGGGAAGGAGCATGGCTGTCTCGCCTGCTGTCCAGTGGCAGGGCAGCCCTTTAACAGCAGCCCCTCTCCTGCTCTTGTATCCCCCTGGGATGCCTCAGGGTCTTATTCCTGTGATACTGGAAGTCTGGGGTTTCACTACAGCCATCAGGCAGGATTATAATAACGGGGTTACCAGGGGTCAGTGGTCAGACTTTGCTAGGCTTTCACTCTCAGCAGCTGTCCCACTGTCCAATTCCATCTGTTTTCAGTTCCGAAGAGCCTGAGGCACCCAGCAATTTCTCCCCTCACTGACAGACTGACCCTACCCCTCCTTATCCTCACCACAGCACCAACTTTACCTTGTCTATCCTTCCAAGATATTGAATCTCCTCTAATCTTCAGTTCCCAATCATGATCAGTCCCACCTTCAAAATGGCAATTAAATAATGCATTCCAGTTTAGATTAGATTCCCGAAAGTGTGGAAACAGGCCCTTAGACCCAACCAGTCCACACCGACCCTCCGAAAAGTAACCCACCCAGAGCCATCTCCCTCTGACTAATGCACCTAACACTACGGGCAATTTAGCATGGCCAATTCACCTGACCCGCACATCTTTGGACTGTGGGAGGAAACCGGAGCACCCGGAGGAAACCCACGCAGACACGGGGAGAATGTACAAACTCCACACAGACTGTCACCCGAGGTTGGAATCGAACCTGAGACCCTGGTGCTGTGAGGCAGCAGTGCTACCCACTGAGCCACCGTGCCGCCTCATGCCTCCATTTACCGATTGTTGCCAATTGTTAACACAGGTAGTAACAGGAAAATATAAATGTTTACCATTCGAAATAACCCAGAGTACATACAAATCAAGGTGAAGAGGGAAAAAGGATTTCCCTTTGCAACGATTCACTTTGATTCATGCTTTTAGTCAATAATGGTTAGTTCACAGAGGAAGAAAGGATAAGGAATCGATGGATATCAGTTTGGGTGCCTGATGCACACACCGACAAGTCCCTGGGCATGTCCAGATGGCTCTGGGGCCTTCGGAGTAAACAGGTGCAGGAAAACACTGGATCAAGACGTCTTCCAGCTGTTCTTCAAGAGAATGATTGGATTCCCATTGGACTGTCAGGAAGAGTATTCAGAAAGGCAGAGGGATGAGCAGGGCAGACTTTCCCCAGACTGACATCTGAAGCAAAATCCAAACAGAGCAGCAATAAAACTCCATCAGGGCGTAGCTCTGAAGTGAGTCGGAGCAAGGGGTTAAATTCATGTGATTTCCAACAAGTGCATTTTACTAAGAAGCTCTAATACATTCTTTCATTGACCTTTTCAAAAGAAAATATTCTAGTATCTCCATGAAACGTATAGGTAACTTAGACAGAAGATATAAAATAACATTGAAAATATATAAAATGTATGACACTTGGGTGGTTGAGTTGCTGCTTCCTATGTTTTATAACTGTTCCTATTTTGTACCTTTCGGTTTCAGTGTTTAATGGTGGACTTACAGCCGGGAGTGTTCTTGCAAAAAGTAAGTGAATGCTTTCTCCCAGTGGATTTCTCGATGAGTGTGTTGCAGATTTTTGATTGGTTGGAGCTGGGTTTTAGAAAGAGCTTGCAGGCCTGTAACACAGTTTCAGACACTATCCTCACAACCCCTCAGCCCTTTTTTTAATGAGGACCCACAGTTATGATATTTTTTAAAGAATATTGGGAATGCTGCACAGATTTGGCAGCATCAGTCAAGATATTGAGTTAATGTTTCAGTTTCTGACCATTCAGCAGAATATCATTGCCCCTCGAAGTTCTTTAGTGGTCATGTAAAGGTGAATGTAACCAGGAAGAAGGTCTTCATTGGAAGAAGAATAGGTCTGATTGAAGGGAGGTGTCAAACTGCTGAAGAATGCTGTGGGATTTCCGGAACAAATGGGTGTTGCTGCATCATCAGTAAATGTCTTGGTTCTGTGTAACCCTTCTCGAGCTGGATCTTTCAAAGATGCAGTTTATGGACCAACTTAATTTGTTCTTCACCACCTGTTTTAATGGATTGCTGACTGATCACCAGACAGCTCTACTGTGGGAGCACTGAGCCCTGCGATGTACCAACTGGAGGCACTGACTATGAGGCTTGTCACATTTCACTCTCTTTGTTTTAACCCTGCAGGTTGGTGATGAGCATGATATTCTGCCCCACAAGTTGTACAAGGAGCTTCTGAACTCTCTGCAAAGCCAGAGAAAGACTTGTCAGTGTAAGAAGCCTCAGAGCTTGTTTATCCCTTGCTTACTAGAGCTGTCTTCTTTATAACTGCCTTCCTCTCACTTTGTGTCTGGCAAAATCCATTTCTTTAAGCAAAACTAGCATTTCAATGATTCTAATTTATTCTTGAATGGTTCCCTGGTTTGATTTCAAAGTACACTGTGCTTTAACTAATAACTCATGGTCTGATTTTCTCTCTCTTGTTTCCATGTCCATCTTCCATATCAGTGATCTCCTGTACAGACCATCTATATCTTGAACCTATCTGATGATTGAGAGTCATCATCTTTCTTCAACTCCTGTCTTACTCCCCACCTCCTCCCCTCCCCCTCTTCCCCCTCCAGATCTGGCAACCTCTCTTGTCTTTGAATTACAGTGAATGTTTGTCCCATTGCTCTCTGTGAGCCAGGGAAACCTATTCTTTCAGATATTCAACCACACAGTTACTTCTTCAAATCTGTCAGAGATGCAGGAGCAGCGAATTCCTGGTAACTTTCTAGATCTCGCCACCTCCACCATTCTCCATGTAAGTCTCTCTCCTCCATCACTCGGGTTTCTCTCAGTGGCATCTACTCTTTTCCAGTCCTTGCCGCATACCTGTGGGTGTGTTTTTCACATCCCTGTTGCACACGGGCAGGGAAAGAGGAGGATTCAATCCACTGGTCTCTATTCACGCCGTCACCTGAATTTTACTCTTTAAAGTTTTTAGTGAACATTCTCTTCATCTTCTCCGAATTGGGGTAAAACCTGACTTCATTGCCCCCTGCCTGAACTCCACATTCCCCGGATTACTGAACTCGGCACCACTCCCTTTCCCATCGTCATCGACTGCAATGGCTGGTTGACTTTGTCTTATTTTGATCTTGCAGTGGTGGTTAAGGAAACCCAGTTGATCAGTTCAAAGGGAGATTGTTTTGTTGTCAAGTTTTGGAGTTTGTCTCCTTTGGAGTAACGTTTCCAAAGGAAGACCTATCGATTGAGACAAAGCAGTTGCCTTGCTGGGTGCAGTGCTGAGCAGGAGGGCAGTTTGATGTTTAAAAAGGTCCCACTAATCTGGCTACAGAATTCTCACCACAATCATGAAGCCAGCAGATGGAGATTCTTACTGGTTTGCAAGAGCAGGCAGTTTAACCTGCACCCAAACCATATGCCTACCCCTAACCTGAATCCAAATGCTAGCCCTAACTCTAATGTATCCCCAACTCATCCCTTGCAGAATAGTTTGCAATCATGTGATAATTTGCAGGCTGAATGAGGGTCCTGACAGCTGGACTGTGAACATTCCTCCCATCCTTATCCCAACCCTTAGTCAAGGTGAGCATTCTATTCTTTCCTGGATGAAGGAGTTCTGGGATCTCAAGTTCCATACCGTGAGATGGGAACGCCAAACCCATTGGGCACCAGTCTGGGGCTGGAGATCAGTCTGGAGTTCCCATCCAGAGATCTGGTCTCCACTTGCAGTGACTACCAGGAGTGGAGTTTGAACCTTCTTCCCCAGCAGTATCCATGTCAGCACTGAGCCAATGGCTCACTCTGTGGATTACCAGTATAGCAGATGACAGATCCACAGAGTTGCCATCCACTCACTTGGAACAGGCACCACCACGGAGAACCTTACAGCTGGAGATGTCATTCCATCCATTGTGCTCATCCTGACTCTGAAAGAACGACTGAGTTGATTCCTTCCCCCATGGCTCCGATCTTCTCTTTTCCCATTCAAATATTAATCCAATTCCTTTCTGAAAGTTATTTTCTATGTCTGCTACTGCTGCCCACTCCAGATGACAACCGCTCACTCTGATTCTTTTCACTTTAACTCTGTCTAGTTGTTGGTCTGCAGCTGCATTGACGGCACTATATAAATGCAAGTTGTTTGGGTGGCATTTGAAGAGCTGGGAAGCAAAGCCTGCCACTGTGATATTCATGTCTCTGTCTGTCTTGGGTTTGTTCGCAGCCAGCCAGGAGCTAAATGACATGGTGACAAACGCCTTTGTGCTGTTCTTTGTTAAAGTCGCCGGACATTACTCTGATCACCTGAAGCGAAGCCGGAATGAAACTACATTTCAAGAGCGGCCATTCCGCAAGTCTGTCCCCTCCAAATCTATCCGCAGGTTCCTCAAGAGCTTCATGGCGACGCAGATGTTCTCACTGTTTGTCCAGGAGTTAGAGGGTCCTTTTTGCTCTCAGGAAGGTAAGGTGACAGCAGAGGGGCCAAGCCATCAGCCTGAACATGCGAGCAGCTCTCTCTGGTTCTACACTCTCTGTCCCAGATAAATGCAAATTACCGTGGAGCCAGATCTGAAAAAACAAACAAAGTGCTGGAGGAACTTGGCAGATCTGGCAGTATCTGTGGAGAGAGAAACAGTGTCAGTGTTTCAGGTCAAATATCCTCCTGCTGGACACTGTGTCCACACAGTAACTGCCGGAACTTCCTGCAGCTCTCTCTGTCCAGTTCCTTTTCATCCTGGGCACATCCCCTGCCCAACTCGTGCCCAACCTGACACCGCAATAAAGCATGTGTATTACCAGGGAGCACCAAATAAACTCACTGAAGCAGATCTGAAAATATACTTAAACCGTTGCGTGAGGATGGATACAGCGCGTACAAATGTTTCCCCACCCACGTGTACCTTCCCCGTCCCACAGGCATTTGGTCCACTTTGTGCTATTCTATCACGTGATCCGGAGCAGTTACCTCATCAAAGCCCACGGCCTGTATACACATTGTCTCTGCCTGACCTCTCTCCCTTTCTCTCCAGGGTTTTTTGAAAAGAAGATAAAAGAATACCGTGAGAACAAAACTAAAGTAAAGTAGGCTACGTTCTAGTAAAGGGAGGAGCTGACGTCAGGAGAACAGTGTAATACCAACCTGCCACTTCTCACCAAGAAAGACCTATCAGCACCAGGAGAACACCTCACTTCTTCTTCAGGGTCAAAGGAGGAGGTGGCTACCTCAGCAGCTTGTTTTCATTGCGAACAACTTATAAATTTTGAATGCTTATATTTAAAAGGACTCATTTCAGAAAGGACTGTTTGGAAAAGGGGAAGTGATACTCTTTGGTTTGATTGAAATGTGTGTTTTCCCTCTTAAACTTTTTTTTTGTGTGTGTGAATGTGGATTCAATGCCAGGCAAAGTTTTCAAAGCTGAGGTAAGGATGAAGGAAGCTGGAACTGCTCGGCCAGTCAGAGCAGTGCTGGTGGAGAATGGACCCGGGGTTTACTGTTTCTGATCTGTCAGAACTCCGGAAAGATTGAAAAGCAATACCTTTCACTGCAGTGAAAGGGGGATGCAGCAAGTTCAAAGGTGAGGGTGTCTGATTGGGTGAAAGCCAGGGGGATTAAGAGGAAAAGATTGTATGATGCAGTCGCTGAAGACAGTAGTGAAGGATGTAGAATCCAACTGGTGAGTGAATTGCTGCTGCATGTTGCAGCTAACCTCCCCGGCCTCCAGCTTATCACAGCTTCGAATTTGTTGTTCCTGACCCTTTTCTGCTGACTTCATGATTCTTGCATTTTTATCTTCAATATTACTGAGAAACTATATCTGGTCAAACCTCTTCATTTGCACTCACCAGGACAATTCATAAAAAAAAAAGGAAAAATTAAGGAAAAAAGCAGAAATTAAGCGAAAAGCAATCTCTAATTTGAAAAAAGCTTGGCAGTTAACTATCAGAAATTATTAACTGCTGCATCCTCCATGGTAACTTTTCTCTCCCAGTCAGAGTCAACTTATAAAATCTGTCTTTTTTTCCCTAGCAGTAATCAAGTCCTATATGACTAAACAACAAACTATCTATCTTCAGTTGAAATGGAAGGACATCGACCTGAAATGTTAACTCTGTCTTTCTCCACCGATGCTGCCTGACTTGCTGAGTACTAGTGTTTATCTTCTGTGATTGGGTGGGTCACAGTGTATCTGTCCCCGACCCCTGTCCGTTTCATTCCAAGCTATAGGTTGAAGATCTGGCTGGAGCTTTTGAGTGGGGAATCAGCTCTGACTCTGAAACCAGGACAGAAGTTGCTGGAAAAGCTCAGCAAGTCTGGCAGCATCTGTGGAGAGAAATCAGAGTTAACGTTTCAGGTCTACTGACCCTTCCTGAGAATTGTTGTAAGGGTCACTGGACCCAAAATGTGAACGGATTTCTCTCCACAGATGCTGCCAGACCGGCTGAGTTTTTCCAGCAATTTCTGTTTTTGTTTCTGATTCCCAGTCTGCCACTGTAACAATCCGAATCCACTTGTCAACCAATCACCTGTCACTGAAAAGATCTCAGAAGCACTGGTTGGCTGGAAGTGGGTCTGTCAACTCCCCTCTACTGCCCCCACGCTGACCTCTCCCCACATCTATGCCCCCCTCCCACACTCCAGTCCTGGCTCCTCCACACTGCCTGTATCTCCGACTGCCCCCTCTTGATGAGCGAGTGCTGCATGCCGGAGATACTGCCTTTTAGCTGAAACTTTAAACCAGAACTTCACCTGCTCCCTACGGAAGCTTCGATGGACCTAGTTGAAGATATGAATTTCGCACTAATGTCCTGACCAAGAACGATCCCAAAGTCAGCATCCTAAAAAACAGGATAATCTGCTGATTGTTACATTGCTGTGAAATGCTTTGGGGATAGTTAGGAAGGTTACTATATAAATGCACTCCCATTCCAGGCGGAGAATGGGGGACAAGTTGGAATTTCTCAGCCCTGAGTATGTTTTGTCCAGTTGAAACTTGCCAAAATTATACTGGGCCTCGTGAAACCTTTGTTGCTATGTCTTTTCCATTGATGGTTGTGTAATTAAAGCAGTGCACTGTAATGTGACAGAGATAATCTTTAATTATACACTCACTGGGTTAAGTTGCTGTTTCTGATCCTACTGTGAAGTATCAACCAGTGTAGAAAATCATGTGACAACATTGGCTGTACATAATCTGTTTTGCATTGGAAATGGAGATTTTAAATAAAATAATTTTAAGTCAAAATCTGGATTCAGATCATCTCACTGTAATATAAACAAAAAGGCTCTTGACAAGCCAGGAAGTGTTTGGCTTTGATCCCTGCTTCACCTCATATTTAGAATCCCCACAGTGCAGAAAGAGGCCATTTGGCCCATCACGTCTGCACCAAATCATCAAAGCATTCCCCCCCGCCCTATAAAATCCCACATGGAGGTTTTACCATGGCCTAGCCTACCCTGGACAATATGAGCGGGTTAGTATGGACAGGTCACCTGACCTGTACATCTTTGGACTCTGGGAAGAAACCAGAGCACCCAGAGGAAACCCACACAGACATTCACCCAAGGCTGGATTTGAACTTGGGTCTCTTAGCACTGCTGTCTCACAGTGCCACCACTGTGCTGACCTTTTCAATAAGGTTACCTGCATGAAACTTAATGTAAGACCATTTTGTATTCTTTCATGGGATATGACCAATGTTGACACAGCCTGCATTTATTGCCCATCCCCTAGTTGCTCCTTGAACTGGGTGTCCATTGCTCAGCCATTTCAGAGAGCTGAGCACTGCCACCCACTTTGCTGTAGGTCTGATGTCATGTAGAGCAGACCGGGTACGGATGGTAGAAATCCTTCCCTGAGAGACCGGATGGATTTCTATGACAACAGAAACCATACGTCACCATAACTGAGGCTAGCTTTTAATTCTATATTTATTAGCTGAATTTAAAGAGCATTGATTGCCGTTGTGGGATTTGAATCCATCTGCATATGGATTGGGCAATTCAAATTAGTAACAATATCATAGAGGAGAAATTCCTGGAGTGTGAATGGGATGGTATTCTGGATTAATATGTTTAGGAGCTGAAAATGGAAAACCGCAGCAGGTCAGGCAGCATCCAAGGAGAAGAAGGACTCCTGCCCGAAAGGTCGATTCTCCTGCTCCTTGGGTGCTGCCTGACCTGCTGCGCTTTCCCAGCAACACATTTTCAGCTCTGATCTCCAGCATCTGCAGTCCTCACTTTCTCCTCCAATACATTTAGGAACCAAGCAAAAAAAAAACTTGAGACTGGATATTGTGTTATCAGGAAGGGATAACAAACCGATTTCATATATAATTTGGTGGTTCTTTCTTCAGAAAGGAGAACAAAAATAACATCTCAAAAATATTGGGGAATTTAGTGAGAGGGAGATACTGAAGGAAATCTATTAGTTAAAAAAATGGTGTTTGAAAATTGATAGGGTTAAAGGTTGATAAATCCCTGGGCCCCAACAATCTACATTCCAGAGTAATTAAGAAAGTGACCCTGTAAATAGTGTCTGTATTGATGGTCATCTCTCAAGATAAATTGAGAGACTCTGGAACAGTTCTTTTGGATTGAAAAGTAGCTAATGTAATCCAATTTAAAAAGTCAGGTTGCAAAGAAACAAAATTTCAGGTCAGTTTGCCTGACATCAGTGATAGAGCTATATGTTAGAGTCCATTATAAAATGATTTAATGGCAGAGCCCTTGGAAAATGGGGGTGAAGAGCCCCAAATCAGCCATGATCGAATGGCAGCGTAGACTTGATGGGCTGAATGGCCTAATTTTGCTCCTATTATCATATGGAGTTGTGAAAACAGTGACAGGATTAGGCAGAGTCAGCATGGATTCATGAAAAGAAAGATCATGGTTGACAGATCTACAGAAGTGTTTTGAGAATGGAACAAGGAGGAGCCAGTGGATGTGGTTAACTTGGACTTTCAGAAGACTTTCGATAAGGTCCCACATAAGAGATTGGTGTGTAATACTAAAGTGCGTGGGATTGGGGATAGTGTATTGACGTGGGTAGAGAACTGGGGAGGGGTCACTCAATCTGAAATGTGAACACTGATTTCTCTCCACAGGTGCTACCAGACCTGCTGCGCTTTTCCAGCAATTCTGTTTTTGTTTCTGATTTATAAGCATCCGCAGTTCTTTTGGTTTTTATTAATTTGTTTAGAGAACTGGTTGACTGACAGGAAGAAAAGAGGTAAGAAGAAGTGAATCTTCTACCAATTGGCAGCCCATGACCAGTGAGGTAACTGGGGGCAGTGCTTGGACCCCAGCTATTCACAATATATACTAATGGTTTAGATGAGGGAACTAAATGTAATATCTCTAAGTTTGCAGATGACACAAAGCTGGGTGAAAGGGTGAGCTGTGAGGAAGATGCAAAAATGTTTCAGTGAGATTTGAACAAGTTAATAGCCAAACGCATGGCAGATGAAGTATAATGTGGAAAAATTTGAGATTCACTTTGGTAAGAAAACAGGAAGGTGGATTTTTATCAAAATAATAATAGATTGGAAAGATGAGACGTGCAACAAGACCTGTGTGTCCGAATACACAAGTCACTGAAAGTAGGTATGCAGGTGCTGAAGAACAGAAATGTTATATTGGTTCTCATAGAAAGAGGATTTGAGTTCAGGAGCCAGGATATTTTACTGCAATTGAATAGGGTCTTAGTGAGACTACACCTGGAGAGTTATGTGCAGCACGATGGCTCAGTGGTTAGCAGCGCCAGGGAACTGGGTTCAATTCCAGCCTTGGGTGACTGTGTAGAGTTTGCACGTTCTCCCCGTGTCTGCGTGGGTTTCCTCTGGGTGCTCCAGTTTCCTCCCACAGTCCAAAGATGTACAGATTAGGTGAATTGGCCATGCTAACTTGCCCATAGTACCCACAGATGTGTGGGTTAGGTACATTAGTCAGGGTGAATGAGTCTGGAAGGGTTACTCTTCAGTGGGTCAATGTGGACTTGTTGGGCCAAATGGCCTGTGTCCACACTGTAGGGATTCTATGGTTATCTGAGGGAGAATCTCCCTGCTGTAGAGGGAGTGCAACAAAGATTAGCAGACTGATTCCTGGGTTGGCAGCACTGACATATGAAAACACTGGATTGGTTAGGACTATGTTCAGTGGTGTTTAGATGGGAATTTCATAGAGACCTACAGAATCCTAACAGAACTAGACAGGTGTTAAAACCATCGAGGAGAAAGTGAGGACTGCAGATGCTGGAGATCTGAGCTGAAAATGTGTTGCTGGTTAAAGCGCAGCAGGTCAGGCAGCATCCAAGGAACAGGAAATTCGACGTTTCGGGCATAAGCCCTTCATCAGGAATCCTGATGAAGGGCTTATGCCCGAAACGTCGAATTTCCTGTTCCTTGGATGCTGCCTGACCTGCTGCGCTTTAACCAGCAACACATTTTCAGCTCAGGTGTTAAAACCATCACTATTTTCCTTTTAGTTTTGTCATTTTTGGTTGTTGAAGTTGAGAATTGAATTTTGAACAGCAGCTGGTTTTAAAGACAGAGCAAAAGACTGATGTTTGGTGTTGGGTCTGGAAAGATAGCACAGTAGCGCCTCGACATATGAACGACCCCGTTCACAAACAAATCAGTTTACGAACAGGATTGTACGTAAAATTTTGCTTCAACAAACGTATGAAATTCAAGGTGCGAATGAAGGGACAAACGCAACAAGCCCGTGTGCGACTACGTGGTTTAATTGTTCTGCTTCGCTACACGCTTGTTGAACACAAAAGCTCTCAGGCCCCGTGTGATCTCATTCAGTTCGTCTTTGGCACATGTGCTGTGAACAGCCGTCCAAGCATTCTTATGCTATCCGAACAACAGGAAAAATGTTTCAGTTCGCGAACTTTTCGGTTCGTGAACCGGGTCCCGGAACGGATTAAGTTCGTAAGTCGAGGGGCTACTGTACATGTTAATTACTCCTTTAAAGACACTGTAGAGACTAAGAAACTGCAGATGTTGGAATCCAAGGTAGACCAGCAGGAGGCTGGAGGAACACAGCAAGCCAGGCAGCATCAGGAGGGTGGAGACGTCAACGTTTCAGGTGTAACCCTTTTTTTAATTTCAAAAATATACTTTACTCATAAAAAGCATTTTGATGATCTGTTCAACTGGTGGTGCCATTCATAGGTGCCCCTTGCATTTCTTTACATACAGAGATTGGAATTAATCACTCGTATACACAGGTCTATACCTTTACCATCCATATATGTAGCTGAGGCTTCAGCGGAACCCACTTACTGAGTGGGCCCCCTTGTTCTTCTTTGGCAGGCAGATGTTACACGGTGGTCTTTCCCCACCGCGCCTTGGTGGCAGCTGCCCCAAGCATCAGCGCGTCCCTCAACATGTAGTCCTGGACCTTGGAATGTGCCAGTCTGCAACACTCAGTCGGGGTCAACTCCTTCAGTTGGAAGATCAACAGGTTTCGGACCACCCAGAGAGCGTCCTTCACCGAGTTGATGATCCTCCAGGCACAGTTGATGTTCGTCTCAGTGTGCGCCCCAGGGAACAGACCATAGAGCACGGAGTCCCGCATCACGGTGTTGCTCAGGACGAACCTCGACAAACACCACTGCATTCCTCTCCAGACTTCCTCTGCATAGGCACATTCCAGAAGGAGGTGTGTGACAGTCTCATCCCCTCTGCAGCCACTTCGAGGGCAGCGTGCGGTGCGGCTGAGAGTCCAGGCGTGCATAAAGGATCTCACAGGCAGAGCCCTTCTCACCACCAGCCAAGCCATGTCTTGGTGCTTGTTGGAAAGTTCTGACGATGAGGCATTCTGCCAAATGACTTTGACAGTTTGCTCAGGGAACCGCTCGATAGGATTCGCCCTCTCCTTTTCCCGAAGGGTCTCAAGGACACTAGGTGCTGACCACTTCCTGATGGACTTGTGGTCAAAGGTGTTTTTCTTCATAAACTTCTCCACGAAGGACAGGTGATACGGAACGGTCCAATTACTGGCAGCGTTCCGCGGCAGCGAGGCCAGGCCCATCCTTCGCAACACCGGGGACAGGTAGAACCTCAGTACGTAGTGACACTTGGTGTTTGCGTACCGGGGATCCACGCACAGCTTGATTCAGCCACACACAAAGGTGGCCATCAGGGTGAGGGTGGCATTGGGTGTATTTTTTTCCCCGTTGTCCAGATCTTTGTACAGCAAGTCCCTTCGGACCCGGTCCATCTTTGACCTCCATATAAACTGGAAGATGGCCCGGGTGACTGCAGCGGCGCAGATTCTGGGAATAGGCCAGACCTGTGCCACGTATAGCAACAGTGACAGTGCCTCACACCTGATGACCAGGTTTTTTCCCGCGTTGGAGAGCGACCGTAGCTTCCATCTGCCCAGTTTCTGCCTCACTTTTCTGATACGCTCCCCCCAGACTTGGCGCACGCCCCAGCCCCCCCGAACCAAATACCCAGCATCTTCAGGTGGTCGGTCCTGACGGTGAAGGGGATCGAGGATTGGTCGGCCCAGTTCCCGAAGAGCTCTTGCCTCGGTTTACCTTGGCCCCTGAGGCCTGTTCGAACTGGTCACATATTCACATGAGTCTGCGCACGGACAGCGGATCCGAGCAGAAAACGGCGACGTCATCCATGTACAGGGAGGCCTTAACCTGCAGGCCCCTGCTGCCAGGAAGTCACCCCTCTCAGGCTCGCATCCTTCCTGATGGACTCGGCAAATGGCTCTACACAGCACACAAACAAGACAGGAGAGAGAGGGCAGCCCTGCCTGACTCCAGATCTGACTGGGAAACTATCTGATTCCCACCCATTGATTGAGACTGCACTGACAATGTTGGTGTAGAGCAGTCTGATCCAATTGCAGATTCCCTCCCCAAACCCATTTTGGAGAGAACATCTCTCATATACGTATGTGATATCCTGTCAAAGGCTTTCTCCTGGTCCAGGCTGATAAGGCAGGTGTCCCACCCTCTGTCCTGCACGGAGGCGATCGTATCCCTGAGGAGTGCGAGACTCTCGGCGATCTTCCTGCTCAGTACAGCACAGGTTTGGTCGGGGTGGATCACCAGTCCCAGATCAGACCTGACCCAGCTGGCGATGACCTTTGACAAGATTTTGTAATCTGCATTCAACAGTGTGATTCGTCTCCAATTTCTGAGTTCCTCCCTTTTCCCCTTCCGCTTGTAGATGAGGGCAATGATGCCTTTCCTCATGGATTCACTTATAGGACCTTCTAGAAACATACTGACATACACCTCCAGCAGGTCCTGGCCAATCAAGTCACACAGAGCAGAACAGAGCTCGACCGGTAAGCTGTCGCTTCCAGGAGTTTTATTCTTTTCATAGGACTTGAGGGCCTTGGTCAGCTCGTCCAGAGATAGCGGCTGGTCCAGCCTCTCGCGTGTTCTGTCGTCTAAGACCTCCTTGATAGAGGACAGAAACGACTGGGAGGCCGCGCTGTCGGTCGGCTTTGCGTCATACAGACTGACATAGAAGGATTTACTGATCATGACGTCAGCCTGAGATGACATTATCGAGCCGTCTTCTTCCTTCAGGCTTTTGAGCACAGAGCTCTCTTTGTGCATCTTCTGGAAGAAGAAATGTGAGCATGTCTCGTCCTGCTCCACCAAGCGGACCCTGGACCGAAAGACTATCTTGGAGGCCTCCGAGGCAAAGAGCGAGGCTTGCTGGCCCTTCACCTCCTTGAGGTCCTCCGTGACATCGACGTTTTCCCTGCCTCTCTCTCGCCTCCTGAACAGCTTTGAGGATGAAGAACCTCTTGATGTTCCCTTTAACTGTTTCCCACCAGTCCGCTGGGGACTCAAAGAGGGGCTTCACGGTTCTCCAACCTGGGTAATCCCTCTTGAGCTCCTCAATGTTTCCCGGGGTCAACAGCTTGGAGTTCAGCTTCCACGTTCCCTTACCCACCCGCTGCTCATCCTGTAGGTGACAGTTGGCCAGCAGGAGGCAGTGGTCAGAGAAGAACACCGGCTTGACATCGGTGGATCTGACCCAGAACGTTCGGGACACAAACAGGTAATCGATCCTTGAGCGGATAGACCCGTCTGCCCGTGACCAGGTGTATCTACGCTGCGCTCCATCTGCAGGGGTGCTGAAGACGTCGTGCAGCTTGGCATCTTTGACCGTTTCCATCAGGGCTCTGGACGTGGCGTCCAGTTTACTGTCCCCCCCGCCGGATCGTCCATCTGCATCAATAGAACATAGAACATAGAGCATAGAACAATACAGCACAGAATAGGCCCTTCGGCCCACGATGTTGTGCCGAACATCTATCCTAGATTAAGCACCCATCCATGTACCTATCCAATTGCCGCTTAAAGGTCACCAATGATTCTGACTCTACCACTCCCACGGGCAGCGCATTCCATGCCCCCACCACTCTCTGGGTAAAGAACCCACCCCTGACATCTCCCCTATACCTTCCACCCTTCACCTTAAATTTATGTCCCCTTGTAACACTCTGTTGTACCCGGGGAAAAAGTTTCTGACTGTCTACTCTATCTATTCCTCTGATCATCTTATAAACCTCTATCAAGTCACCCCTCATCCTTCGCCGTTCCAACGAGAAAAGGCCGAGAACTCTCAACCTATCCTCGTATGACCTATTCTCCATTCCAGGCAACATCCTGGTAAATCTTCTCTGCACCCTCTCCAAAGCTTCCATATCTTTCCTAAAGTGAGGTGACCAGAACTGCACACAGTACTCCAAATGTGGCCTAACCAAAGTCCTGTACAGCTGCAACATCATTTCACGACTCTTGAATTCAATCCCTCTGCTAATGAACGCTAATACACCATAGGCCTTCTTACAAGCTCTATCCACCTGAGTTGCAACTTTCAAAGATCTATGTACATAGACCCCAAGATCCCTCTGTTCCTCCACCTGACTAAGAACCCTACCGTTAACCCTGTATTCCCGCATTCTTATTTGTTCTTCCAAAATGGACAACCTCACACTTGGCAGGGTTGAACTCCATCTGCCACTCCTCAGCCCAGCTCTGCATCATATCTAAGTCCCTTTGCAGCCGACAACAGCCCTCCTCACTGTCCACAACTCCACCAATCTTCGTATCATCTGCAAATTTACTGACCCACCCTTCGACTCCCTCATCCAAGTCATTAATAAAAATTATAAACAGCAGAGGACCCAGAACTGATCCCTGAGGAACTCCACTTGTAACTGGGCTCCAGGCTGAATATTTACCATCTACCACCACTCTCTGACTTCGACCGGTTAGCCAGTTTTCTATCCAATTGGCCAAATGTCCCTCTATCCCATGCCTCCTGACTTTCCGCATAAGCCTACCATGGGGAACCTTATCAAATACCTTACTGAAATCCATGTACACTACATCCACTGCTCTACCCTCATCCACATGCTTGGTCACCTCCTCAAAGAATTCAATAAGACTTGTAAGGCAAGACCTACCCCTCACAAATCCGTGCTGGCTGTCCCTAATCAAGCAGTGTCTTTCCAGATACTCATAAATCCTATCCCTCAGTACCCTTTCCATTACTTTGCCTACCACAGAAGTAAGACTAACTGGCCTGTATCAATGATACAGTTAAAGTCTCCGGCCAGAATGACCGGCCTGGACGTAGCCAGCAACAGTGGAAGCTGCTGCAGGACGGCCAACCGTTCACTCTTACCCACTGCGGCGTACACATTAATCAGTCTCAGGGGAGCATTCCTGTACATGACGTCGGCGATGAGGAGGTGCCTGTCCACCACCCTTCTTCAGGAATGGAGAAGGACTACACCCGAAACCTCTCCACCTCCTGATGCTGGCTGACTTGCTGTGTTCTTCCAGCCTCCTGCTGGTCTACCTTAAAGACACATAGACTCTAAGATGCTCAAGGACTGGCTGCTGGTTGGCTGTTAAATTGGTCAATCAAGGGTGGAACAGTACCGGCCAGCCAATCACAGAGAATGATGAAAAAAGGAGGCGAAAGCACAGGGTGAACTAGCTCTGACTGGGGTTTTGGACAGGAAGCAGGCTTGTTTTTGAAGCTGTTGCACTGGGAAGCTGTATGTACCATTTTGCTCTCTCAAGTTATTCTCCAGTTCTTAACTTGTTGAAAGTTGTTAGAAAAGAAGCCCAGTCTTTCTGAAATAAGGGAGTTTCCAGAAATCTGCATTGCCTGATGACTTTAGAATTCAAGAAGGATATATGGTCCTCTGTACCTTTAATACAACCCATTGTCCAAGCAGTTCATGAAAGCCTGCTATTTCATCATTTAAAAGTTATAATACTGGCAAATTATGTTTCTTTTATTACACTAGATTCCCTGCAGTGTGGAAACTTTGGCTGTCCAAAGAGCAACCCACCCAGACCCATCTCCCTCTAACTAATGTACCTAACATTATGGCCCTTTAGCATGGTCAATCCACCTTACCTCAACATCTTTGGACTATGGGAGGAAATCCACGCAGACACTGGGAGTTCACGCAAACTCCACACTGACAGTCACCCAAGGCTGGGATTGAACCCAGGTCCCTGGTGCTGTGAGGCTGTAGTGCTAATCACTGAGTCATTGTTTCTGTGAGTCTGTGTCTGAGGCATTTATGATCGAAGAAGATTGGTCTTAGATGGCAGATATTAAATAAGGTTGCATTGTAGTTAATCTATGTCCTATAAAGTTACATTACTAATTGTATTAATTGCTCTTTTTTGTTTAAGTTAGAAATTTGGTGCCCAAGAACTGTTATTTATAAAGTCTGGTCAGGAACAATTGAACCATTTTGGGGATTATTGAATGTTTTAATTTCACAGTGTTGCAAATCAATTGCTCGGGAGGCTGATTTTGTTTAGATACAATCCTTGTGTTGTAACACAGGAAGGATATTCTCAATGACCAGGATCCAGGACCAGGGTCACCCGCTAAGACTATAGAGCAGACCATTTCGGACTGAGATGAGGAGAAATCTCTTCACCCTGTAAGCCTTTGGAATTCTCTGCCATAGAAAGATGTTTGGGACAAAACATTGAAAGTTTTCAAAAAGGAGTTAGATGTAGTTCTTGAGGCGAAAGAGATCAAAGGGTATGTTTGGGGAGAAAGCAAGAACAGGGGACTGAGTTGGATGCTCAGCCATGATCATATTGAGTGGTTTTGTAGACTTGAAGGGCAAAATGGCCTATTCTGCTGCTATTTTCTATACTTATAATTATCCTTGAAAGGTAAAGTATCTGAAAAACCTGTTCAGAAAGCTATTTCATTTGGGTGCAGTTCCCAGTGACCCTGATGTGAGTTTGTGGTATGGAATGGGTTGTTTTTTTGTTGGATGTGTCACATCATTATCACTGGGACATTACAACAACAATGAAAGATACGAAGACAGTGCAAGAAGAATGTTCTCCCCATGATTTCCTCAACCTCTATACCAAGCGATATCTCATCTTGTTCTGAGGAACGGTCATCCAACTCAAAATATTAGCTCTGATTTCTCTCCACAGATGCAGCCAGACCTGCTGAGCTTTTCCAGCAATTTCTGTTTTTGTTTCTAATTTTCAGCATCTGTAGTTCTTTCAACTTCTCATCTTCACTGATTTTGACCGTCATTTCAACTTACTATGTCCTCTCTGCTCTTAGTTCACTACCTTCTTCTCCTCCCTAGATCTTTTGCTGCATATAAACTCCTCAATCCCTATTGTAAACTTCCTCTAAATCTTTCCCACAGTCTGGATATTCCCATTAGACCAATCATGCACTTCCTCACAACACCCTCTCCCACAAGTCCTTTCCCATTCCAATTCTGGCACTTGCTATACATCTCAGAATGGTGGCTAAGTGGTTAGCACTGCTGCCTCACAGTGCCAGGGTCCTAGGTTCGATTCCAGCCTTGGGTTACTGTGTGTGGAGTTTGCACATTCTCCCAGTGTCTGTGCGGGTTTCCTCGCGGTGTTCCGGTTTCCTCCCACAGTTCCAAGATATGCAGGCCAGGTGGATTAGGCATGGGAAACACAATGGCATACTCTTCAGAGACTCAATGGGCTGAATGGCCTACTTCACCCCTATAAGGATTCAATAATCTCAAATACACTGAAACAAGGGTATAAATATGTAACAGGCAGTTCACAAGATTAATTCTTGGAATGAGTAAGTTATCTCATGCTGAAAGGTCGGATAGACTGGAATTGTTTCCCCTTGAGTTTCGAGGATGATTTGAATGAAAGAACCAGAATGGTCTCAGCAAAGTGGATATGGAAAAGGTGATTTTTCAGGTGGATTAGTCCAGAATTTGGAAACATGGTTCTAACATTAGGTATCATCCTTTTGGAAGAGATATGGGGATTTCTTTTTCTTATGCAGCTTTTGGGTGAGGTGAAAGGTTATCTGGCCTAGGCAGGAATGTGAATTTGAGTTACAATCAGATCAGCCTAGATCTGGGTGCAGCAAGTTCAAGAGGTTGGGTGGCCTGCTGCTGCTTCTGTTGAATATTCATGCGTTCACTCAAATTTTCTTTTTTTTTGTCACACATCATGGTTACTGTCAGAGGGCCCGAGGATAACTTCCACTTCTTTCCGCTGATATTTTCTATCTCTATCCAAACTGATTCCACAGCCCTGGTTACTTGAACCAAAGTCATCTCTATTGCCTCAGTGCCATCCTTGATTAACAGTGCTACACCCACACCTTTAGCTAGTTTCTATTTTTCTTGAATGTCACATGCCCCTCAATGTTTAGGACTCAATCCTTGTCAGCTTATATTTATGTCCTCTAATGAGTATCAAATGTATTCGTCTTTGCTTAGAAATTTACTATGAATGTTACAATCAGATTCAGAGCCTTTAGTTTTGTTTCCTCTGTAATATCTAGACTTGAATATTTGCAGTTTCCTACCTCATAGAATCATTTAGTCCTAGACAGGCCCTTCGGCCCAAGGTGATCCTTGCTGAGTAAAATCCACTCTAACCCCATTGCCCTGCACTTGGCCTATATCCTTCTAAACTTTTCCTATCCATGTTGTGGTTCTGTTCGCTGAGCTGGGAATTTGTGTTGCAGATGTTTCGTCCCCTGTCTAG
Organism: Hemiscyllium ocellatum; assembly: GCF_020745735.1. NCBI lineage: Eukaryota > Metazoa > Chordata > Chondrichthyes > Orectolobiformes > Hemiscylliidae > Hemiscyllium > Hemiscyllium ocellatum. The sequence goes on from NC_083426.1 coordinate 53,561,072, forward strand.
GTGACATCCTCAGTGTTTGGGAGCCTCCTGTGAAGCGCTTCTGTGATGTTTCCTCCGGCATTTACAGTGATTTGTCTCTGCCACTTCTGGTTGTCAGTTCCAGCTGTCCGCTGCAGCGGCCGGTATATTGGGTCCAGGTCGATGTGTTTGCTGATAGAATCTGTGGATGAGTGCCATGCCTCTAGGAATTCCCTGGCTGTTCTCTGTTTGACTTGTCCTATAATAGTTGTATAATAATAATAGACAAACAGGAAGACAGCTAACGATCCGCATCCAACTAGCCACGAAACGATACGACCGGCTATCCTTAGTAGCCACACACGCAGATGACAAGCAACATGAGTTCGACTGGGACAACACTACTATTATAGGGCAAGCCAAACAGAGAACAGCCAGGGAATTCCTAGAGGCATGGCACTCATCCACAGATTCAATCAACAAACACATCGACTTGGACCCAATATACCGGCCACTGTAGCAGACAGCTGGAACTGACAACCGGAAGCAGCAGAGACAAACCACTATAAATGCCGGAGGAAACATCACAGAAGCGCTTCACAGGAGGCTCCCAAGCACTGAGGATGTCACCTAGACAGGGGACGAAACGTCTGCAACACAAATTCCCAGCTCGGCGAACAGAACCACAACAACAAGCACCCGAGCTACAAATCTTCTCACAAACTTTTCCTATCCATGTTTCTTTCAACCACTCCTTACCATTTTCTGACACACATTTCCCATATTACTAAACTGGAAAGGATGCCAAAAAGGTTTACAAGCATTTTCCTGAGACTGGAAAGTCTGAGTTATAAAGAGAGGCTGGATAGGTTGGAACTCAGAGTAGTTGGTGCCTGCAGAGTAGGAGGCTGAGGAGTGACCTTAAAGAAGTTTATAAAATAATGAGGGGTGTAGATAAGGTGAAGAGCCAAGGTATTTTCCCCAGGGTAGGTGAGTCCAAAACTAGAGGGCGTAGGTTTAAGGTGAGAAGGGAAAGATTTAAAAGGGACCAGAGGGGCAACTTTTTCACACAGAGGGTGGTGTGTAAATGGAATGAGCTGCCAGAGGAAGTGGTAGATGTGGGTACAATTACAACATTTAAAAGACATTTAGACAGGTACATGGATAGGAGAGGTTTACAGAGATATGGGCCAAACACAGGCAAATGGGACGAGTTCAGTTTAGGAAATCTGGCCGGTATGAATGAGGTGGATCGAAGGGCCTGTTTCCGTGCTGCGTGACCCTCCAACTCAGTGACTGTACTCTTTTCCTCTCTCACCGTGTCTCTTTGCTGTCAGTATTTAGTTTAAAGCTGACTCTCCTTTCCCAGTTATGTCATCTGTAAGAACACTGGCCCAGAACAGTTCAAGCATAGACTGGACATCTCCCACTTTCCCCGGTTCCAGTAGCAGTGCCCACGAACAGGAATTCAATCATCTTTGCCTGGGAAGGGATATGGAACAAAGAATGAGGAATATACATGCTTCAAAGTAGCTTGTGTGCTACAGGGCTGCTCCTGCCTGTGAGTAATCTGTGGTTAAACACCACATCATAACCTGTACGCTGACTTTGTGTGAAATATTGCTGGAACCACATGTTGAAAAGATGCAAGTGATATTTTGCAACATTGGTGTGAAAATGGTCACTGTTAGTTCTCTGGTGCTGGTGAACTCATAAGGTCAACATGCAATGTCAGACCTCACACTCTGACAAAACAAATGTCCATTCGCTAATACTCTCTTGAAAGTATGATAAGGTCCAAACCTTATTTCAATGGGTTAATTAAAAGGCAGTTAAACCAACAGTCATGGTTTGGAGATGCCAGTGTTGGACTGGGGTGTACACAGTTAAAAATCACAAAACACCAGGTTATAATCCAACAGGTTTATTTGGAAGCACCAGCTTTCGGAGCAACGCTCCTTCATCAGGGGGTTGTCAGTACTCCGAAAGCTAGTGCTTCCGAATAAACCTGTCGGACTATAACCTGGTGATTTGTAACTTTAAAAACCAACAGTATAAGTTGCCAGCCACATCAGAATATCCACAGCATGATGACAAGATACTTGTAATATCATACTTTAACAGAACAGATCTGGTGTTTTCCTCTGTCCGGAGCTGGCTGGAAGCAGTCAGCTCACCTGCAAGTCCTTTGTCTGGATTAGAGTGTTGCTGGAAAAGCACAGCAGGTCAGGCAGCATCCAAGGAGCAGGGAAAGTGATGTTTCAGGCAAAAGCCCTTCATCAGGAATCCCTCGGATGCTGCCTGACCTGCTGTGCTTTTCCAGCACCACTCTAATCCAGACTCAGGCTTCCAGCATCTGCAGTCCTCGTTTTGACCTGCAAGTACTTTGTGTCAGCTTTAGCTGGAATGCATGGGGTTCACAAGCTTCTGGAAATATGATCATGTGATCAGACACGGCCATCTTATAAATCCAGCAAGGGGTGTCCATTTTAAAAATAAGTTAAACACAGAGATGTGGGATATAGGTAAAGTAGTGTTACTTCTGCAATTATAATTACTTATGCAATTACACTCCCACCAGTGTATAATTGTTTCAACCAAGAGCTGAGTCAACAAGAATGAAAACTATGTGGAGGAAATATACAATTGTTTTTGTATAAGCTAAAATGTGAATGTAAGAATGAAATGTGCCTGCTAACAATGGTAGACAAACAGATAAGGTGCTGTGAGGGTGTAGGTTAAGCCGGATATGCCTGTACAGGCAGGAGTTAGTTATAAGCATCTGTTCCCCACTTTTGCAAAAACACAAAATCAAACCCCAATTAAAAGGCCATAAGGATCAATCTGGTTGGGGAAAGGGAGGAGACGGCACAGGTGGGGAAAGTGGATACTAGTGAAGAAGGATATACCTAACAATGGGGCCACAGCAGGATGTGGTGAAATGGCCGAGTAAAACTTGTACTTTGTTATGCACAAGGCCGGATAAGGCAAGAGAGAAACAATAGTAATGGGCACCGGGTTGGGAGTAGTGAATCCTATATAAGATATGCACTTGCTAAACTCTGGGTGTCTGGGTGTCTATTCCAGGCCCCACGCTTGCAAGCGTTTAATAAACATACTGACTGCTTCAGATCTTGTCTCGGACTGAAATTATTGAAGTGAGTGAGCTTGGTTTCTCACAATGGGGGGCTGTCCGGGATATTCTTCCATCGTCGGGGGGAGTGGCTGGCCCTGGACACTGGGAAGACGCGTCCCATTCCCCATTGAGGAGCGGTCTCGTGTCCCGGTTTGGTCCGCTCCCTTGGGCGACTGGTACGAATCCCACAAGAGAGACATCTGAATCAGACAGTGACAGGAGGTCGATAGAAAATACGGCGACAAGGGGCCAGGCAACTCTGTGCACAGACCAAGGCAGGAAAAATGACTTTTAAGTATTGCCTTGGTGGCCGGGAAAAGGGGGATTTAATCGCTGAGGGACTGACAAGGACCCCGAGAAATGGGGGGGGGGGGGTAGGCAGAGTAACTGACATGGAGTAAAGGGAAAAAAGTCCCTGGTAACATTCCTCCTGAAAGTCCGTTGGGGAGGATGTTGCGGGAATGGACAAGTAATACTTGTACAAGGGTAAAAGATAACAAGAAAATGATTAAATATTGTTGTTTAGTATGGACCAAAGAACCAATCCTTCGCCCCCCCAGCTGTCTTCTGGCCAAAGTATGGTTTGGACGAGGATTGGGTATGTCAGTATTTAGGTACGTATGTGAACGCCAACAACCTTTTAGTCAAGAAGAGGCGGACTATGCGTCCTGTTGGAAGAGCAGTTTGGGAATGATGGGAGTAACGACAAGGGATCCCCCCTCTGCCCCACCCAGTCCCTGGGATCCTCTTAGCTGCTTGCCCCTCCCCCTCCTCCCCCAATACCATAAAAACAGATTAGGTGAAGATGGGGGAGGAGAGGAGACAGACAGACAGGGACAGGGAACAGATGACCCACAAGAGGAGGACAAAGGGGCGGTGGACTGGGATGTTGTTGTCCCTGCCCCTCAATCCTCAACAAAAGAAAAGGAAGATAAAGTAGATGTAGAGGAGGCCTCTGGAGTATCTAAACCAAAGCCTAAGGGGGAGAAACAAAAACAAACAATGTAATGACTTGTCCCCTTTGGGAGGGACAAATAGGGAACAAAGAGATTGGGTTTGTAAGTGCCGCCCTCACCAGTGGGGAGGTCAGAACATTTAAAAAGGAGATGAAGGTCCTGGTTGAGGATCCAGTAGGGTTGTCTGAACAAATTGATCAATTTTTGGGGCCCAGTCTGTATACATAGAACATAGAACATAGAAGGATACAGCGCAGTACAGGCCCTTCGGCCCTCGATGTTGCGCCGACCGAATCCTACCTAACCTATACTAGCCCAATAACTTCCAAATGCCTATCCAATGCCCGCTTAAATGACCATAAAGAAGGAGAGTTCACCACTGATACGGGCAGGGCATTCCATGAACTCACAACCCGCTGTGTGAAGAATCTACCCCTAACATCTGTCCTATACCTACCACCCCTTAATTTAAAGCTATGTCCCCTAGTAACACCTGACTCCATTAGCGGTAAAAGATTCTTAGTATCTACCCTATCTAAACCCCTAATCATCTTATACACTTCTATCAGATCTCCCCTAAACCTTCTCTTCTCCAATGAGAACAGCCCCAAGTGCCTCAGCCTTTCCTCATAAGATTTTCCTACCATTCCAGGCAACATCCTGGTAAACCTCCTCTGCACTCGTTCTAAAGCTTCCACATCCTTCCTATAGTATGGCGACCAAAACTGCACACAATACTCCAGATGAGGCCACACCAGAGTCTTATACAACTGCAACATGACCTCAGGACTCCGGAACTCAATTCCTCTGCCAATAAAGCCCAGTACACCATATGCCTTCCTCACAGCACTATTTACCTGGGTGGCAACTTTCAGAGATCTGTGTACATAGACACCAAGATCCCTCTGCTCATCCACACTACCAAGTAGCCTACCATTAGCCCAGTAATCCATCATCTTGTTATTCCTACCAAAGTGAACAACTTCGCACTTAGCTACATTGAATTCCATTTGCCACATTTCCGCCCAGCTCTGCAACTTATCTATATCCCACTGTAACCTACCACTTCCTTCCTCACTATCCACAACTCCACCAACTTTTGTGTCATCCGCAAACTTGCTTACCCAGCTTTCAAGTCCTTCCTCTAGATCATTTATAAAGATAACAAAAAGCAATGGTCCCAAAACAGATCCTTGTGGTACACCGCTAGTAACTGCGCTCCAAGATGAACATAATCCATCAACTACTACCCTCTGTCTCCTTCCAGCCAGCCAATTCCTAATCCAAACCTCTAATGTATCCTCAATGCCATACCTCCGAAGTTTTAGCATTAGCCTACCATGGGGAACCTTATCGAACGCCTTACTAAAATCCATATACACAACATCTACTGCTTTACCCTCATCCACTTCCTTAGTCACCTTCTCAAAGAACTAAGTCACCTTCTCAAAGAACATGGACTGAGTTAATGTCTATTTTGAATATACTATTTACTGGGGAAAGAAAGGGGATTTATACGAGGAGCAGCCATTAAAATATGGGACAGGGAACATCCCATTGGGGATGGGGATGCTGGACAAGGAGAGACGAAATTTCCCCTCAGAGACCCCCAGTGGGAAAATCAAAACCCGGAGCATAGAGAAGAAATGAGGGAATTGAAAGACCTGATTCTAAAAGGAATAAGAGAGGCAGTTCCGAAGTCGCAGAATCTGACTAAAGCCTTTGAAGTTAGACAGGAGAAAGATGAGACTCCTCCAGCTTTCTTGCAGAGATTAAGAGACTCAATGCGGAAATATTCTGGAATGAACCCTGAGGACCCAGTGGTACAGGGTCTTTTGAAAGTACATTTTGTGACAAAGGCATGGCCAGACATACAGAGAAAGATACAGAAGATAGAAGGGTGGAGCATAAAACCATTAGTTGAATTGTTAAGAGAGGCACAGAAAGTGTTTGTAAAGAGAGAGGATGAGAGACAAAAACAGAAGCAAAAATGATGGTAGCTGCGGTTGATGAGGTAGTTAAGAAAAGAATGGGACCAATATTGAGCAACCGGAGCGGCGGGTGGCAGCATGTAGGGCAGGGAGGGAGAGGACAAGGGGGAGCAATTGATTGAGGGTTCGAGCGACGGGGGCAGAGATGGAGGTCTCCAAAGGAAGGATGCTATTATCGTGGAAAGATAGGGCATTTTAAGTGGGAGTGTCCTGATCTACAAAGGGAAGAAAGGGCAATTCCGCTTATGAATTTTGATGAAGAATAGGGGTGTCAGGGGTTCCTGACCCCGGGGATCCACCAGGAACCCTTGATAAACTTGAAGGTGGGGCCCTGTAGGGAAGAGGTAGTCATCCTAGTAGATACGGGGACAGCACGGTCATCGCTGAATTTTAAACCAAAGAAAGTAGGAATGTCGACACGGCCAATTACTGTTTCTGGGGTAAAAGGGGAGGGATTTACTGTTCCAGTATTTGAACCTATGATGATAGAAGGTCCTAAGGATACAGTCACCGGGGAACTGTTGTATATCCCTGACATAGGAAGTAACTTACTAGGGAGAGATTTAATTATCCTCTTAGGACTGGAGATTGGAATTCAGGAAAAGGAATTAGTTGTACAAATAGCAATGTTGACAGAGGATGTGGAGAGAGAGAGATAGACCCTATTGTATGGGCTAGAGAAAGGAATCAGATCCCATTTCCCTAGAAATAAGTTTATTAAGGAAAGGGGACGTTGTCTGTGAGCGACAATATCCCATTCCCATGGAGAGTAAATGAGGACTGCAGCCAGTAATTGAGGCGCTGATTAGAGATGGACTGTTGGAGCCATGTATGTCTCCTTATAATACCCCAACCCTACCTGTGCGGAAACCTGATGGAACTTATCGATTGGGGCAGGATTTGAGAACATTGAATCAAATAGTACAGATCAGACACCCAGTGGTGCCAAACCCCTATACGTTATTGAGTAAGATTGCTCATGACCACAAATGGTTTAGTGTGATAGATTTAAAGGATGCCTTTTGGGCTTGTCCCTTGGTGGAGGAAAGTAGGAATTTGTTTGCCTTTGAATGGGAAGATCCCAAGACAGGACGGAAACAGCAATACCGGTGGACCGTGCTCCCCCAGGGGTTTACGGAATCCCTGAATTTATTTGGACAGATGCTAGAACAAATATTGGAGAAATTTAGCAGCCCCAAGGGGACTACCCTGTTGCAGTATGTAGACGACCTCTTAGTAACAGGAAACATAAGAGAAAGAGTAGTAGAAGCCACTAACAAATGATTGAATCTTCTGGGTCAGCAGGGACTGTGAGTATCTAAAAGCAAACTACAATATGAGGAGCGAGAAGTGAAATACTTGGGACATTTAGTTAGGGAGGGAAAGCGAAAGATAAGCCCGGAACGGATAGTGGGAATAGTGGGGATGCCGCTGCCCAGGACTAAATGGGAGTTACATAAATTTTTGGGTCTAATGGGATATTGCAGATTGTGGATTGATTCTTATGCTCAAAAGACTAAGAAATTATATCTCAAACTATTAGAGGAGGAACCAAAGTGTCTAAGTTGGGATGATGAGGAAAAAGAACTAGTTGAGGAGCTCAAAAGAGATCTGATCCATGCCCCCGTGTTAGCCTTACCTTCTCTAGATAAACCTTTCCACCTCTTTGCTACCGTGGATAAGGGAGCGGCTTTGGGAGTATTAACCCAGAGGTGGGGAGGAATGAAACAGCCAGTAGCATACCTTTCGAAGCTATTGGCTCCAGTATCCCGGGGGTGGCCTGAGTGTATGCAGGCTGTGGCTGCCACTGCACTGTTGGTGGAGGAAAGCAGAAAGCTTACATTTGGTGGAGCCCTAATAGTAAGCACCCCACACCAAGTGAGAACGATCCTAAACCAAAAAGCTGGGCGATGGTTGACAGACTCGCGGATTCTGAAATATGAGGCAATATTAATAGAAAAACATGATCTAGTGTTGGTCACGGACAATTGTTTAAATCCAGCTGCCTTTCTTTGGAAAGGGGAAGGAGAATCTCCTCAGAATCCAGGGCACGACTGCCTTGACATTATAGAATACCAAACTAAGGTCCGTATGGACCTGAGAGATGTTCCACTTCATGCAGGGGCTAGATTTTTTATAGACGGATCATCCCGGGTGACTGAAGGGAAAAGACATAATGGGTATGCAGTCGTAGACGGGATGGAAGGTAGTGTGGTAGAGGCAGGAAAGTTGCCAAATGTGTGGTCAGCTCAGACCTGCGAACTCTATGCATTGGAAAGAGCCCTTAGGGCATTAGAAAATAAAGAGGGAACAGTATACACTGACTCTAAATATGCATTTGATGTCGCGCACACTTTCGGAAAGATATGGCAGGAAAGAGGACTGATCAATAGCCGGGGGAAGGAATTAACACATGAGGAGTTGATTAAACGGGTCTTGGAGTCCCTGTTACTCCCCCGAGAAATAGCAGTAGTGGATGTAAATTGTCATCAGAAAGGAAATGAACCCGAAGTTAGGGGGAATAGATTAGCCGGTGAAGTGGCTAAGGAAGCAGCCCTGAACCCACAAGTAGTAGTGATCCATTCCCTAATACCGACTGTCCCAGCTCCTCGGGAAGCTCCTATACTGACTGAAAGAAGAAAAAGAATTGCAGGATTTAGGGGCTGCAAAAACAGCAGAAGGGCATTGGGTGTTACCTGATGGAAGGGAAATGTTAAACAAAACAATGATGCGAGAGATTATGGCTGTCCTACACCAAGGCAGCCATTGGGCAGTACAAGCAATGTGTGATTTAGTTCTTAGGGAATATGGATGTAAAGGAATATATACAATTGCTAAACAAATATGTGAGGGATGTATAATATGCAGAAAGGTCAATAAGAAAGTCTTGAGAAAACAGACCCCGGGAGGAAGAGACCCAGGATTGAGCCCCTTCCAGAGTATACAAGTAGATTATACTGAACTACCCAGAGTAGGGAGACTAAAATATATGCTGGTCATAGTAGATCATCTATCTGGTTGGGTTGAGGCATACCCCCTAGCTACTGCTACTGCGAGTGGGGTGTCTAAAACAATATTAGAGCACATAATTCCCCGATATGGGCTAGTGAACCGTATAGATTCCGACCAAGGAACTAATTTTACCTCTAAAGTGTTACAGGGATAATGAAAGGGTTGGGAATTTCCTGAGAGTTCTATACTCCATGGCACCCGCCATCATCAGGAAGGGTTGAGAGAATGAACCAAACACTCAAACGACAGCTCTCTAAATTGATAATAGAAACCATACTCCTCTGGACCAAATGTTTACCTATAGCTCTCTTACGAGTACGAACAGCCCCAAGGAAAGATTTAGGACTATCCCCCTATGAAATCTTATTTGGATTACCTTATCTGGGAATGAATGGAAAATTACCAACCAACTCACCGCCCCGTGGCTGAACACTTTAACTTCCCCCTCCCACTCCGCCAAGGACATGCAGGTCCTTGGCCTCCTCCATCGCCAGACGCTGGCAACACGACGTTTTTATAATGAGACCGACAGGAAACAAAGATAAATAAGGCATTTTCTAATTAACAAGATCATTTAGACTGAGATCAGGAGAGGTTTCCTCACAATGGATTATGAATCTTCGGAATTCTCTACCCCAAAGGGGTGCAGATGCTCCATTGCTGAATATATTTAAGGTTGAGACAGATGGAAGTTTTCAATCTCTTAAGGAATTGAAGATCTGGGGAACATCCACAAGGGGGAGGTGTAGCTGAAGGTCAGACATGATGGTACGAATGGTGGAGGGGGCTTAGGGGCTATTTACTTTCGGAGACTGACCAAACCCCAACACCGAACCCTGTGAGATTTTTAAATTAGCAAAAGAATCAAGGGTTATAGAGACTGGGCAGAATAAGGGGAAAGTGAGGTCTGTAGATGCTGGAGACCAGAGTTGAAAAGTGTGGTGCTGGAAAAGCACAGCAGGCCAGGCAGCATCTGAGGAGCAGGAGAATTGATGTTTCAGGCATTAGCCCTTCTTCATGAATGAGGCTGGTGTGCCAAGTGGGCAGACATAAAAGGTAGGGAGGGTGGGGGGGGGGAATTTGGGGGAGGGGTGCTGGGAATACGATAGGTAGAAGGAGGTGAAGATGAGGGTGATAGGCCGGAGAGGGGGTGGGGCGGAGAGGTGGGGAAGAAGATTGCAGATCAAGAGGGTGGTGCTGAATCCGGGGGTTGGGACTGAGATAAGGTGGGGGGGGGGAAGGGAAATGAGGAAGCTGGAGAAATTTAAATTCATCCCTTGTGGTTGGAGGGTTCCTGGGCGGAAGATGAGGTCCTCTTCCTCCAAGCGTCGTGTTGCCATGGTCTGATGATGGAGGAGGCCAAGGACCTGCATGTCCTTGGAGGAGTGGGAGCTGGGGGCTAAAGTGTTGAGCCATGGGGTGATTGGGTTGGTTGGTCCGGGTGTCCTAGAGGCGTTCCCTGAAACATTCCGCAAGTAAGCAGCCTGTCTCCCCAATATAGAGGAGATCACATCGGGTGCAGCGGATGCAGTAAATGATGTGTGTGGAGGTGCAGGTGAATTTGCGACGGATATGGAAGGATCCCTTGGGGAGTTGAGGAGTATCAGATCAGTCATGAGGTCACTAAATGTACAGCAGACTCGATGGGGTGAAATGGCCTATTCTCATGAACTTACAAACCCTGACTGAACCCTTAGAGTGACCCAACCAGAGAGAGTGACCAAACCCAGAGACTGACTGAACCTGGAGAGTGAGTGATCCTGGAGACCGATTGAATCTGATGACAGATCCCTAATTCAACATAGCCAGATGGCTGCTAAAGGACAGATGAAAGAGTGAAGGTTTGATTGACCACTCTTTGTCTATTCTATCAAGAATCACCTTTTGGGAATAAAGGTCAGGGTCTCACAGTGACTCACACCATCGTTACAAAGTATTCAACAAGTGCTGTGCCTCCAAGTTGTAGCTTGTCTTCCTGATGGGTAAATACTGGGCTTCCTCATTGGGCAATGAAAGCTCTTGGTCAAATGGGAAGAATATACTAATAATGTGAGATTATTGGTGACACAGTTGGAAATATGCAATATCTCAGTGCTCAGCTCCATATTAGAGGAGCACAGCTAATCACATGGTAAGCTAGACAGGAAATAGAGGTCCCTGGTGTTACCTGAGGGTCAAAGGTCAGGGACCCATGTTCAAAATGTACCAAAAGAATAAACATTTTTTTTTGCCAGCCAAGACATCATTCCCCTTGTTGGTGAGGGATTTGTAAACTGTTGCTATTCCCTGTCCACCTGGATCCTTGTAATGGCTATCACTCAATGCAAACGCACCAAAATTCCAAGTGTAACCATTCCGTCATGCCACCCTTCAGGTTCTCTCCCAGTCTGTATAGGAATGGTGACATGTCCTATTTCCCAGGGATAACTGCAGGAGGCCCTCCCTCCTATCCTGAATAGTTTCCTCAGTGGTGAGCCCAATACCTAGCACTGGCCACACTTACTGCACAGCAGCCAAACCATCCCTGAGGCTTTGAGAACCCTTGCTGCAGCCATGCTAGTGCCGGTAACCCTGAAAGTGGAAGCCATCATCTTGAACACTTCCTCAATCACCTCTTTCATCCTTGCTCTTCTGTGATCTTTGACCTATCCCATCATGTCTGTGGGAGATTTGTTAGATCTGAGGCAGCCATTTGTCACATATTAAAAGCCTGGAAACCATTTTGATTCTCATATTAGTGTCTGCTTGCTAAGCTTGTACTTTCCCAGGCTCAGTGAGGTGGATGGCCTTGCAGCTGTACTAATGTCTGATAAATGAATTCTTTCCCAGCATGGGAAAGCTCTTCTTTTACAAGAACCTATTGTATATTTTTTATTTTTCTTAGAGTGAACAGAACCTCTGACACTCCTGTTTATTTTTCTTCTTTAACCCCCGCACTACCACCTAACTGTGGTAGTGCTTATTTTCCCCCAGCACCCATGGTGTGTGCCTGCAGGTGTGAGAAGAACCTATTATATTTTTTTTTCTTTTTTTTTGAATCTCTTGGTTATTTTTTTTTATTTTTTAAAAACATTCCTGTTTTTTTCCCTTACAACTCCTGGTTATTTTTCTTCTTTAACCCCCGCACTACCGCCTAACTGTGATAGTGCTTATTTTCCCCAGCACCCATGGTGTGTGCGTGCAGGTGTGAGAAGAACCTATTATATAGCGACACTTGCTTATCAGCTACTAACTAGCACTATCCAGACCCTATATGACTTAGGCTAGTGACTGGGCAAAGTGCCTAACCTGCTCATTATTCTGCAATTAACAGTTTGTTAATTGTTAAATAATTGTAACCTATGTAACCACGTAACTCTCTGTATCTCGTCAGAGTGACTTGTGACCATCAGGGTCGACTTGTCTGTCCCCATGAGCTCACGAATAAACTATCAATAACTCAAGGTTTGTGTGGCGCGATTACTTATCTAAACTGGACGCTATGAGTGAGTCACCCACTGCATAATTCGTTTTATCCCCAACAATGCCCTTCAGCTTCCCCATGGTGCATTGGAGTTACTGCCTCCATTACATCCTTCACCTGCATCCATCATCCTCGTCCCTTCATCTAGCCTTGCCCTTCCCTCTGCTCTCAGGACCTTACCACTCACCTCTCCATTAGCTCCTCTGATCTCCCAACAATCAAACGGAGCTCGCAGCCACAGCCACAGCCCTCCCCTTGGAGCTGAGCAGCCGCCTTCTGTTCCTCACAATACATTGTTGGGATTCCTCCCTTGACCACACTCTCATTTGTTTGGCTGAACTGGTCCTCACTCTTAACAATTTCTCCTTCGAATCCTCCCACTTCCTCCAGACCAGAGGGGTAGCCATGGGCACATGTATGGGCCCCAGCTATGCCTGTCTCTTTGTTGGCTACGTAGATCTTCCATAATTACACCGACACCACTCCCCACCTCTTCCTCCGCTACATTGATGACTGCATTGGCGCCACCTCGTGCTCCCGCGAGGAGGTTGAGCAATTTATCAACTTCACCAACGCATTCCACCCTGACCTTAAATTTACCTGGACCATCTCTGACACCTCCCTCCCCTTCCTGGACCTCTCCATCTCCATTAATGACGACCGACTTGACGCTGACATTTTTTAAAAACCCACCGACTCCCACAGCTACCTGGATTACACCTCTTCCCACCCTACCTCTTGCAAAAATGCCATCCCATATTCCCAATTCCTCCGCCTCCGCTGTATTTGCTCCCAGGAGGACCAGTTCCACCACAGAACACACCAGATGGCCTCCTTCTTTAGAGACCGCAATTTCCCTTCCCACGTAGTTAAAGATGCCCTCCAATGCATCTCGTCCACATCCCGCACCTCCGCCCTCAGACCCCACCCCTCCAATCATAACAAGGACAGAACGCCCCTGGTGCTCACCTTCCACCCTACCAACCTTCGCATAAACCAAATCATCCGCTGACATTTCCGCCACCTCCAAAAAGACCCCACCACCAGAGATATATTTCCCTCCCCACCCCTTTCCACCTTCCGCAAAGACCGTTCCCTCCGTGAATACCTGGTCAGGTCCACGCCCCCCTACAACCCACACTCCCATCCTGGCACCTTCCCCTGCCACAGCAGGAACTGTAAAACCTGTGCCCACACCTCCTCCCTCACCTCTATCCAAGGCCCTAAAGAAGCCTTCCACATCCATTAAAGTTTTACCTGCACATCCACCAATGTCATTTATTGTATCCGTTGCTCCCGATGTGGTCTCCTCTACATTGGGGAGACTGGGCGCCTCCTAGCAGAGTGCTTTAGGGAACATCTCCGGGACACCCGCACCAATCAGCCACACCACCCCGTGGCCCAACATTTCAACTCCCCCTCCCACTCTGCCGAGGACATGGAGGTCCTGGGCCTCCTTCACCGCCGCTCCCTCACCACCAGACGCCTGGAGGATGAATGCCTCATCTTCCGCCTCGGAACACTTCAACCCCAGGGCATCAATGTGGACTTCACCAGTTTCCTCATTTCCCCTTCCCCCACCTCATCCTAGTTCCAAACTTCCAGCTCAGCACTGTCCCCATGACTTGTCCGGACTTGTCCTAGCTGCCTAGCTCCTTTTCCACCTATCCACTCCACCCTCTCCTCCCTGACCTATCACCTTCATCCCCTCCCCCACTCACCTATTGTACTCTATGCTACTTTCTCCCCACCCCCACCCTCCTCTAACTCATCTCTCCGCGCTTCAGGCTCACTGCCTTTATTCCTGATGAAGGGCTTTTGCCTGAAACGTTGATTTCGCTGCACTTTGGATGTTGCCTGAACTGCTGTGCTCTTCCAGCACCACTAATCCAGAATCCTCCCTTGACCAGTCATACCTCATACCCTCTGGACTGCTGCTGCCCGATTTCAATCAATCATTGATATGTCTCTCCAAAAGGTCCCTACTCACTGCATTGCCCATGATATACCTCAGCTGTAGCAGGGTTTTTTTAAAAATTGAACCTTTTTTCTAATCAATCCATTTGGAGATACTATTACACTCTTCAGCAGCAGATGGGACTTGAACCTGGGTCCCTCAGTCCAGTGGTAGGGTCATTACCACTGCAACAATAGAGACCCCCTCGCAGGCTGTGAAAGCAGCTGTGAATCTGAAGACTTATGTTTCTCACTCACTGATTATTTTGTTGTAATGGCAGCCTTAATTCTAAGGAGTTTTCCTTTTAACAAGCAAACATGACATGTAAATGTATGAAAATCAGGTTGCTTGTTGACAGGAAGCTCAAACAATCCCCATTGTTGGGAGGCTGACCTTTGGCATCCTGCTTAGTGCTTTGCTTGCCTAAATTCCCACTCCTGGGAACTTCACAAGACTCCACCCACAATATCAGAACATCTCCTAATGACTTACAGCTAGCTTCAAAATGAAAACTTCCAGATGAGAACTTCCACTCCTTTAATTGTCAACATCCACTCCCTCCGCCACTGACGCTCAGTAGCAGCAGTGTGTCCCACGCTCCAAAACGCACTGCAGAAATTCACTAAAGATCCCCAGACAGCACCTTCCAAACCCACAACCACTTCCGTCTAGAAGGACAAAGACAGCAGTTATATGGGAAACTCTGCAAAATCCTCTCCAAGCCACTTACAATGCTGACTTGGAAAAATTCCTTCACTGTCACTGGGTCAAAATCCATCCCGAAGGAATTGGGATTAGATGGGCATGTCGACTACAGCGGTTCAAGAATCCAACCCACCATCTGAGAATTAATTTAGAAATAGTTCCTATCCGTTAGAAGTCATGATTAGGTCGATATCTGAATTCAGTTTGTTCGATGTAAAAATGGTCTATTTGCGAACTCAGGAAGTCTCCTGAGGGGGTGGCACGGTGGCACAGTGGTTAGCACTGCTGCCTTACAGCGCCAGAGACCTGGGTTCAATTCCTGCCTCAGGTGACTGACTGTGTGGAGTTTGCACATTCTCCCCGTGTCTGCGTGGGTTTCCTCCGGATGCTCCGGTTTCCTCCCACAGTCCAAAGATGTGCGGGTCAGGTGAATTGGCCATGCTAAATTGCCCGTAGTATTAGATAAGGGGTAAATGTAGGGGTATGGGTGAGTTTCGGGTCGGTGTGGACTTGTTGGGCTGAAGGGCCTGTTTCCACACTGTAAGTAATCTAATCTCATTCAATTAAAAAGCATATCCTGGTTTCACCCTGACTAATACAAAAGCAGTTTGAAAGATCTTCGGCTCCACACTCATCTCATCACCATGGTAACACAGCCCCAGGAAAGGTAGCCCTGAGTTTATACAGAGAGAATTTCCACAGAGCCCTGTAATTGGCCTCGCTGTTGTTTCTATGGTAACACTCTTTCCTCTGATTGCTGGTCACATGGCTCAACAACATCGTCACAAACACTTACGCTGACACTCAGTACAGAGGAAGGTGGCATTTTCTGAGGTGCTGTCTTCTGAAATGAGATGTTAGACGGAGACCCAATCTGTCCTTTCAGGTGGATAGGAAAGCTTCCATAGAACCACTGAAGGACAGTCTCCCTATTAGCTTGGTCAGTTGTTTGGTTATGCGGCCAGTATTGCTTTCTGGGATCTTGCTTTGCACCAATGGGCCACTGTTTTCTGCATTAGAGTTTTGGCGAATACTCTTAAGGTAGAGAAACCTGTTATAGTAATGCAAATGCTATCTCTCAAGTACAAACCAGGTACAGACAGCAATCACACAGCAGAGACTGCAAGCGTTTCCTGTGAATTATCACCTGCACCACAGATAGCAACTTTCCTCTCTGTTGGCAGGTTCCTCCTCACTAACTCTTCACTTTTACTGCTCCCTGTGAGCCACATTTCAAAACAGAACACAAAATCCATCCAGCCCATGTGCACTTACCCCCTCCCCCCCAACCCCCTGACTAAACCCAACTACCTCCAATTAAATCTCCGTCTCCCCCATCCCACACAGCGTCTCCATCTCACTTCACTTCTCATTCTCTTTTTTTTCCCTCTATCACTCTCGGTGTCTGGTTTGTCTTCCCACTCACCACGCACATGTTGATTCCACAGCAGCTCCTGTTTTTGAAAAAGTAAAAGGATAAAGTATAAAAAGAGAAGAATACAGCTCATTTTGGTTTGAGATCTCAAGAGTAAGACAGGCAGAGCATGGATAATAAGAGAGAGATTGGGAGTGAGATTGAACAGGTGTGAGGTACAGAGAGAGACTATGAGAGAACTATTGATCAAATGAGCAAGATAAGAGTGCATCAGAGATAAATTGCAAATGAGATTGAACGTCAGAGATTGAGAGCAAGTTTGCAAAACTGCGGTAAGGTTTGTTGAAAGAGACTGTAAATTTAGGGAGAGGTTCATGATCCATCTCGACTTTGAGCAGTGTATTAACCATTAATCTGTATTAAGGTCAGACACCTCGGTTTGTAGTTTGTTCTCTGCACATAGGCAAGTCACAATTTGCATGTTTTAAACATTGGACAGTTCCCAAGAAAAACTGGTTTCCCCGTAACAGCTCATTAATCTTTACCAGCTAAAACACTAACCTCAACTTCCAGTAAACAGAGCAGTGAGATAGCTAATCTCAGTGAGATAACATGGGGGGGGGATCAAAGATAGAGAGGAAAGATTTCTCTACTCTTTCCAACTGGTAATAAAGCTTCCTTTGCACTGTGCCCCTCAAACACTCCCTGTGCAGGGACAGGACAAAGTTAAGTTCTCCCTGCTCTTTAAAAGATTTGGGCAGCTTTATTATAGTTTAAAACAAAAAGTAAAGTTCACTCAAGAATGTCCCCAACAAACACCGTCGCCAACAAACACTCCCAGGAGAGGGTCAGCATGGGCTTAGATACAGAGTAAGGCTGCCTGTAGACTGTCCCACCTATATTTACTCTGATTCTTCCCCAAGAACACGTGTCCTAGAAAAACCACCCAAGCCTTCTCCTGCTGAATCAATACATTTTGTACCACCTGGAAAAGCAATTTTGTGCTATTTTTCTGTGGGTAGAAATGGTAATCAAGTGCATTTGTGAGTTAATGTCAGCAAGACAGGAGAATTTCATATTGTAGACTGAATTTGAACGTTACACCCAAGGGCTATGTGCTCATCTTAATTCGCAAATTAATTCTGAATACACAATGTGCATCATTAAGCCCTCATTATTAGATTATCCAGGCAGATAGAATTCTTCCTGGCTGTTGGAATGTGTCTCCCTGGTTATTGACTGGACCTGCATGTCTGCAGCCAATTGAGATCAGTTTGGGACTGGTGTTTTAAAATGTTATTCCTCTTTTACCCTGTCAATCAGGGTCACATACTCAGAAGCAGCTGCTGACACATCAAAGCTGAGGCTATATACCTAGTCCATAGACCTATCACCATGGGCAATCAGGCAGAGGCTCCCTACAGATGTTTTTACCAAACATCTCAGAATTTGTCTCTTTAAATCTACCTTGGTCTTTGATGTTGTTCCTTAATTCTCGCCAATCAGCATTGCTGAGGCCACTGTGTTTCACCCAACTGAGCTCTCTACCGCAAAGCATCATGGTCTGTGGCCTTGTTAGTTGAGACAGCCTGGTACCTTCAGTAGGTGTCACCAAGTTAGAAATATTAGCAAGTAAAAAATGAGGTCTGCAGATGCTGGAGATCACAGCTGCAAATGTGTTGCTGGTCAAAGCACAGCAGGTTAGGCAGCATCTCAGGAATAGAAATATTAGCAAGTCTAATAATTGTTACATCTGGTTTATAATTAATCTGTAAATGGTCTCAAATTAATATCTTAAAAAAATAGATGTAAAGATTCATTCAAAGGATCAGTCCACCTGTGACATACAAATAGTTTTAGAAAAAAATCAAGTTAAAATATGCCAGCTGTTGAGAGGCAGGAGCAGGGCACTGGAGGCTGATTTGAAGAATTAGTTTGTGGTCTCAGTCAGGGCTGTGTCCAAAGTCTCTTAGGTCACAGGCTTCCTGCAAGGAGCGGGCTGTGCTCACCAACGTGCATGTGTCCCGGGAGTCTGTCATACAGAGTGTCACTGTGTAAATCCACTTCAGCGTGTAAGGTGATCTTCTGTTCAAGGTGAGAAAAGAAGAGAGAGGATCAAAAGGGCGTAACCATGGAAACATGCAACAGATTTCAAACCAAACAGCTATAAGTTTGATTGTTTTAACCCATTACCTGCCCAGTGTAGTGCTGCCTATTGAAAAGGCTGTGGATTTGATGTTACCGAACTGGCATTGCAGGGTTGGCCAGGGAGAAGTGCTAAATTGTCAGACATGCCGCAGTTTGAAATGTGGCATCGCCCCTCCTGACAGGTTAAAAGTCCATGGCACCATTGCAGGAGAATTCCCTACAGTCTCCCACACAACCCAAATCCCAAAAAGCACATTAATGGGTCATTCCTTAAATGAAATGAGAATCAGCACAGAAGGTGGCCATTCAGCCTATCAGACCCATGATAGCTCTTTGAAACAGTCATCCAATTAGTCCCACCCCAGCCCTTGAAATTTTTTCCCCCGGAGAATTCATCCAATTCCTTTTGAAACCACAAAACCAGAGAAATATTACAGCTCAGAAGCAGACATTAGACCCAACTTGTCCATGCCGACCCAGAGACACCCAGGCGCTCTTTCTAATCCCATCTTCCTACACATGGCCCATAGCCCTGCAGCTGACAGCATTGAAGATGCAGATCCAAGAACTTTTTAAAAAGAGTTTACAGTCTCTGCCTCCACCATCAATTCAGGCAGCAAATCCCAGATATCCATCACCATCTGCGTAAAAAATATTTTCCTCACGTCCCCCTAACTTCTCTGCCACTTGAATCTATGATCCCTGCCAAGGGAAAGAGGTCCTCTCTATCTACTCTATCTTTAGCCCTCACAATTCTGTATACCTCAATCATGTCACCCTTCAGCCTTCTCCATTCCAATGAAAACAACCCAACCTCTTCAATCTCTCCTCGTAGTTATAATTCTCCAGCCCTCGCAGAAGTCTAGTAAATCTTCTCTGCACTCTGTCCAGAGCAATTACATCCTTTCTAGAATGTGGTGACCAGAAATGCACACAATACCCCAGATGAGGCCTCACCAGTGTCCTATCAAGTCTCATCATTATGTATATCCTTTTATACTCTGTATCAAAGCCAATGAAGGAGAGCATTCCGTGTGCCTGTCTACCCGCACTGCTATCTTTAGAGACCTGTGCACTTGCACACGAAGATCTCCTTCATCTACACTCTCGGTATATTCCTGCTTATTGTGCACTCCCTTTTACTGTTTGACCTTGCTAAATGCATTACTTCACATATCAGAGTTCAACTCCATCTGCCACTTTCCCGCATGTTCCACAAATCCATTATTTCATTTTGTTGCTACAGCTATCCTTTAATTGGCCAATTTTTATCTCATCTGTAAATTTTCCAGTTGTGACCACCACTTTCAAGTCCAAATCGTTAATGTATAAGCCCATTATATAAAACATTGTAAACATGCCCCAACAAACAATAAAGCAACTACTATACTACTCTACAAAAGAAATCAAAACTACACTTATTACAAATAAATAAATAACACCGCTCAGCGCAACAAGACCATAGCTCTCCAAAAGGCATACATCATGCCAACGTCTTACTGTAAGAAACACAGCCAGCAAAACCCCACAAACAGCACTGAGATAAATGAACATACAGTCATATAGCATGGAAACACATCCTTCGGCCCAACTTGTCCATGCTGACCACGCATCCTAAACTGATCTAGTGCATTTTTAAAAAAAATCATTCACCAGATGAAGGCATCGCTGGCTACACCAGCATTTATTCCCCATCCCTCATAAACGGGCAGATTCAAATCAACCACATTGCTGTGGGTCTGGAGTCACAGAAAGGCCAGACCAGATACAGACAGCAGTTTCCTTCTCTAAAGGGCATTACTGGCCCAGATGGGTTTTTCCCAACAATGGGTTAATGGTTATCATTAGACTCTTAATTCCAGATATTTACTGAATTCAAATTCCACCATCTGCTGCAGCAGGATTTGAACCTAGTTCCCCAGAACTTTGTCTAGATCTCTGGAATAACAGTCCAGCAAAGTACCACTAGACCATTGCCCCCCAGCACCACCACCACCACACCCCCCCCATCACTCGCCTTTCTTAGTTTTTGTCTTTTGTAGGCCTGAATTATCACCTTTACAACATTCACAACTAATGTGGCAGGTTGGCAGAGCTTAGAATCAATTTGTTGATTGTGGAATTGCTTAGCTCTGTCTATCACTTGTTACTTATACTGTCTGGCATGCAAGTAGTCTTGTTGGGTAACTTCACCAGGGTTGACACCTCATCTTCAGATATGTCTGGTGCTGCTCCTGGCATGCCATAAGACCATAAGACATAGGAGTGGAAGTAAGGCCATTCGGCCCATCGAGTCCACTTTGCCATTCAATCATGGCTGATGAGCATTTCAACTCCACTTACCCGCATTCTCCCTGTAGCCCTTAATTCCTCGAGACATCAAGAATCTATCAATCTCTGCCTTGAAGACATTTAGCGTCCCGGCCTCCACTGCACTCTGCGGCAACGAATTCCACAGGCCCACCACTCTCTGGCTCAAGAAATGTCTCCGCATTTCTGTTCTGAATTGACCCCCTCTAATTTTAAGGCTGTGTCCATGGGTCCTAGTCTCCTCGCCTAACGGAAAAAATTTCCTAGTGTCCACACTTTCCAAGCCCCCTGCATTCTCCATTGAACCAGGGTTAATCCCCTGGATGATGGTAGTGATTGAGTGGAGGAAATGCTGGACTATGAGATTACAGATTGCACTGGAGCACAATTCTGCTGCTGTTGATGGTCCATAGTGCCTGATGGATGCGGTGTGGAGTTGCTCGATCAGTTTGCAGTCTGTCCCATTTAGCACGATGATTGTGCCACACAAACATGATGGAGGGCATTCTCAACGTGAAGGCAGGACTCCTTCTCTATAAAGACTGTGTGGTGGTCACGCTTACTGATGCAGTCGTGAATAGATGCATCTGCAGATGGCAGATTGGTGAAGAGTTTGGGTTCCTTCACTATCTGCCACACACTCAGTCTAGCAGCAATGTCTTTTAGCACTCAGCCACCTCAGTCAGTAATAGTAACGCAGAGTCACTCTTTGTGATGGACTTTGAAGCCCTTAAAGGTATGATTTGGACATAGATACCACTATTACGTGTGGGAACACCTCCCACTTTGTACATGGCAGGTACTCATGTGACTCAGCCAACGTTGTCTATTTATATGTTGCAGGCAAGGATGCCCGGAGGCATGGTACATTGGGAAAACTGAGCAAAGGCTAAGTTGCAATGGCCACTGCACAACAATCAACAGACAGGAGGGTTCCCTCCCAGTTGGGGAACACTTCAGTAGTCCAGGACATTCAGCCTTGGACCTTCGGGTGACCATCCTCCAAGGTGGACTTCGGGACAGGCAGCAGCGAAAAGTGACCGAGCAGAGGCTGATAGCTAAATTCGGTACCCATAGGGAGGGCCTCAACCGGGACCTTGGGTTCATGTCACATTACAGGTGACCACCATTGCACCACACACACACATGTACACACAGACGTGCACACAGACACCCACACACACTCATACATGCACCCCCACACAGACTTAAGACACTCTGCACTCACTACATACACACACACACACATACACACACTTTCTCACACTCACAACCCCCACCCCTGACAGACACACACACACAGACAGACAAAGACCCACATGCACTCATATATTGTGTGTGGTGAATTTGTACTTGCAGAGTTACATTGCACTTTGCTCAAAACCTGCATACATTCATGTAGAACTCTGAGCTCAAAAACTGCAGGAATTTGTGTAAAACTCTGTTATCTCACTTTTTACATTAGAATCAATCTAAGCATCAGGTCATAGACAGCGAACACAGGGAGCTAACACTTTCAACATATTATCTAGCTATCACCATTGTTAACAGCTAACCTGAGAATGCAACTTTAAAAAGAAGATTTTGTGATTTACACATGAAAGAAGTGAAACTATCACTGTATTCTAACAGATGAAAGGCTGAACAATCAGTTTTTCAATGTATAATTTCAGTTACATCACACTGTAAATTTTTGCTATAAATTCTGTGTTACGATTGAGCCCTCCACAATCACCTGATGAAGGAGCATTGCTCCGAAAGCTAGTGTGCTTCCAATTAAACCTGTTGGACTATAACCTGGTGTTGTGTGATTTTTAACCCTTAAAAAGGTAGACAGCCACTGAAACATGGCCTTCGCTGCTAAAATTCATCTTATTAATGGAAATGAAGTAACATTTCTGGGGTAGACACTCCTGCACCCCTATCACATGTGAAGCAATTAACATTAAACCTTCAATAGGGCAGAATTTGAGGGGGCAGATATCACACAGGGCTGTGGAGCTGGAGGAGGTGACAGAGATACAGAGGGGCTAAACCATAGAGGAGTAACAGATAAAGAGGGTCTAAACCATGGAGGGATTTGAAAAGAAAGAACAGAACTTTAAATTAAGTGGCATGACTGGGGGGGGGGGGAGGGGGGGGGTAAGGGAAGGATCTTGCTGTGAGTTAACATACAGGTACACATTTTAGATGATTACAAGTTTATATTGGGGAACACAGGCAGGAGTTGTTGGACTAGTCGTCAACAACGTCATGAAAGGCATGGGTGAGAGTTTCAGGAACACAGAAGTCAAGTCTGAAAATGAACTGGAGTCAAAGTGGTAGGAGGGTTGTGTGGAGAGGCTAATGTGCAATGATAATTATCTCCACTATAAAGTATTGGCTGTTGCCCTGATTATGTCAATATACATTTATATAACATTGAGTGCTGTGTTCAGTTCTGGTCTCCCTGTTATAGGCAAGATATTATTAAGTTAGAGAAGGTTCAGAAAAGATTTACAAGGATGTTGCCTGGGGAATGGAGGATTTGAGTTATGAGGAGAGGCTGGAACATTTTTTCACTGGAGCGTAGGAGGTTGAGGGTTGACCTTATGGAGGTTTATAAGGTCATGAACGACATAAATAAGGTGAATGGCAGATGTCTTTTCCCTAGGTTGGAAGATTTCAAGGCTAGGGGCATACTAATGAGAAAGATTAAAAGAAGACATGGGGGCAATTATTTCTTATACATAGGGTGGTTCATGTGTGGAATGAACTTCCAGACGAAGTGGGTACAGTTCCAACATTTAAAAGACATTTGGATAAGTACATAAAGAAGAAATGTTTGGAGGGATACAGGCTAAGTGCAGACTGATTTAGTTTGGGATTATGGTCAGTATAGAAGGGTCTGTTTCCATGCTGTATGACTTTATGACTGTCACACCTTTAATGTGATGAAAATCCATAAATACCACAGCAGTGTTAGCTAAACAAATATGATATTGAGCCAAATGAGGATACATTTGAAGTGGTAAAAAAAATCTTCTAAAAGACCTGGACAGGTGTTAGACTTGGAAGTAGGTGAGCACTTTGCTGATAGCGATCACAATGTTTACTTTAGTGATAGAAAGGGATAGATGGATACCACTGGACAAGAGTTACAGCTGGGGGAAAGGCAATTATGATACAACTAGGCAAGATTTAGGAAGCATAGGATGGGGAAGGAAACTACAAAAGGTGGGCACATTAGAAATGTGGAGCTTATTCAAGGAAAAGTTAGTGTGTGTCCTAGATAAGTGTGTACCTGTCAGGCAGAGAGAAAGTTGTAGAGCGCGGGAGCCATGGTTTACAAAGGAGAATACTGAGATATAGGCTATTAGACTAGGTGTGATTGAGGTTCACAAGGAAGAGGTATTAGAAATCCTGCAGAGTGTGAAAATAGATAAGTCCCCTGGGCCAGGTGGGATTTATCCTAGAATCCTCTGGGAAGCCAGGGAGGAGATTGCCGAGCCTTTGGCATTGATCTTTAAATCGTCATTGTCTACAGGAATAGTGCCAGAAGACAGGAGGATAGCAAATGTAGTTCCCTTGTTCAAGAAGGGGAGTAGAGACAATCCTGTAATTATAGACCAGTGAGCCTTACTTCAGTTGTTGAAGTATTGGAAAAGGTTACAAGAGATAGGATTTATAGTCATCTAGAAAAGAATAATTTGATTCGGGATAGTTAGGACGGTTTTGTGAAGGGTAGGTCGTGCCTCACAAACCTTAGTGAGTTCTTTGAGAAGGTGACCAAACAGGTAGATGAGAGTAAACCGGTTGATGTGGTGTATACGGATTTCAGCAAGGCGTTCAGTAAGGTTCCCCACAGTAGGCTATTGTACAGAATGTGGAAGAGTGGGATTTAGGAGATTTGGCAGTTTGGATCAGTAATTGGCTTGCTGAAAGAAGACAGAGGGTGGTGGTTGATGGGAAATGTTCATCCTGGAGTCCAGTTACAAGTGGTGTACCACAAGCGTTGGTTCATCATTTTTATAAATGAGCTGGATGAGGGCGTAGAGGACGGGTTAGTAAATTTGCAGACGACACTAAGGTCAGTGGAGTTGTGGATGGTGACAAAGGATGTTGTAGGTTACAGAGGGACATAGATAAGCTGCAGAACTGGGCTGAGAGGTGGCAAATGGAGTTTAATGCAGACAAGTGTGAGGTGATTCACTTTGGTCAGAGTAACCGGAATGCAAAGTACTGGGCTTTGGTAGTGTAGATTCTTGGTAGTGTAGATGAGCAGAGAGATCTCGGTGATCCTTGAAAGTTGCCACCCAGGTTGACAGGGTTGTTAAGAAGGCATACAGTGTTTTAGCTTATATTAATAGAGGGATCGAGTTCTGGAACCATGAGGCTATGCTACAGCTGTACAAAACTCTGGTGTGGCCGCACTTGGAGTATTGTGTACAGTTCTGGTCACCACATTATAAGAAGGATGTGGAAGCTTTGGAAAGGGTGCAGAGGAAATTTACTAGGATGTTGCCTGGTACGGAGGGGAAGGTCTTACGAGGAAAGGCTGAGGGATTTGAGGCTGTTTTCATTGGAGAGAAGAAGGTTGAGAGGTGACTTAATAGAGACATATAAGATAATCAGAGGGTTAGATAGGGTGGACAGGGAGAGCCTTTTTCCAAGTATGGGGACGGTGAGCATGAGGGGGCAGTGCTTTAAATTGAGGGGTGATAGATATAGGACAGATGTCAGAGGTAGTTTCTTTACTCAGAGAGTAGGAAGGGTATGGAATGCTTTGCCTGCAACGGTAGTAGATTTGCCAACTTTAAGTACATTTAAGTCGTCATTGGACAAGCATATGGACGTACATGGAATAGTATAGGTGAGATGGGCTTCAGATTGGTATGACAGGTCAGTGCAACATCGAGGGCCGAAGGGCCTGTACTGCGCTGTAATGTTCTATGTTCTATGTATGTCTTCAGCACGGCTTGATGGTAAGAATAAATCTAGAATGTTCAGAAAGCACTCAGCAGGTCTTGCACCATCTGGAGAGAGAGAGAAAAATAGGGCTAACAAGTCGAATCTGATAAGGCTCTTCCTCAGAACAAAGACTCTATTCCACCATTAAACCATTAACTGTCTTTCTCTCTCCAGGTGCTGCCAGATGTGCTGACTAATAACAAGATCTTAGAAGGTTATAACAAAGGGATTTGTAGCTGAGGATTTGTAACTAAATAGGAAGAGAATGGCAACTTGGGAAGGGAGGGGATTTGAGTTGACTTGAGCCAAGTTGATTCAGGGACAGGCTTTCTGTGCAATAGAGGTTGAAGTTATGGGAAACAGCAAACATGAGTATTACAGCACCACCACTGGTGGGAAGCCTCAATTACATGGGTGTGAGAGGCGCTTGCAAATGTTGATGTTTCTGTAAAAATCACAAGGCAAATCATGAGGGGGGTGCATGTTAAGGTAGATATGCTTGTACAAACAACTACATGTAGCTGTAACGTACTTCTGCAGAAATCGCAAGGGGGAATCATGAGGGTGTATACCAAGAAATAACTAACCGAAAAGGGAGATGGTCAACTAGTAGAAACAGATGTATTAACATGACAGTTGCAATTGTCACGCACATAGTGAATTAGTATGAACAAGATAACCAAATAGGGCATAAAATAAATATGGGGGAGGGGGGGGAAAACAGGCTTAGAGTAGTGGGAGATGTAAACAGAGGCGGCGCAAAGCTAGAGCTTGTGATAGACTACACGCAACAGCAAAAGCAACTAACAGGGTAAAAGGGGAGTACCGAGAGACTCAACTGAACTGTTTAAATTGTAATGTAACCTTCTGATCGGGCTGCCTACTGGTTAGACACCTCTTGCAAGAACGTTTCAATAAAATTCGCTGCTTCAGAATTTGACTCGGACTGAAATTTATTGATAAGTGAGCTTTGTTTCTCACATGGGGATATTCCCAACAGAAATGTGCTTGGTTAATTTTATAAATGGGTAAAATGCTGACATATGTACAGCGACAGGTATTAAGGTTTTGCAGGAAATTTTTGCAGAAAGATTTTCAAAAATATATAGACTGAGAGAGACATCTAACAGAATCAGGAAAAAGAAGTGAAATTCTGACTCAATGTGGCCTACTAAAGTACAGGTAGTTCTGCTATAACATGCATTTATTAATGACAACTTGTCTGTAATGTGATTTGTGAACTGGCAACTTTTTAAAAAATAACATGAACACCCATTCACTGTTACACGATTCCCATTCCCAGCACTAGATGTCGCAGTGTGTGTGTGTGAAGGACTGGACTCTGCGTCAGCATCATGCTACTCGTTGGCTCGTGTGCATTCTTGTGAAGAGCTTTCTGAAAGTTATTGTGAAATGTTTGTGCTAGTGGACTTGGAAAAGTATCATGAATGTGTCTCTACAATCTGAGAACAAGAAGCTGGGAGTAATCCATTAATTTAAAAACCTAGAGAGTTAAATGAAATTTGGAATTGACTAACAGGAAAAGGACAGTGTTGAGGAGCAGTTTCAAACTTGGCTTTGTTGCTTGTATTAAGAGCTTTCTTCTTTTTATTTAAAAAATATGTTTAGAGTTAAAGAATATTTGCAGTTTCATGTGAATCTGTTTCAGTGACTAATCACGATAGTACTGAACTGTAAAACAAAATACCAGTACAGGGCCTCAGACATGATCAGTCAGCTGCTCAGAGTGGTCAGACCCAGGAAACTGCACATAGTGGATAAAGGAGAGAAAGGTGGGTGTCACAGCATTACTTTTGGTGCATGTGTGGAGATGTCCTGAGGGGGTGAGTAGGCTATGCAGAAGAAATTCAGTGTTAGTCAGGGTGAGATATTAGCGAGGATGAGAGTGAGTGGGAAGGTGATGCAGGAAGTGGTGGGTACACTAACAGAGATAGGGTGAGTGTGAGATATCAATGAGAAGATGGCGGCACTCCCCTGGCAGAATGGAGGAGGTCTTTGACCTTCTTCTGAAATTCTGCACATTCAACAGGTAGTTGAGACTGAACTGGCCTGGATGGTAACCCTGATCCAGGTTGGTGTGGTTCCAGTAGAATGGCGTTCTCTGTTGGTCTGGGAGAAAAGGCCATCCTGCCTCTGCATCATCCCATCCCCATCAGCAGCACCTCATGTCCCAACCCACAAAGAGAGGTACCAATTTTCCATTGTCTGCCACATCCACGGGCAATGGCAGGAACGATCTGGGCAGCTCTGGACTGATGACTCTTGTCTGGGTGCACAATATCTTTTTAAAAATGGTGCTGCACACCACGTACGTTGGTCAATTCTGGTTTATCCAGGAAGTGGAGTGGCACTTGGTATTGGGAAATGGCACACGGTTTGATGATGCTAGAATGTGTGAGGGAGCAAAGGATGGAATAGATAATAAGTCAGGCGGGTTTTGTAAAATAAGGTGATAGACATCCCCAAGCATCTCGATGTGAAATCCTCTGAAAAACTTGACAAAACTGACACAGTGAAAGAAATTAAGATTCAGCCCTTAATCTATCAAGGAAGGTTTCATTCTGGGATCTGACTAGTGCAGTGTTACCATTGGATGGGGTTAGAAGACTGGCTGGAACGTAGTGCAGGCAGCAGGTACCAAATGAGAGTTTTCAGTTGAAGAGTCTGATAAATTGCACTATACAGTACCATACATCAGGTCAGTTAGAACAGGTCAAAATTTACTTCGATTGTGCTATTATTTGTGTGAGTTTACTATTTTTGTTTCAATTTTTCCTGGTATTTTTGGTTGTTCGCTCCAACCCTGTTTTTCCCCATAGGCCCCATTACTTCTATTGCACAGTTTTCTGTAACACGCTGTCACACGGGAATGCAACTATGGCCGTCTAGGAGAACTACCTGGAGCAAAATTATATCTGGTCATCCTGTGGGCAACAGGAGGATTGTTCCTGGGCTCTACCTGGCCAAAGTGGGTCTGGTTCAGTTCAGCTCAGCTCAAAGGTTTTGTTTACCCTATCTAAACAATTCCAAATGCAGTCAGGTGCTGCCCTCACACACAAACCCTCCTCACTACCTTCAAGATCTATAAAGTAGTCTCAGCAGTAGGAAAGATTACAAGGTTTAAGTCTTGAGTTAGTCCAAGTTCCTGCAATGTACACCTACATACTTATAGTCTACGTGAAGAACTATGCAGAGATATTGAAATGTTTGGACACTGCTCTTAATTGGTGGAATCCCTGCCTCGATATGGATGATTGCCTAGCAACCCTAACTTCTGCTTCTGGCGAGGGAGACGCAGCAGGAAGGATCAGAAGGCTCCAGGTTTTCCCTCCTTTCCCCTGGGGGGATCCTGGGCACCTGATACAGTCAGCACCACCATATTTCTTTACTCCCTGGCAAGCCTGGTGAAGCTGTCCTTCGTCCACCTTTCTGCCTCATTGCTGATCAGCCTGATGCTTTGTTGCAAAAACGTTTATTAATTAATAGTGATCAGCTTTTTGATTTTGCCAATTAGAAACTCAGTGGACTGTGAGGGAGTCATCAACCTCTATTTTCTTTGGTCAATAAAGATATTTTACCTTTCGTTGCAGAGCTGTTGTTGTCCTGTGTTGGGATGAAAATGGGTATAATTCAAAATGTGTATTTTCGTTTAGGTATTAACTGGATTTTTCACATTTAAAGATTAAATTGTGTTATAAAAACAGAATATTTTATCAAAGAAGCCTGGTGAACGTCTCCTTTACATCCGTACCAAAGAGAATCATTTTGGTGATTAACCCTAAACATTTACATTAATGATGCAACTACATTTTTGCCGAGAGGTGCGAGGGAGGACTGAAGGACTTCTGGGAAGGTTTTAAGTGGGTGAGATCTAAACCCGAGACCCTCCACCGTAGGGCTTCCCTCCCCTCCCTCCCACCCACCTCCTCTAACCTTACAAAGAGTCTGTAAATTACATAGGTTTTCAGGTTTCTCTTTTTTCCTTCTTCTCTTCCTTTGTTTAGTCCTGTGTGGGCTTTCAGCGTAGTGGGATATGGCTGATAGGGCAGTTGCATGATCCTCCTGCAGAACGTGGCAGGTGAGAGACACTTCACATGTCTCTGCCGACTACATCTGCGGGAAGTGCACCCAACTCCAGCTCCTCGAAAACTGAGTTAGGGAACAGGACCCGGACCTGGACGAACTACGGATCATCTGGGAGGTTGAGGGGGAAATTGAGAGGCTGAACAGGGAGGTGGTCATTCCTCAGACACAGGATAAGGACAACTGGGTTACAGTCAGGGGGGAGGAAAGGGAACCAAGAGATAGGGCAGGGATCCCCTCTGGCCGTTCGCCTCAGCGATAGGTATACCGTTTTGGATACTGCGGGTGGCCTACCAGGGAAAGCCATAGTTGTCAGGTCTCTGGCACTGAGGTTCAGAAGGGAAAGGAGGAGAATAGAAAAGTGCTAGTGGTAGGGGACTCAATAATTAGACAGATTGACAGGAGATTTTGTGGTCAGGAACGGGACTCCCGGAAGATATGTTACCTCCCCGGTACCAGGGTCCGGGATGTCGCCGATCATGTTTACAGGATTCTGAAGGGGGAGGATGAGCAGCCAGAAATCGTGGTACATATTGGCACCAATGACATAGCCAGGATAGGGACTGAGGGTCTGAAATGTGACTGCAGAGAGTTAGGTTGGAAGCTGAAGAGCAGGACGAGTAGAGTAGTGATCTCAGGTTTGCTATCGATGCCCCGAGATAGTGAGATGAGGAACAGTCAGCGAGTGCAGCTTAACACGTGGCTGTGAGGCTGGTGCAGGAGGGAGGGCTTCAGATACCTAGACCATTGGGATACCTTCTGTGGAAGGTGGGACCTGTACATGAAGGACGGGTTGTACCTGAACTGGAGGGGCACAAATGTCCTGGGTGGGAGATTTGCTCATGTGATTCGGGAGGGTTTAAACTAGTTTGGCAGGGGGGGTGGGATCCAGAGCTACATATCTGAGAGGTGGCCAGTTGTAGATGGGGCAGTGACGAATGTATTAAATCTAACAGAAAGGTTTCTCACGTGATGAAACAAAGGGATCAGTTAAAGTGTGTCTACTTTAAAGCAAGGAGTGTCCGAAATAGGAGTGACGAACTTAGAGCATGGATCAGTACTTGGGACTATGATGTTGTGGCCAAAATGGAGACATGGATTTCACAGGGGCAGGAATGGTTGTTAGATGTTCCAGGGTTTAGAATGTTTAAAAAGGACAGGGTGGGTGGAAAAAGGTGTAGCTTTGCTAATCAGAGAGTGCACCACAGCTACAGAAACGAAGGTTATTAGGGAAGGTTTGTCGACTGAGTCAGTATGGGTGGAAGTTAGGAACAGCAAGGGAACTGCCACCACATTGGGGGTTTTCTACAGACCACCTAATAGCAGTGGAGAGATTGAAGATCTCATAGGCGGGCAGATTCTGGAAAAATGCAGAAGTGGCAGGGTTGTTGTGATGGGCGATTTCAACTTGCCCAATATCCTAAGAGCAGATACTTTGGATGGAGCCATTTTTGTCAGGTGTGTTCAGGAGGGTTTCCTTACTCAGTATGTAGACAGACCGGCAGACGAGGGGAGAGGCCATTTTGGATTTGGTGCTCGGCAACAAGCCAGGACAGGTGTCAGATCTCACGGTGGGAGAACACGTTGGTGACAGTGATCACAACTGCCTCACATTTATCACAACCTGGAGAGGGAAAGGAGCAGTTACCAAGGGATTTTATTTAATTGGGGAAAAGGAAATTATGACGCTATCAGACAGGAGTTGGGAAGTATAGACTGGGAGCAATTGTTCCACAGAAAGGGCACAGCAGACATGTGGAGACTGTTTAAGGAGCAGTTGTTGCAAGTGATGCACAAATTTGTTCCTCTGAGACAGGTAAGAAGGGGTAAGATTACGGAATCTTGAATGATGAGAACAGAGGAGCTTCTCGTCAAAAGGAAGAAGGCAGCTTATGTAAGGTGGAGGAAGCCAGGATCTAGCACAGCTTTAGAGGATTACAGGCTTAGTAGAAAGGAGCTCAGCAATGGACTGAGGAGAGCCAGGAGGGAGCACGAGAAAGGTTTGGCAGGAAGGATTAGGGAAAACACAAAGGCGTTTTACTCATACGTGAGGAATAAGAGAATGATCAGGGAGAAGATACAGCCGATCAGGGATAGCGGAGGGAACTTGTGCATGGAGTCTGAGCAGATAGGGGAAGTTCTAAATGAGTTTTTTGCTTCGGTTTTCACCAAGGAATGGGAACTTGATGTAAATGAAAACTTACAGTCTTGACCAGACCAAGATTGATAAAGGTGATGTGCTAGAAACTTTGGAAAACATTAAGATTGATAAGTGCCCAGAGCCAGACCAGATTTATCCTAGGCTGCTCCGGGAAGTGAGAAAGGAGGTTGCTAAGCCGCTGGTGAGGATATTTGCCTCCTCACTCTCCATGGGAGTCGTACCGGAGGATTGGAAGGAGGCGAATGTTGTTCCTCTTCTCAAGAAGAGTAATAGGGAAATCCCTGGCAATTTCAGACCAGTCAGTCTCACGTCTGTGGTCAGCAAAGTTTTGGAAAGTATTCTGAGGATAAGATTGATGACTATTTGACAAAGCATAGTGTGATCAAAGGCAGTCAGCATGGCTTTGTGAGGGGCAAGTCATGCCTCACAAATCTTATTGAGTTCTTTGAGGAGGTGTCAAAACAGGTCGATGACAGTAGAGCAGTGGATGTGGTGTATATGGACTTCAGCAAGGCATTTGATAGGGTTCCCCATGGTAGGCTCATTCATAAAGTCAGTGAGTATGGGATGCAGGGAGATTTGGCTATCTGGATTCAGGATTGGCTGGCTGACAGAAGGCAGAGAGTGGTTGCAGATGGAAAGTATTCTGCCTGGAAGACAGTGTTGAGTGGGGTCCCACAGGGCTCTGTTCTTGGGCCTCTGCTCTTTCTAGTTTTTATAAATGACTTGGATGAGAAGGTCGAGGGGTAGGTTAGTAAATTGACAGATGACACAAAGGTTGGAGGTGTCATCGATAGTATTGAGGGCTACTGCAGGCTGCAGCGCGACATAGACAGGATGCAGAGCTGGGTTGAGAAATGGCAGATGGAGTTCAACCTGGATAAATGTGAAGTGATGCATTTTGGAAGGTTGAACTCGAATGCTGAATATAGGATTAAAGACAGGATTCTTGGAAGTGTGGAGGAACAGAGGAATCTGGGTGTGCAAGTGCATAGGTCCCTCAAAGTTGCCACCCAAGTGGGTAGGGTTGTTAAGAAAGCATATGGCGTTTTGGCTTTCATTAACAGGGGTTCGATTTTAAGAGCTGTGAGATTTTGCTGCAGCTCTATACGACCCTGGTGAGACCATACTTGGAATATTGTGTCCAGTTCTGGTCGCCCTACTATAGGAAAGATACAGAGGCTTTGGAGAGGATGCAAAGAAGGTTTACCAGGATGCTGCCTGGACTGAAGGGCTTGCCTTATGAAGAGAGGTTGAATAAGCTCAGACTTTTCTCTCTGGAGAGGAGGAGGATAGCCAGAGACTTTTCCCCAGGGCAGGATTGCCTGATACAAGGTGTCATAGTTTGAAGATATTAGGAGGAAGGTATAAAGGAAACGTTAGAGGTAGGTTCTTTATGCAGAGAGTTGTGAATGCATGGAATGCATTGCCAGTGGTGGTGGTGGAAGCAGAGTCATTGTGAACATTTAAGCCACTGCTGGACATGCACATGGACAGCAGTGAGTTGAGGGGTGCGTGGGTTAAGTTACTATATTTTACGTTAGGATTAAGTCTTGGCACAACATTGTGGGCCAAAGGGCCTGTTCTGTGCTGTACTTTTCTATGTTCTATGTACTGGAGCCTGATTATCAGCGCAGTCCTCTAGTCACAGCCATATCACGAGAACTCAAACCTCGTTCAGTGTTACCCACCTGGAAATCTCGGATGTAAGTCAGGAAGAAGCTGAGGAAGGAGAAGGCAAGAGACCATTCGGAGATTGTACTGACCAGGTGCAATTTGTAACCCTGCCAAAAACATACAAACCAATGGCCAACAGTGAGCATTTAATCTGAAGTACACCCTGTACCTGTGCAAACTCACTAAGCAACTCATTGGTTCTGTTCTGAAGAGTCACTGGACCTGAAATGTTAACTCTACTTTCTCCTCACAAATGCTGCCAGACCTGTTGAGTTTCTCCAGCAGTTTCTGATATTGCACATCATTGGAGGGAGAACCCAGAGCAAGAATATAACCTTTAAATCAGAGCCAGGCCATTCACAGAGTGCAGATGCATAGTTCCTGGAGAGTGGAGTCACAGGTAGGCAGGGTGGTGAAGATGATGTTTGGCACGCTTGCCTTCATTGGTCAGTGCATTCAGTATAGGAGTTGGGTTGTCACATTACAGCTGTCCAGGACTTTGATGAGGCCACTTTTGGAATACTGTGAATATTTCTGGTCCCCATTCCAAAGGAAGGATGTTGTTAAATTTGAGAGGGTGCAGAAAAGAATTTCAAGGATGTTGCCAGGGTTGCAGGGTTTGCATTACAGGAAGAGGCTGAATAGGCTGGGGCTTTTTTGCCTGGAGTATTAGAGGCTGAGGAGTGACCTTATAGAGGTTTATATAATCATGAGGGGCATGGGTAGGGTGAGTAGCCAAGGTCTTTCTTTCCTCAGGTAGGGGAGTCCAAAACCAGAGGGCATAGGTTTAAGGTAAGAGGGGAAAGATTTAAGAGACCTAAGAGGCAGCTTTTTCACGCAGAGGATGGTATGTACATGGAATGAGCTACTGGAGGAGGTGGTGGATGTTGGTACAGTTACAACATTTAAAAGGCATTTGGATGGAGAGATGAATAGGAAGGGTTTAGAGGGGTATGAGCTAACTGCTGGCAAATGGGATTGGGTCAGAGTGGGATGTCTGGTTGACATAGATGAGTTGGACCAAAGGATCTGTTTCCATGCTGTATGACTCTATGATGCAAGGAGAAAGTGCTTCACGCACGGGGTAGTAGCCATCTGGACCTCTCGCTCAAAACGCTGAGGACACTGTGAAGGATACAGTGCTTTATTTCCCCCTCTGACTTCAACTGGATTTAGTTCCTTCCCCATCTCCCCCTCACTTTGATGGTTTACATTGCCCATAATGGGTGGCACGGTGGCTCAGTGGTTAAGAGTCATAGAGATGTACAGCACGGAAACAAACACTTCGGTCCAACTCGCCCATGCCAACCAGATATCCCAACCCAATCTAGTCCCACCTGCCAGCACCCGGCCCATATCCCTCTAAACTCTTCCTTTCATATACCCATCCAAATGCCTTTTAATTGTTGCAATTGTACCAGCCTCCACCACTTCCTCTGGCAGCTCATTCCATACACGTACCACCCTCTGTGTGAAAAAGTTACCCGTTACATCTCTTTTATATCTTTCCCCTCTCACCCTAAACCCCTATGCCCTCTAGTTTTGGAATCCCCCACCCCGGGGAAATGACCTTGTCTAGTTACCCTATCCATGCCCCTCATGATTTTATAAACCTCTATAAGTTCACCCCTCAGCCTCCGGCGCTCCAGGGAAAACAGTTCCATCCTGTTCAACTTGCTGCCTCACAGCGCCAGGGACCCAGGCTCAAATCCAGCCTCAGGCGACTGTCTGCGTGGAGTTTGCACATTCTCCCTGCGTCTCAGTGGGTTTCCTCAGATGCTCTGGTTTCCTCCCACAATCCAAAGATGTGCAGGTTACATGTATTAATTAGGGGTAAAACGTAGAGTAATAAGGGAATGGGTCTGGGTGGGTTACTCTTTGGTGGGTTGGTATGGATTTGTTGAGCAGAATGGCCTGTTTCTACACTGTACGGATGCTTCTACAATGATAATGGACTTTATTGTCAACATTGAATAGGCTCCACTGCGCTTACTGGGGGTGGGTAGTACAAACAGAAACAAAAGGCATGGTGATTCAGTATAGGAGGTGGGAAATGTGTGACAGCATTTCTGGATATACATAAAAGCAAACCCAGAGGAGCCCTTGTGGTGCAATGGTAGTGATCCTGCCTCCTATCCAGCAGGCCCAGGGTCAAGTGTCACCTGATCCACTTTTCTGATTGATTAAAAAGAAATAAAGCCCCTTACCCAGATAGCATTTCCGAGCTTGGAAAAAAAATAAAGCTGACCCAAGAGCTCTTGTGGTACAGTGATAATGTCCCTATCTCTGAATCAGGAGGCCCCAGTTTCAAGTCCCATCTGCTTCAGAAAGTGTGTGATAGTTTAGAGGAGAAAAAAACCCAAGAGACCTGTCTGTCCTGGGACTAGCTGAGTTGTGGCTCTGTTTTGGTGTTCAACAATAAATAATGGTATTTTCCAGTCCATCTTCCTGAGTCATTACAAATACAATTAATAGATTTGAAAAACATGCCATTCTCAGTGATGATTGGAATCTTCTATTGGGTTTTGAGATTGAGCATGTAAAAGGAGGAGAGAATTCTGTTCAGAGGGTGCAGTGGAGCCTATTCAATGTTTACTACTGTTTCATCTTATTCATTACATAGCTTTTGGTGAAGATGTCAAATTTTATAAAGAGTCAGGCAGGAAGCTCTGTCCCTCAGCAGGATTTCCTGGGCCCCAGTAAATGGGCACCATGTTTCAAGGCAGCTGGGCAGCACTCCACACTTTACAGCCCAGGAACAACACCGACTCTCTGCTCAGTGCACCCAAGCACCCCTGGGAGATTATCAAAAGCATGGCTCTGCTTTTGTATCGTCTCCCTTCACATTCTCCTCAAGACAGTCTACAAGAGAAAGGACGTTCTTTTCCCTCTGGTTGGCAACAAGCGGACAACAGCCTCAGCAGAGGAGGCTGCAGAGGTCAGTCTCCATGTGGAGCTCAAGAGAATCCAGCTCCATCGCCCCATGAGAATCAACATTTTGCTGTGCTCTGTCAGGTACATGTCACTATCCACTCATGCTCCTGTGAGAGAGAGCTCGCAGTGCAGAGGACTGTCCTACAAGAAGCTGAAACCAGAAATTGGCATCAGATCCTCCTACACAAGCAAGGTTTGTATGTACCAATGTGGCACTACTGGCACCACAGCGGTGCTACCTCTCTCACATCTGCTAGAGCTCACACTTAAAACAGAGAAGGGGTTATAACACTCAGCAGCTCACACTATCAGTCTGCTGATCTTTCTTCTGGACTATTATAATTTACACACCGGATAGCTATACATCAAAACGGACAAGAACAGCACCACAAAGGATGGCCTTTTGAGCCGAGTCTCTCTTGTCTGCACTGGTCAGCTTTGTTGGCACATGCAAATGTGACTGTCTCCCTGGGGTAGGCTTGTTGTCCCAGACAGGCCTTACTCTTTCTTTACACTAAGTGTTTAGCATCACAGTGTTTATGACTGAAGCCTCTCATGAGCTTATTAACTTGGAGGGGCTTCGCCCCCAAACATGGAAGAGTTTGTTCCTAGTTATGAAGGAACCAAGTTCAGGCAGAACTTTGTACTCAGTGGAGGTTGGAGGGACACAGCCACTCCCACAAGGGACACACTTCCTACAGAGGCAGGTTTGTGAACATATTAATGGGGACAATCATGTTGGGAAAACCAGGCAATGTCATCCCAGCAGAGCTGGTGTCTTCACGAGTACCCATGACACGATCCAAGATAAAACCATGTCCCAACATGCCTGAAAAGGTCTGGAGAACTAAATACTAAAATCTTCACCTATTGTCATGAATCGGAATTTATTTTGCCTCCTGGCCAATTGAGTTTGCCCACCCACCCTTCTAAAAGCTCTGGGTATTTCCAGAAAATTCTGTCCAATTAAACCACTGATTATTGTAAAAACCCATCTGGTTCACTCATACATACTATTAATAAATCTGGAATTAAAGATATTATAATGGAGACCATGTAACCATTGTTGATTGCCATGAAGGGGAGGCAATGGTTTAGTGGTATCATCGTTGGACTGTTAATCCAGAGACCCAGGTAATTTTTATTTAATAGTTTTTTTTTAATAGAAATGCTACAGTGTGGAAAAAGGCCCTTCAGCCCAACAAGTCCACACTGACCCTCCAAAGAGTATCCCACTCAAACTCATTCCCCATTACTCTACATTTACCCCTGACTAATGCACCTAACCTACATATCCCTGAACACTATGGGTCAATTTAAGCATGGCCAATTCACGCTAACCTGCACATGTTTGGATGGTGGGAGGGGACCTGGGTTCAAATCCTGCCACCGCAGATGGCGGAATTTGAATTCAGTACAACATTTGGAATGAAGGGTCTAATGATGACCATAAATCTATTGAAGATTGCCAGAAAAAGCCATCTGGTTCACTAAAGCTCTTTAGGGAAGGGAACTGCCATCTTTATCTGGTCTGGCCTACATGTGACTCCAGACCCACAGCAATGTGGTTGATTCTTAACTGCCCTCTGGGCAATTAGGGATGGGCAATAAATGTTGGCCCGGCCAGCGAAGGCCTCATGAATGAATTTTTAAAAAAAGACCCACATAGCCCTCTAATGTCCTTCAGGGAAGGAAATCTGCCGCACTTACCTGGTCTGACCTACATGTCTCTCCAGACCTACAGGAATGAAGATCACTCCTAACTAACCTCTGAATTTACTCTGGCAAGCCATTCAGTTCAAGGCTATGTAGAGACAGGTAAAAAAAAATGTTGGCTTTGCCAGCAATACTCATGTCCCATTAAAGATTACAGAAAGAAAAGCATTTAGTGTACAAGCAACATCCAATTTCATCGTTCTGCCCCAATAACATGCATTACAGTCAATGTTAGACAACAGCCTTCCTGAGTCATGAGTAATGTTCCAGTCTCAGACATGGTTCCTTCCGTTAAGTCAGTACCAATGTAAACCATAACCTCCTATTTGAAATCAAGCTCTGTGGAGAACTAGCTTGACTTTGTTTTTACAACTTGGGATCTGACCTTCTCACAAGTCACTGAATGGAAAACATGAGAGTAGAGCTACCACCTGTCTGATAACAAATACATATCTTACGAACCTCAGCCCGAGACTGTAAACCAGTGTTCATTCTGATGTGCAGCACCAATTTGAGCAGGATGTGTTTCCAGTGATAACCTCAGAGCACAAATGTTTAATTCCCTCACCTAATTGGGAAATGAGGTCCTGTTCTACCCATGTTCATGTGACTGTCAAGAAAGTGCAACAACTCCTCAGGAGGCTAAAGAAATTTGGCAGGTACATAAGGTCTTTTACCAATTTTTATACATGCCCCATAGAAAGCATTCTATCCAGATGCATCGTGGCTTGGTATGGCAACTGTTCTGCCCAAGACCATACCAAACTAACTGGGAGGTGTAAACACAGCCCAGTCCATCACGCAAGCCAACCTGCCACCCATTGACTCTATCTATACTTTGCGCTGCCTCAGAAATGCAGCCAACATAATCATAATCAAAGCTCCCTCCTACCCTGATCTCTGCGATCAGGCAAAAGATGCAAAGGCTTATTCACATGTACTGTCAGGTTCAAGAACAGCTTCTTCCCTGCTATTAGTAGACTTCTGATTGGACCTCTCAAGTTTTAAATTTAATGTTGACCTCTCTCTTTGTGCACCTTCCCTGCAGCGTAACATTGTATCCCTCGCTCTGTCCTATTACCCTAATGTACTTTGTATGGTATGACCTGTCTGGACTGTAAGCAAAACAAAAGTATTCACTGTACCTATGTACATGTGACACTAATAAATCACTTCAATTTCAGTTTTGTCTAAGTACCAAAGAGCTTGTGGTGTGAAGGAGGAATTATAGAATCCCTATAGTCTGCAAAGAGGCCATTTAGCCCAAAAAGTCCACACCGACCCACCGAAGAGTATCCCACCCAGGCTCAATCCCCTATCCTATTACTTTACATTTCCCCCGACTAATGCATCTAACCCACACATCCCTATAGAGTAGGAGCAATTTAGCATGACCAATATTACTGTACCGGCACATCTTTGGACTGTGGGAGGAAACCGGAGCACCTGGAGGAAACCCACGCAGACGCGGGGAGGTTGTAATCGAAGCCGAGTCCCTAGTGCTGTGAGGCAGCAGTGCCAACCACTGGGCGACTGTGCCGCCCCAAGGAGGGAGAATAACAAATAAAACTATGCAAACTGTGCCCTTCCAACATAGTCTGTAGGGGCTGGAAGCAACTGTCTGCAGTAAGATTTTCACTTATTCAAACCTCACCTTCTCTGCCGGGTTCCAGTGCAGTTTCTTTGCCATATCAGTGGTTGGGATCATCGAGTAGAGTGTGACAGAGGAAATAAACACTGAAAATCCAAGAGTAAAGGAAATGACACACAGAATCAGGCAAATTTTGAAAACTTGAGTACATCAATGAACTGGCACTGCCTGAACTCCATAAAGATCAATCAGTGCATTTAAACTGAAAAATACCCTTGGGATGAATCGATCACAAGGATTGGGAGGTGCGTCCTGATAGGAATCACAATGCCACCCGGCAGCAATTGTTGTCCAATTGGTGTGACTCTAAAACACTGATGATCAAGGCAGAAGTAGACCACTCGAGCTCAATTCTACTTACCTACCGCAAGCCCATCTCCCTTAACTCCCACCCCTCCAGGCATTGTGGGTCTACCTACAGAACATGAACTGTAGGTGGTTCATGAAGGCAGCTCATCACCACGTTCTCAAGGGCAACTAGGGATAGACAATGAATGCTGGTCTAGCCAGTTATACATACAGTTATCAAGTGAATTTTAAAACTTGTTAATGTTTATCTATCTCAGCTGTAAACTCATTCACTAATTTAATGTCCACAACCATCTGGAATATAGCATTCCAAAGTGAACAAAATTCCTCCTCATCCCAATCCTATAAAGCCAATCCTTTATCCTGAGACTGCACCCTCGTGTTCCATATTCCTGAGCAAGGGGGGGGGGAACAACTTCTGAGTGTCTACCCTCCCAAACCTTCAAAGGAATCAAACTTTCAACAAGATCACCACTTACCTTTTGAAATAATAGATTTGGTGGACAATAGGAACAGCCAGGTCTGACCGGGCAAATATCAGATCCTGGTCTCTGCTGTTCGACTAATCACTCTTCGTGATCATGACCTTAACCATAATCCTGGATTCTCACTCATGGCAAAGTCTTATTAAACCTCTCCTCCCTGGACCCTCCACTCTCTACAACAAGAAATACAAGGAGCTCATAAACTTCTTTCTCCGTAATATTGAGACAGTCTAACCAGCTCTGTCTGTCATATCTCTCCCTTCACCTCACCAACCTGGAACAAGTGACCATCTAAATTCTCCAGCTAGTTCTCCTGTTGCCGATACTGTGAACAGTTCTTATCTTCAAGTTCTATCCTTCTCTCCTTGACTTCACTGTCATTGTCTCAGCTCCACGCTTCCATCAGTCATCTCATCCAAAAAGACAACGTTATCACACCACCACCACCATCTCTAACGTATCAAACGGTTTACTGACATCCAGTATCAAATAAACAGAAATTCCCTCCAAATCTATATCGGCAATAAGTCTTCTCTTTGCTCTTTTATACTCTCAAATGCAAGCTGAGTGTTTCTTACCCACCTCTAAATGTCCTGGAGAAGTGTGTGGTGAAAACTGCCTTCTTGAACCAACACTATTTAAGGTGGACAGACATCCACAGTGCTTTCAGGGAGGGAGATCCAAGATTTTGACCCAGCAATTATGATATATTTCCAAGTAGAATGGCTCGGAGGAGAACTCACAAGTGATGGTGTTCCCATGTATGGAGTGGTTATGGGTTTGGAAGGCGTTGTCAAAGGAGCTTTGGTGAGTTGCTGCATTCACCTTGTAAATGGTGCACTCTGCTGCTACCATGCAGCAGTGATGAAGAGTGAATGTTGACAGTGGTAGATGTGGTACCCATTAAGCAGACTGCTGCATCCTGGATAGTGTCAAGCCTCTTGAATGTTCTCCGAATTGCACCCATCCAGCCAACTGGGACGTATTCCTGCCCACTCCTGACTTGTACCTTGTAGGTAGTAGACAGGTTTTGGAGAGTCAGGAGAGGTTTACTAAAATTGCAAAAGAAACTTAATCAAATGGATCAATGGGCTGGAAAATGGTAGATGGATAAATGTGAGATATTGCATTTTGGTACAATAAAAAATGGCAAGGCTTATACAATTAACGGTAGGGCATTGGGTACAGTTGTAAGACAGACGGACCTAAGAGTTTAGGTACATAATTCTTTGAAGTTTGCGTCATAAGTCGGGAAGATGTGTTGGTGGGATAGAGATTAAGGTGGACAAATCCCCAGGTCCAGATGGGATCTATCCCAGGTTGCTGAGGGAGGTGAGAGGGGAAACAGCTGGAGCTCTGACAGATATCTTGGTGGTATCCTTAAATACAGGTGAGGTGCCGGAGGACTGGAAGGTTGCTCATGTTGTCCCCCTGTACAAGAAGGGTAGTAGGGATATTCCAGGTAACTACAGACCAGTAAGCCTGACGTCGGTGGTGGGGAAGTTGCTGGAGAGGGTATTGAGAGATAGGATCTATTTATATTTGGAAAGGAATGAGCTTATCGCAGATAGGCAACATGGTTTTTGCGGGGGAAGATTGTGCCATACCAACTTAATAGAGTTCTTAGAAGAAGTGACCAAGTTGATAGATGAAGGAAGGGGTGTTGATGTCATATACATGGACTTTAGTAAGGCATTTGATAAGGTTCCCCATGGTAGACTAATGGAGAAAGTGAAGTTACATGGGGTGTGCAGGGTGTTTTAGCTCGGTGGATGAACTGGTTGAGCAACAGGAGATAGAGAGTAGTAGCTGGAGGGAGTTTCTCAAAATGGAGAAAGGTGACCAGTCGTGTTCCACAGGGGTCAGTGTTGGGGCCACTGTTGTTCGTAATATACATAAATAATCATACCAACGGTGCCCTCTTCTTTTGTATGATCCGCAAGTTTGCAGATGACATGATTGGCAGAGTAGCAGAAAGCATAAGGGCCTGTCAAAGAATACAGGATATAGATAGACTGCAGAGTTGGGTGGAAGAGTAGCAGTCAGATTTCAATCCAGAAAAATGTGAGGTGATGCATTTAGGCAAGTCTAATTCGAGAGTCAATTATACAATGAACGGAAGAGCCTTAGGAAAAGTTGATGGGCAGAGAGATCTGGGAGTGCAGGTCCATTGTACCCTGAAGGTTGCTGCACAGGTGGATAGAGTGGTCAAGAAGGCATATAGTATGCTTGCCTTCATTGAACAGGGTATCGAGTATAAGAACTGGCAAGTCATGTTAAAATTGTACAAGACATTGGTTCGGCCGCATTTAGAATACCGTGTACAGTTCTGGTCGCCACATTACCAAAAGGATGTGGACGCTTTGGAGAGGGTGCAGAGAAGGTTTACGAGGACGTTGCCTGGTATGGAAGGTGCTAGCTATAAAGAGAGGTTGAGTAGGTTAGGTTTATTTTCATTAGAAAAAAGGAGATTGAGGGGGGACCTGATTGAGGTTTACAAAATCGTGAAGGGTATAGACAGGGTGGATAGAGACAAGCTTTTCCCCGGGGTGAAGGATTCAATAACGAGAAGTCACGCTTTCAAGGTGAGAGGTGGAAAGTTTAAGGGGGATACACGCGGCAAGTACTTCACACAGAGGGTGGTAGGTGCCTGGAACGCGTTGCCAGCAGAGGTGGTAGAGGCAGGCACGGTAGCTTCATTTAAGATGCGTCTAGACAGATGCATGAGTAGGTGGGGAGCAGAGGGATACAGATGCTTAGAAACTGACCGACAGGTTTAGACAGTGGATTTGGATCGGCTCAGGCTTGGAGGGCCGAAGGGCCTGTTCCTGGGCTGTAAATTGGTTTTGTTCTTTGTTCTTTGTCACATGTACACAAGGCATTTGCCTTGCACGCTTGCCTTCATTGCTCAGTTCTTTAAATATATGAGTTGGGAAGTCATGTTGAGGTTGTACAGGACATTGGTGAAGCTTCTTCTGGAATACTGTGTCCAGTTCTGGTCACCCAGTTATAGGAAGGATATTATTAAACTGTAGAGGGTTCAGAAGAGCTTTATCAGGGTTTTGCCAGGTATGGAAGGTTTGAGTAATAAGGAAAGGCTGGGACTTTTTCCACTAGAGCATAGGAGGATGAGAATGGTCCTGATAGAAGTTTATAAAATAATGAGAGGTATAGATAGAGTTAGTGGTAGTTGTTCTTTTCCT
Source organism: Hemiscyllium ocellatum (assembly GCF_020745735.1). Lineage (NCBI taxonomy): Eukaryota > Metazoa > Chordata > Chondrichthyes > Orectolobiformes > Hemiscylliidae > Hemiscyllium > Hemiscyllium ocellatum. The sequence continues at coordinate 53,605,273 of NC_083426.1, forward strand.
AGGATGGGGAATTTCAAGACTTGGGGGCACATATTTAAAGATGAGAGGAGAGAGATTTAAAGAAAGATGAGATGAGAAAAGACATGAGGTACATTTTTTTTTACACAAAGGTAGTTAGCGCATGGAATGAACTTCTTCAGAAAGTGATGGCTGTGGGTACAATTGCAACATTAAAACACATTTGGATAAGTACTTGAATAGGAAAAGTTTGGAGGCATATGGGTCAGGAGCAGACAGGTGGAATTATGTTCAGCATGGACTGGTGACACTGGAGGGTCTGTTTCTGTGCTGTATGTCTCTATGATTTTAAAAGTTAGTAGCTTCCCAGCCTCTGAATTGCTTTTGCAGTCACTATGTTTATACGGCTGGTCGTGTTCAGTTTCAGGTCAATGGTAACCCCTGGATGATGATTGTGTACATTACCAAAGCACACAATCTCCCCGGTCACATAGTCCTTGTGCACAATTTCCCACATCGACAGTTCTGAAGGATACTGCTGATGCTGCTCGCTGCACACCAGATTAATAGGGCACACCGAATCCAGAAGATTTTGATTCCGTGGATGAGTGGCTGCATCATGTAGGAAATAATAGTCTGCAGCAACAGGTAAATAATCCCGATTCCAAATGTCAGCACAGCACCAAGAATATGGACATGAATTAATGTTGTCTTCTAATGGAAAAAGAAACAAAATAACATAACGATAGTGAGTCACCTGAGGCTTTATAGAAATAGCAAACTCATGGAGTGACCAGCATTGTCAAGAAATTGTTTTAGTTGTTGCCATCTGTGGTCATGCTTCATGTGATCAGTATTTAAGGTTCACGACTTCTCCAATTCACGGACAATAACCTCAGTCTATCAGTCTTGACCTTATATTGTTAAAGCATTTCAGTTATTTGAAATGTCTGTCCACGGTGAGCATTACAGATATTTCTAGTTTCTCAGTGCGGTTATCGAACATCTCTGTCCTAATCCTCCCATGGTGTTCCAGTGAAGCTCAAACTAAGCTGGAGAAAGTTTTCACTTTATAACCTTCAGCGCTCAACACTTCAACAACTTCAGCACATGAACACAATCAGATCACAATTTCAATTACAATTCCTTCCCCAACATCTGTTTACATAGAATTGCTGTCAACAGGTTTGGCCTACTTTCACCTCCCATTAATACCTATCCTTCATCTATATAACTCCTCTATTTCTATTAGAATTCCCTTTGCATTTTTCTCTAGGCAGACACCTTTACCAACTGTTCCAAACACTTCTCCTGATTCATTAACAACATTAAACAAAGCATCCTTTTACAGCCCCCTTCAGTTCTGAAGGGGAGCCATATCACACTTGAAAAGTTAATTTTGTTTCTCTCTCCACAGATGCTGCCTCATCTGTTGCGTTTCTCCAGAATTTTCTGTTTTTATTTCAGTTTTGAAACTGGCCCGATTTCAATGGGATAGCTGAATATTGCTAAAAGGTGCCAAGAGTTGATGCTTTCATCTTGCACTCGCAACCCACTTCCCCAGCTGATCAAGGACCTGCTGTAATTTCTGAGAACCTTCCTCATTGTCCACGATACCGCCAATTTTAGTCTCATCTGCAAACTTATTTATCATGCCTTGTACATTCTCATCCTCATTGATGTAGTGTTATGAAGATGTGGGTATATTGTAACTTAAAGAGTTAAAAGCTAGCAGAACTACCTGACAGCACCAAGTGTTCTGAACAAGATATAACGTAACATTTGATTGAGGAACTCTATTAGTTGGTTGCCTGGAGACGACAAAAAAAAGTTGAATTCGGCCAATCAGTTCAAATTATACCCCCCAAAATCCCAAACTCCAATCAAGTTTGAATTTAGTACAATATTAAGAGCCAATGACACAATCCGATGCTTTGGGAGTATAAAAATGGGGAAAATTGAGCAGTTGGGAGGAGAACTGCCAAGCCACCAGCATTTGCAGACTACCCAGAGAAAAACTCTGAAAGGTACCTTTATCAATTAGTAACCTGCGAAACAGAAATCCCTAAGAAGAAGAAAAGAAGATAAGGAAGATATAAAGAGAAGATTCGACATCTGGCTAGTTTTGAAAATTTTAATTTTGGTAAATCTTAATTGGGGGTTTTATCAGACTAATATTACAGAAGGGAAAGTAAAAGATAGATTAGAGGAAGGAATTGTAAATAGTTGTTAGTTAAAGTATAAAATAATTAATTAAGAAATAAAATTGTTAATTTTTACTTTAAGTAATTCTTGGCCTCTCGAATTTTCACAGATTACTGCACGGGATAAATCTTTTCTGTGTTGCAGTTTAAATTAAGCAGGAGGGGGTTAACCCCATGTTGTAACAATAGATAACAGCAATGGGCCCAGCACCAACTCCTGGGGCACTCCACTAGTCACAGGCCTCCAGTTCAACAAGCATTCTTCCATTATCACCTTCTGCTTCCTACCATCAAGCCAATGGTGTATGCAATTAGCCAGCTCTGCCTGGATTCCATGCGAACTAATCTTCCAGAGACAAAAAAAACTGCAGATGCTGGAATCCAAGGTAGACCAGCAGAAGGCTGGAAGAACACAGCAAGTAGGCAGCATCAGGAAGATTAGTGAAGATTAGACTTACAGTGTGGAAACAGGCCCTTCGGCCCAACAAGTCCACACCGACCCGCCGAAGCGCAACCCACCCATACCCCTACATTTACCCCTTACCTAACACTATGGGCAATTTAGCTTGGCCAATTCACCTGACCCGCACATCTTTGTGACTGTGGGAGGAAACCGGAGCACCCGGAGGAAACCCACGCAGACACGGGGAGAACGTGCAAACTCCACACAGTCAGTCGCCTGAGTCGGGAATTGAACCCGGGTCTACAGGCGCTGTGAGGCAGCAGTGCTAACCACTGTGCCACCGTGCCGCCCACTTCAGGATCCGAAACGTTGACTTCTCCAACTCCTGATGTTCCTGGCTTGCTGTGTTCTTCCAGCCTCCTGCTTGTCTGTCATCTAAACTTCCAGAGCAGCCTACTTTGTGAAACCTTATCAAAGACTTCTAGAAACCCATATGATTAGGGATAGTCAACATGGTTTTGTGAAAGGTAGGTTATGCCTCACAAACCTTCTTGAGTTCTTTGAGAAAAGTGACCAAACAGGTAGATGAGGGTAAAGCAGTTGATGTGGTGTATATGGACTTCAGTAAAGCATCTGATAAGGTTCCCCATGGTAGGCTACTGCAAAAAATATAAAGGCATGAGATTGAGGGTGATTTAGCAGTTTGGATCAGAAATTGGCAAGCTGAAAGAAGACATAGGCTGGTGGTTGATGGGAAATGTTCATCCTGGCATTCAGTTACAAGTGGTGTAACGCAAGGATCTGTTTTGGTGCCACCGCTGTTTGTCATTTTTATTAATGACCTGGATGAGGGTGTAGAAGGATGGGTTAGTAAATTTGTGGATGACTCTAAGGTTGATGGAGTTGTGGACAGTGTGGAAGGATGTTGCAGGTTACAAAGGGACATAGATAAGCTGTAGAGTTGGCTGAGAGGTGGCAAATGGAGTTTAACATGGAAAAGTGTGTGATGATTCACTTTGAAAGGAGTAATATAAATAGAGAGTAGTGGGCTAATGGTAAGATTCTTGGTAGCGTGGATGAACAGAGAAATCTCAGTGTTCAAGTGTATAGATTCATGAAAGTTGCCACCCAATAGAGTTGTTAACAAGGCATGTGGGGTGTCAGCTTTCACTGGTAGATAGATTGAGTTTCAGAGCCATGAGGTCATGCTGCAGCTGTACAAAACTCTCATGTGTGCAGTTCTGGTCACCGCATTATAGGAAAGATGTGGAAGCTTTGGAAAGGGTGCAGAGGAGATTTACCAGGAAGTTGCCTGGTATGGAGGGAAGGACTTATGAGGGAAGGCTGAGGGACTTGAGGCTGTTTTCATTAGCGAGAAGGTGGTTAAGAGGTAACTTAATAGAGGCATGCAAGAGGATCAGAGGATTTGGTAGGGTGGACAGTGAGAGCTTTATTCCTCAGATGGTGATGGCTAACATTGCTTTAAACTGAGGGGTGATAGATATAGGACAGATATCAGTGGTAGTTTCTTTACTCAGAGTAGTAAGGACGTGGAATGCCTGCCTGCAACAGCAATAGACTCACCAATTTTAAGGGCTGTTAAATGGTCATTGGATAATTAGAGATAATAATGGAAGAGTGTGGGTTAGATGGGCTTCAGATCAGTTTCACAGGTTGGCGCAACATAGAGGGCCGAAGGGCCTGTACTGCGCTATATTGTTCTATGTTCTATATAGACTACATCCCCCTCGTCAACCTTCCTGATCACTTCATCAAAGAACTCTAACAAATTTGAGAGGTATGATCTCCCACTCACAAAGCCATGTTGACTATTCCTAATCAAACCCTGTCTTTCCAAATGCATGTATATCTTATCATTCAGAATCTTCAGATTCTCAGGCGACTGTCTCTGTGGAGTTTGCACATTCTCCCTGCGTCTGCGTGCATTTCCTCCGGGTGCTCCAGTTTCTACCACAGTCCAAAGATGTGCTGGTTAGATGAATTGGCCTTGCTAAATTGCCTATAGTGTTCAGAGATGCGTGGGTTAGGTGCATTAGTCAGGAGTAAATGTAAAGTAATAGGGTAGGGGAATGGGTCTGGGTGGGTTACTCTTGGAGGGTCGGTGTGGACCTATTGAGACAACGGCCTGTTTCCACACTGGAGGGATTCTATGAATGAAATGTGACATGTCTCTGCTGACTGAACATGTGGCATGGAATAGGTGAATCTATTCTTTGCCTTTTTAAAAGCAGTTATTAAAAGTAATTGTTGACTAATAATATGCACATCATTTCAAATCAAAATCTCAAGTCTGAAAACCTCAGTTAGCTACGTTGTTGTGTACAAAGTTAAAAAACACACAGAGCGCTGCTCCTTCATCACTACCACCTGATGGAGCGGCGCTCTGAAAGCTAGCGTGCTTCCAATTAAACCTGTTGGACTATAACCTGGTGTTGTGTGATTTTTAACTTTGCACACCCCAGTCCAACACCAGCATCTCCAAATCATGACTACTTTTTTGTGGTTATTCTTGTCCCTGGATTTTTTGCAATATTTGTAATGCAAGTCATTCTTAATGGACCAATATTGAACAAGGCTGCAGCCATCCCTCGTACAATCTTCACTCAAAGAACTAGAATGTCAATGAGAATTTCACCAAAATTCCAAAGGCAAGTTGGCAAGCTTTCACTGAGGTAAACGGTGCTCAAGTTGAGGAGGACGTTGATAGAGTAAATAAAGAGAAGCTGTTTCCACTGGTAGGATTATTAAGAATCAGGAGGATGCAGGGTTAGAATAAAAAGCTGTCTGCTTACAGCCCTTGGATTGGTCCATCTGCAGTCAGCTGCACACTTGTGAGGGCAATGCAGACAAAGACAAGACCCAGCAACAGAAAATATCTCTTGGTGAGTGAAAAGAGAAAAACACCAAGAAGTGTGAAAGAATTCTAATAAAAGAAAAAAAAAACTAGTTCTGCCATTCAACTCTCAAACTGATGAGCAATAACTTTCTACAGAAATCATTGCCAAAAATCAAAAGAACAAAGAGATCTTGGAGTGTAGGTTCATGTTTCCTTGAAAGTGGAGTTGCAGGTAGATAGGATAATGAAGGCGGCATTTGGTAGACTTTCTTTATTGGACAGAGCATTAGAGTATAGGATTTGGGAGGTCATGTTGCAGCTGTACAAGACATTAGTTAGGCCACTTTTGGAATAGTGTGTGCAATTCCGGTCTCCCTCCTATCAGAACTTGAAAGGGTTCAGAAAAGATTTACAAGGATGTTGCCAGGGTTGGAGGATTTGAGCTATAGGGAGAGGCTGAACAGGCTGGGGCTGTTTTCCCTGGAGTGTCGGAGGCTGAGGGGTGACCTTATAGAGGTTTATAAAGGCATAGAACATAGAACATAGAAAAATACAGCGCAGTACAGGCCCTTCGGCCCTCGATGTGCGCCGACCGAAGCCTACCTAACCTACGCTAGCCCAATAACCTCCATATGCCTATCCAATGCCCGCTTAAATGACCATAAAGAGGGAGAGTCCACCACTGCTACTGGCAGGGCATTCCATGAACTCACAACCCGCTGAGTAAAGAATCTACCCCTAACATCTGTCCTATACCTACCACCCCTTAATTTAAAGCTGTGTCCCCTAGTAACAGCTGACTCCATTAGCGGAAAAAGGTTCTCACTGTCAACCCTATCTAAACCCCTAATCATCTTGTACACCTCTATCAAATCTCCCCTAAACCTTCTTTTCTCCAATGAGAACAGCCCCAAGTGCCTCAGCCTTTCCTCATACAATCTTCCTACCATGCCAGGCAACATCCTGGTAAACCTCCTCTGCACTCGTTCCAATGCCTCCACATCCTTCCTATAGTATGGTGACCAAAACTGCACACAATACTCCAGATGAGGCCACACCAGAGTCTTATACAACTGCAACATGACCTCAGGACTCCGGAACTCAATTCCTCGACCAATAAATCCCAGTACACCATATGCCTTCTTCACAGCATTATTTACCTGGGTGGCAACTCTCCATCTGTGTACATGGACACCAAGATCCCTCTGCTCATCCACACTACCAAGTAGCCTACCATTAGCCCAGTAATCCATCTTCTTGTTACTCCTACCAAAGTGAATGACTTCACACTTAGCTACATTGAACTCCATTTGCCACCTTTCTGCCCAGCTCTGCAACTTATCTATATCCCGCTGTAACCTGCCACATCCTTCTTCGCTGTCCACAACTCCACCGACTTTCGTATCATCCGCAAACTTGCTCACCCAGCTTTCAAGCCCCTCCTCTAGGTCATTTATAAAAATGACAAACAGACAGGCTGGAAGATTGAAAAGCATTGAAAGATCAACACAGGGTTACTGAACAAATAATAAAAAGAGTAAGGTAAATTATGAAGGAAAATGAGCACAAAAAGATAGCAAAAGCTACCATAAGTTTATAAAAAAGGAAGTAGCTAAAGTGAATGTTAGTCACTTGGAGATTGAGAGTGGGGCGTTAATAGTGGAGAACACTGAAATGGCAGAGTCACTAGATTAATATTTTGCTTCAGTTTTTCACAGTGGAGGACACTCGTACCATTGCAACAGTAACAGGTAATGCAGGTTATAGACAGGGAGGAACTTAGATCAATCATCATAACCAGAGAAAAAGCATCAACGAGTCCCGACAGAGTGGAAGCAAGCCACCAACCCTCCAAAGAGTATCCCATCCAGACCCACCTATTTGTGTAACTCTGTATTTCCTAGGCTAATCCAGCGAGCTTGCACATCCCTGGACACCACGGGCAATTTAGCATAGTCAATCCAACTAACCTGCACATAGAGTCATACAGCATAAAACAGACCCCTGCAGTCCAACCAGTCCGTGCCGAACGTAATCTCAAACTAAACTAGTCCCACCTGTTTGGGGGGGATATGACCCATGAGCAGACCTTTCCTATGCACCGAAGTATCCAAGTATCTTTTAAATGTTGTAATTATACTAGCATCCATGTCCTCAGGAAGTGCATTCCACATGCGAACCATCCTGGTGTAAAAAGTCTGCCTCTCTTTGGACAGTGGAAGGAAAGCTGACCACCCAGTGTAAACTCACTCAGACAGAGGAGAACGTGCAAACTCTGCACAGACAATCGCCCAAGGGTAGAACTGAACCCAGGTCCCTGGCGTTGTGAGGTAGCAGGGCCAACCGCTGAGCCACCATGCTACCTTACTTCACCACCTGCCAAATACTTAGCAAACTATTGAGACTGGAGGCAGACAAGTCCCTGGGGCCTGATAGTCTATATCCTGGGACTTAAAGGAAGCAGCAGCAGCAGAGGTAATGGATCCATTGGTTATAACATTCCAAAACTCTCTGGATATGGGAAAGATTCCAGTGGATTGGAAAACTGCTAATATAACACCTTTATTCAGAAAAGACAAGGAGGCAGAAGGAGAGAAATTACACTCCAGTTAGTTTAGCATGTGTGGTTGAGAAATTGTTAGAATCCATTATTAGGGAAGTAATAATAGAATATTTGGAAAGTCAAAACCCAATCCAGCAGAGTCAGCATGGTTTTATGAAGAATAAATCATGTTTGATTAATTTGCTAGAGTTCTTCAAAATGTAACATGCAAAGTGGATAATGGGGATCCTGTTGATGTAATATATCTGCCCTTTCTGAAGACATTTGAGAAGATGCCACCCAAATGGTTAACATACATGGCTATATCACACGGCTATATCACACGGCAATATCACACGGCAATATCACACGGCAATATCACACGGCAATATCACACGGCAATATCACACGGCAATATCACACGGCGTCAAGGTTAGTTTATTAGCTGGATAAAAAATTGAGTCACCAACAGAAATCCGAAACGTCGACTCCCCTTCTCCTCTGATGCTGCTTGACCTGCTGTGCTTTTCCCAGCCCTATCTATCTACACTTGCTCTGGTTGGCAAGGTGTGACTAATGGGGTACCACAAGCTTTGGGCCTCAGACCCCAAATCTTTACAACCTATATTAATGACTTGGATGCAGGGATAGAAAGTAATATAACCAAATTTTCAGGTGACACTAAAACAGATGGGAAATTAAGTTGTAAGACCATAAGACATAGGAGCAGAAATTAGGCCATTTGGCCCATCGAATCTGCTCCAACATTCAATCATGACTGATTGGGTTGAAAAGCCTATCTTCCCACTTTCTCCCTGTAACCTCTGACCCCCTTAGCAACCAAGAGCTTACCTAGCTCTGTTCTAAATATACTCAATGACCTAACCTCCACACACTTCTGTGGCAATGAATTCCATAGATTCACCACTCTCTGGCTAATCCTTATCCTTATCTCTGTTCTAAGCAGCCTTCCTTTTAATCTAAGGCTGTACCCTTGAGTCCTCAACTCTCCTGCCAATGGAAACATTTTCCCAACGTTCACTCTGTCCAGGTCATTCAGTTTCAATTTGATCCCCCCTCATGCCTCTAAACTCCATCCAGTACAGTCTCAGACTCCTCAAACATTCCTCAGCGTTCAGCCTTTCATTCCTGGTATAATTCTCGTGAACCTGCTTTGGACCCTCTCCGGGGGGATACACCCTTCTTGCGGAATGGGGCCCAAAATTGCTCACAATACTGTAAATGTGGTCTCACCAGAGCCTTCTAAAGCCTCAGAATCACATCCCTGCTTTTATATTCTAGGCCTCTTGAGATGTAGTGATATTTACAAAATTGATACGGATTATAGAGTCATAGAGACGTACAGCACGGAAACAGACCCTTCAGTCCAACCCGTCCATGCCGACCAGATATCCCATCCCAATCTAGTTCCACCTGCCAGCACCCAGCCCATATCCCTCCAAACCCTTCCTATTCATATACCCATCCAAATGCCTCTTAAATGTTGCAATTGTACCAGCCTCCACCACTTCCTCTGGCAGTTCATTCCATACATACCACTCTCCGCATGAAAATGTTGCCCCTGAGGTCTCTTTTATATCTTTCCCCTCTCACCCTAAACCTATGCCCTCTAGTTCTGGACTCTCCCATCCTATCCATGCCCCTCATGATTTTATAAACCTCTATGAGGTCACCCCTCAGCCTCCGATACTCCAGGGAAAACAGCCCCAGCCTGTTCAACCTCTCCCTGTAGCTCAAATCCTCCAACCCTGGCAACATCCTTGTAAATCTTTTCTGAACCCTTTCAAGTTTCACAACATCTCTCCGATAGGAAGGAGACCAGAATTGCACGCAATATTCCAACAGTTAGGGGAATGGGGTAAGTTTTGGCAAATGAAGCTTAATGTTGCTAAATGAGTATCTGTTTTGATTAGAATAGTAAGGCAATTTATCTAAATGGGGAGAAACCTTAGTGCAGAGGGATCTGGGTGTTCTCGTGTGTGAATCACAAGAAACTAGTTTTCGGGGACAGCAGGTAATAAGGAAGGCAAATGGAATTTTGGTATTTATTGCTGAAGGAATAGAGATTAAAAGTTGGGAAGGGTTGCTACAACTGTACAAGACATTAGTAAGTTCACATCTGGAGCACTGCATACAGATTTGGTCCCCTGGTGGGATGTAGGTGTTTTGGAGGCAGTTCAGAGGAGATTCACTAGAGTGATTCCAGAGAGGAGAGGTTTGTCTTATGGTGAAAGATTCAGCAGTGTAAACCTTAACTCTCTGGAGTTTAGAATAACAAGTGATCTAATGGAGGTATATAAGATTCCAAAAGGGGTTAAACACAGTAGATGTAGAGAGGTGTTTTCCTCATGTGAGGCAATCTAGAAAGAGAGGGCATCGTTTTAGGATAATGAGTAGCAGGTTCAAAAGAGATGAGCAGAAATTGCTTAAAATCAGAGATATACAGCACAGAAACAGACCTTCAGTCCAACTTGTCCATGCCATCTAAACATCCTATGTAAATTTAGTCCCATTTGCCAGCACCCGGCCCATATCCCTCCAAACCCTTCCTATTCATATACCCACCCAGATTCCCTTTAAAATGTTGTAATTGTACCAGCCTCCACCACTTCCTCTGGCAGCTCATTCCATACATCCTCTACATGAAAAAGCTGCCCATTTGGTCCTTTTTAAACCTTTCCCATCTCACCTTAAACCTATGCCATCAGTTTTGGACTCCCCCTCCCATGAAAAAGACTTGTTTATTTACCCCATTCATGCCCCTCTAACTTTATAAACTTCAAGATCACTACTCTGTCTCCAGGGAAAACAGCCCCATCCTGTTCAGCCTCTCCCTACAACTCAAACCCCCCAACTCCGGCAACATCCCTGTAAATCTTTTCTGAACCCTTTCAAGTTTCACAACATCCTTCCAATACGAAGGAGACCAGAATTGCACACAATATTCCAAAAGTGGCAGAACCAATGTCCTGTACAGACACAACATGACCTTCCAACTCCTCTACTCAATGCACTGACCAATAAAAGAAAGCATACCAAATGCCTTCTTCACCATCCTATCTACCAGAGAGTCCACTTTCAAGGAACTATGAACCTGCACCCCAAGCTCTCTTTGTTCAGCAACACTCCCCAGCACCTTACCATTAAGGTATATCAGTCCTGCCCTGATTTGCCTTTCCAAAATGCAGTATCTCCCATTCTCTCAAAGGGTCGTGAATCTGTGAATTGCACCATCTCAGAGTGCGCTGAACGCTGGGACATTGAGTAAATTTAAGGAGATAGACAGATTTTAAATTAGTAATGGGCTTGAAGGGTTATGGAGAGAGGTGGGAAAGTGAAGTTGAGGATGAGGCAAGATCAGCCCTGATTGTATTAAATGGTAGAGCAGGGTTGAGGGACTGAATTGCCTATTCCTGCTCCTAAGCCATCAAGCTTAGTCTGTTTTATTTGTGAATGAGCCTCTATGTATTTTATTCACGAATTTGGTGTTTATAGGCATATAACTTAGGCTACATCGCAGTTGATTAGTAAACATTTCTTTAATAAGTTTAACACCGTGCTGGACAGCACAGTAGCTCAATAGTTAGCACTGATGCCTCAGCGCCGGGAGACCCAGGTTCGATTCCTTACCTCAGGTCTGTGTGGAGTTTGCACATTATCTCAGTGCCTGCGTGGGTTTCGTCCGGGTGCTCCAGCTTCCTCCCACAGTCCAAAGATGTGCAGGCCAGGCGAATTGGTCATACTAAATTGCCCATATAGTGTTAGGTGCATGAGTTAGTGTAAAGATAGGGTAGGGGAATGGGTCTGGGTGGGTTACTCTTCAAAGGGTCGGTGTGGACTTGTTGGGCCAAATGGCCTGTTTCCATACTGTAGGGAATCTAACCTAAATAGAGAAATCTGTGCTTTTTCTCAACAAAGACAATTATTTTTCAATTTTTCATGACATCTGATGTGAACTGCTTTTATCCTGAATAGCAGTCAGTTCAACAAATTGATTATCTTGGTGGTTGAAATGGGCAGTTACAGATTTTGTGAAAAAAATAGGGCTCGATTATTGGTGAACTCTTCCCAATTGGGTCCTAACACTGGATGCCACAAGGTTGTTTTAACTCTGTTCCCACGCCAGAGCTCGATTCGTCTGATAGCGGCTGGAGGGTCAAATCCACAAACAGTCAGCACCACCTGACCCTCACCCTCCAACCACCCCTGACCTTCTCACGGAGGAGTTAGCTCGCACAGCATTCATAAATTAGAAGAATATAGGACAGGAGGAGGCCGTTCAGGCATTCAGACTGGGCTAGCTCTTTCAAAGAACAATCCAGTCAGTCCCAATCCCAGTGTTCTCCCCACTTACCCTCCAAACATTCCGCTTTCACCCACAGACCCAATACCCTCTGAATGCTGTTATTGCATCAGTACCCACTGCTTTATCATGCAGCATATTCTAAACCCAAACTACTCCTGTGGAGTAAAGATTTTCCCTCATGTTGTCTGTGGTTGTTATACCAATCAGCTTAAAATCTATGTTCTTGAAGCAATATTTATCTCCCAACCAACACCCCTCGCAAGTTATCTGGCCACAATCTCACTGCCCAAACAACAGCTTGTTATGCATCAAACCACATTTGTCACATTACAAACAATGACTACATTCCAAAATTATATGTTAGGCTTAAAGACATTCCGGGCATTCAGAGGTCATGAGAAATACTCTTGAAGTTCTCCTTATTATTTTCTTCAAAGAAAGAGGAAAGTACATCTACCCTTTGGTCAAAAGGCAGACCATGTAATGTAATCTCTAAATCTTGTATCACTTTCAGCTTGAAGTAGCAAACATGAAACTTTTTATGGTTGAACGCAAAGAACGGGTTTGGGCAGATCACCCATGAAGATGATTTGGGTCCCTTGGTTTGAAAGCTAGCAGATCATGTCTGCCCTTTGGCATCTCTCAAATTCCTGAAAAAATTCTAAAACATTTTCACTTCAACAGGAAGGGAATTGGCTTGTGGTGATTGGCATCATCTTCACGCTGGGTTAGAACGGATCCTGTCAGAGAAACAAATGGATACTTCACCGTGGACAGGAGCATTCGGGCAGAGAGACAAAGACAGAGACAGGGACACAGCAGACAGACCGGGAGAGAAACCGATGGGGGAGGGAAGGAGGGAGGGAGATATTATGCTCCCCCACTGAAACTTCCACCACTTGCTCAACTTTGTTTCATAAAATTAAGTACAGTACTTAACTTTTACTACAGTATGCTCCCTCTAATGTAGGGGTTTCTATGTACTGTCTTAAAAAGCTGTCCTGGATGTACAAAGTTAAAAATCACACAACACCAGATTATAGTCCAACAGGTTTATTTGGAAGCACTAGCTTTCAGAGTGCTGCTCCTTCACAACCACCTGATGTACATCCCAGTCCAACACTGGCATGTCTAAGTCCTGGATGTATTCTAAGAAATCCTCTCCCTCTAATGTCGGGGAGGTTGAAATCCCCTGCCTTGCAGCCTTATTACTTTTAGACTTTCCTGAAATTTGCTTTTCTATTTCCATCAGATCATCAGGGGCCTACAGTACACTCCCAATGTGATTGTTCTTATTTGGCTTTTATCCATTAGTTCTATCCATATTGCTTCATTTGAGGAGCCTTCCAAGATGCCACCCCTCCTAACTGCTGTAAGAGATTCCCTGATCAAAAAAGTGTGACACCTGCTGTTTATTTCCTTCCCCGTGTCATTTGAAGACCCTATATCCTGGAATATTGAGCTGCAAAACTTCTTAACCATATCTCGGTGCCAGCAATGACATCATACATTTTAATTTGTGCTCTCAACTCATCTGTCTTCTTCATCAGACTCTTACATTAAATACCACCCAATCCTGCCAAACTCCCATGGGTCTTAACTGGCCTGGAATGTTGATGCCTCCTTGACTCACTTGCTGCCACTCATCTCCCTCGCTGAACATTCGCTCTGGATCCCACCCCCTAGCAAGTAAGTTTAAACCCTCCCGAAAAGCACCAGCAAATCTCCCTACAATGTTGGTTCAATTGGAACCCAGAGCTGAAAATGTGTTGCTGGAAAAGCGCAGCAGGTCAGGCAGCATCCAAGGAACAGGAAATTCGACGTTTCGGGCATAAGCCCTTCATCAGGAATGCCCAAAACGTCGATTCTCCTGCTCCTTGAATGCTGCCTGACCTGCTGCGCTTTTCCAGCAACACATTTTCAGCTCTGATACTCCAGCATCTGCAGATCTCACTTTCTCCTCAGTTGGAACCCATCTGACTTGTAAAGGTCCCACAACCTCCAAATACATTCCAAATTTCCCAGAAATCTAAAGTTCTCCCTCCTGCATAATCTCTTCAGGCACACATTTATCTGAACTAACCTCCTTTTCTGATACTCACTCACACATAGCAGAAGTAACCCAGAAATAACTACCCTTTGGCTTCTGTTCTTTAATCTACTTCCTAGCTCCTTAAGTTCTGTTTCAGGACCTCATCAATTTCTCTAACTGTGTCATTAGTACCAATATGTACCATGATCTTAGTCTGTTTGCCCTCCCCTTTCAGATTGTCCTGCGGCCATTCAGTGACATCCATGACCCTAGCACTGGGGAGGCACAGTGAGACTCTGTGGCTGCAGAAACACCCGCCTGTTTCCCTTCAATTGAAGTTCCTACCACTATAGCCTGCTGCTGTTCTTCCTCCCCTCTCGTGCAGCAGACCCACCCATAGTGCCACAAAGATGTCTCCCACCGTTTTCCTCCTGTATAGACATCCCCCCAGCAGTTTATATATTGAAAAGGGGAGCAGTCACAGGGGACACCTGCACTACCTGCCTGCCTCTACTCTGCCTGGTGGTCACCCATGCCAGTTCTATCTGCACCTCACTGAATCAGCTCAGCATAGTGGATGGTCCACAGTGAATGTACTCTCAGTGCCAGCTACAAAATCTGGTTTACTGGGAGCTACAGATGGACTCACTTCCTGCACAACTTAATGTTCAACAGGTCTGGCAGCATCTATGAAGGGAGATACGACAATGGCTGAGTGACAGGACTAGTGGTTCATGGATATTTTCCTCTCTGGAGAAAGGTTTAGATCGCCAGTGGTTGGTGTGACGACTCCCAGTTTTTGTACAGAGACCTCAGTGTACAGGGCATAAATTCAAAATCTGTAGATGATACAAAATTCGTTAATGTTGTGAAATGTGTGTAGGTTAAAGCAGGACTTCAAAAGAACATAGGTTAAGGGAATGGACAGGCAAATGGCAGATGAAGTTCAACGTGGAGAAAGGGGATTCATTTTGGTAAGAAGCATGTGGAAAGACGGTGTGAAGTAATGGGTACTCCTCCAAGAGAGCACAGCAACCTGGGTCTGTATGTATATGGGTCATTAAAAGTGGCAGGACAAAGCATACAGTAGCATAGTCTTTACCAATTATAGAATCATACATACTGAAGAGGGTCTTAACCCATCGAATCTGTACTGCCAAAAATACACTCCTACTTAAACAAGTCCTACTTACCCCACTACGCTTGGACTGCTATGGCAATTCAAGTGCTCATCCAAGCACTTTTTAAAGGTTAGGAAGCTTCCCACCTCAACTAACCCCTGCCACGCTATGGAAGAAAAACATTTTCCCTAAGTCCTCTCTACTGAAAGGAGCACAGAGTACAAGACCAAGATGATCATGTTGAACTTGTAGAAGACATTAGAGAAAGTGCAGAAAAGATTCACTGAATAATTCCAGGGATGTGGACAGATTGAAGATGCCGGGACTATTTGCCAAAAAATTTGGGAAGATGTTTGATCGACATGTTGAAGATCATGATCATCTGAGAAGTGTTCCGTTGGTGGAAGGATCAAAAATGAGAGCCAACAGAATTAAAGTAATTGGTAAACAAAGCAAAAATAATATAAGAAAATAACCATTATATCTGAGTGGAGAGCGTCTGGAATGTGTTGCCCGAGACTGTGGTGGAGACAGGTTCAACTGAAGCATTCAAAAGGGAGTGAGATGAATATTTGAAAATGAAGAGTGTGCAGGTTTGCAAAGAGAAGGCACAGAAATGGCAGTTTCACTTGTACCTCTTTCAATTTGGTCTATTGCATTCGTTGCTCCCAATGTGGTCTCCTCTATATCGGAGAGACAAAACGCCGACTGGGTGGCTTGCCACTTCACCACCCAATCCTGCTCCCATGCCCACATGTCTGTCCATGGCCTGCTGCAATGTTCCAGTGAAGCTCAACGCAAACTGGAGGAACAGCATCTCATCTTCCGACTTGGCACATTACAGCCGGCTGGTCTCAACGCTGAAGTCAACAACTTCAGATGATTATCCCATCTCGACCCCTCTGTTTTCATTCTGCTCCGTAATTTTATTTCATTTATTTTATTTATCCTTTTTAAGTTTTTTTTCCCACTGTTCTGTACCTCTTATTTCTTGATTGTCTCTCTATCTCTCGCTCCCCACTCTCTTAACACCTTTTTCCTCTCCTCTTCCCCCTTTTGGTACCCTTCTCCCCTGTTTTCCATTTTGCGTCTGCTTCATTCATTTCTCCCCCCCCCCCCCCAACCACAATCCCCCACATATTTTGTCACATAGCACTGGCTTCAGCCTTGGTCATTCACAGCTCCCTATAATCTCTCTCTGCGCTGTCATTATCACCTCTTTATTACTACCTTTGCTTCTCTCAGCCTTGTATAAATACCTCCCTATCTCTCCCTTTTTTTAAGCTTTGACAAAAGGTCTGTTAGACTCGAAATGTCATCTCTTTTCTCTCCTTACAGATGCTGCCAGATCTGCTGAGATTTTCCAGCATTTTCTCTTTTGGTTGCAGTGATCTGTTCAATGGGAGAACCTACCATAATAGGCCAAAATGCCTTCCTTCTGCATGCTGGCAATGCTGTGATTCTGAGTTCATGGACAGCATTCAATGGAAGTGACTGGGCAAGAGCTAATGCAGATTTTGCCACGAACCCAGACACCGGTGAGTGATGGCAGAGGGTCAGGGGGAAGGAAAAAAAAAAGAAGTCAGTACTGAGAGGTGGGGGTAGCTCCCATTGGCAGCCTCCTTCTCAATGCTACTGAGTACCTGACAAAAAGATCCCCATCCCCACTGTAGGCTCCTCCATCTTCCAAATCTCTGCCTCCCAAATCTAGGGCTCACAAGCAAACATGCCCACAGCATCTCACACAAAAACCCACAAGCTACCTCTCTCCCAATTCAAGTAAAAATGTCTCTGAAATTCATCAGGATCTGTAAAGATACCAAAGGCAAAAGCACAGTATTTTACATTCCAAATGCTTCTCAATAGAAAGAGTGAATAGATAGGAAGTGGAGAATATACAAGAGATTTTTAAAAGGATGAAACCAGAATGAATATATCAGGAAAGCTGGGGCCCTTGGGAAGAATTATGGATGACCTAACACGGTCTTTAAAGTGAGGAGATTGGTTTGGGTGGATTTTGAGATGTTTCCACTTGTGGGGGTTCAATTAGAAAACAGAGTCATTAATCAATTCAACCAGACATTGAGAAAGAGGTTCTTTCTCATCAACCTGAAATTCTGAGTGGAACTTAATACCCTCTCTATGGGGAGCTTGATTTTGGGAGAGGTATTTAATCAGGCCAAAAGTGACAGGTAGATACCCTGCTTCACTTGCTGTTGGGATGTTTGAATATTCATTAAATGGTTTGTCAGATGTGTAGGCAGTGTCTGATCATTGGAGAGACTAGAGGTTTATATGGTGCTCCCACACTCTCCCCTGCTGATCAGGAAGGATATTGCAGGTCACATACCCAATCCATTCTCACAGCTCTCCAACTTGTGATCACATTCAAATCAGCCTGCCTTGTAACTCAGAAATGAGAGGTTAGGGGTGGTGTAAGAGGTGGGGGTAAAGAGGAAGCAAAGAGAGGTGTGGCTGCATTCTTGTATCCATACCCTCAACCTGATTGAATTTAGGGAGGGCACACCACCCCCTCCCCGACTCACCAGCCCCAGAAAGATGCAGACTGATTGATACTGATTGCTGCGACAGTTCTAAGAATGAACATTAAGAGACTCCACATGGCACCAAATGAGTGGAGAAGAACTGTCTCCCTGGGCTTCGAGTGGAGACCCTATCTCGGCCTCCTAGAAATGCCCTTATAGTGTATAACCTATCCACTCTCTTTCCCCCACACCAGCTCCCAAGCCCTTCTGGCTCTGACCTCAGAGCAGGTCCCACGTGGCCAACTGATTGAGAAGGTTAAAGCACATGGACTTGAAGGAAACTTGGGGAGATGGATCAGATACTGGCTTCATAATAGGACACAAGGGATAGTGGTAGAGGGCTGTTTGAGTGACTGAAGGCTAGTGTTCAGCAGTGTACCACAAAAAAATTATATACATAAATGATGAAAATGTGAGGGGAATGTTAAGCAAATTTGTATACAACGCCAAGATTGATAAGGTGGTTAATAGCAAAGAAGATGGTTGCAGGTTACAGGAAGATATAGATGGATTGGGCAGATAGGTAGATCAGTGGCAGATGGTATTTAACACTGATAAGTTTGAAGTGATGCACTTTGAAAGAAGAAACAAGATCAGGGAATATGTAATGAATGGCAGGACACCGAGTAGCTTAGAGAAACAGGGATCTTGAAGTAATTATTCACATATCCCTGAAGTCAGCAGAGCATATGTTTAGGATAGTTAAGGCAGCACATGGGATACTTGTTTTCATCAGTCAAGGTACAGACTATAAGACAAGAAGGTAATGTTGGAGCTGTACAGAGCATTGGTCAGGGTATAACTGAAGTACTGCAGGGCGGCACTGTGGCTCAGTGGTTAGCACTGCTGCCTCTCAGCACCAGGGACCTGGGTTTGATTCCAGCCTCGGGTGACTGTGTGGAGTTTGCACATTCTCCCCGTGTCTGCATGGGTTTCCTCCGGGTGCTTTGGTTTCCTCCCACAGTCCAAAGATGTGCAGGTTGGGTGAATTGGCCATGCTAAATTGCCCATAGGGATGTGTAGGTTAGGTGCATTAGTCTGGGGTAAATATCAGGTAGGGGAATAGGTCTGGGTGGGTTACTCTGAGGGTTGGTGCAGACTTGTTGGGCTAAAGGGCCTGTTTGCACACTGTAGGGATTCTAATTCTAATACGGTGTGCGATTCTGCTCACCTCACTACAGGAAGGATGGGATAGCACTGGTGGGGGGTACAGAGGAGGTTGTGTCTGGGATGATGAAATTGAGCTTTGAAGAGAGACTAGGATAGGCTGGGATTGTTTTCTTTGGAGCAGAGAAGGTTGAGGGGACACGACTGAGGTTATATGGGGTACGGACAAGTGATAAGAGAGCAACTATTCTCCTTGGTTGAAGGGTCAGTAACAAGTGGGCATAGTTTTAGGGTAAGGGGCAGGAGTTTCAGAGGGACTTTGAGAAAATGGCTTTTTCACTCAGCCTATGGTAGGAATCTAGAATGTACTGTCTGGGAAAGATGGTGGAGGTTGAAAACCTTCACAAACTTTAAAAAATATTTAGATAAGCATTTCAAATCTCATAACGTTCAAGGATATGGGACAAGTGCAGGAAATGAGGATTAGTACACTTTTAATGGCAGTTATGTCAGTGAAGATTCAAATGGGCCCCAAGGGCCTTTTCTGTGCTCTATTAATTCAACTCCCACTCCTGTGTACTGGCAGTGACATCATTCCCATTGGCATTAGGTTGCAGACAGTTCAAAAGGAGGTCAGGGAGTTAAAATGGCCCGGACTTGTACAGGAACTATCAATCTCACCTTCCCAACCCCCAACTCAGAACCACACGACAGATCAAACTGCCCAACCTCCAGGATTGGCTAGGAATCTCCTGGAATTAAAAGATTAATCTTGGGATACTGCTGCAAACAAGGCATAAATATCATTGGGTCATTTAAAACCAATCCCAAACGGCTTCAAACATGGTGGCTCAGTGGTTAGCACTGTTGCCTCACAGCACCGGGGATCCAGGTTCAATTTCAGCCTCGGGCGACTGTCTGTGTGGAATTTGCACATTGTTCCCATGTCTGCGTGGATTTGCTCTGGTTTCCTCCCACAGTCCAAAGATGTGCACATTAGGTGACACGGCCATGCTAAATTACCCATAGTGTTCAGGGATGTGTAGGTTCAGTGCATTAGTCATGGGAAATGTGGAGTTGTTGGGGAGGGAATACTCTTTGGAGGGTCAGTGTGGACTTGTTGGGCCAAATGGCCTGTTTCCACATTGTAGGGATTCAATGATTTATTGTCTATTGTAGTAATCGGCATGAGGGCCAGGTGGAATTGATTGACTATTTATTTCAGCTATGTAGAATTTCTTACCTGGGAATGATCATGAAGAATCTTGCATTTAGGCTGCAAACATTTTACTTGGTGTTGATAGGCAGGGCGTTATAAAGATGGCAATATTACTTGGCCAAGGGCAGGGTACTGGAGGCATTTGAGAAAATTTCCAGCAATAGACAGTTCTGAGGAAAGGTCACTGGACCCGAAACATTAACTCTGCTTTTTCTCCAAATATGCTGCAAGACCTGCTGAGTTTTTCCAGCAATTTCCAGCATCCATAGTTCTGTTGGTTTTTAACCAGGCCTATTTAGTCCTTCGAGCCTTCTCTGCCATTCAATATGACCACAACTGATCAACCGGTTCCTGCTTTCTCCCACAACGCTTTAAGAACGATATCAAACTCCTTCTTGAAAAC
Organism: Hemiscyllium ocellatum; assembly: GCF_020745735.1. Classification (NCBI taxonomy): domain Eukaryota; kingdom Metazoa; phylum Chordata; class Chondrichthyes; order Orectolobiformes; family Hemiscylliidae; genus Hemiscyllium; species Hemiscyllium ocellatum. Next base: position 53,625,992 of record NC_083426.1, read on the forward strand.
ATTTAGTGTTTTAGTCTTAACTGATTTCTGTGACTGAGAATTCCACAGGCTCCTCTCTCTCTCTCTGTCACAATTTCCAGCCCAAGTTGGTAGGTCAGTGTGGTTGGGAAGCCACAATCTGTAATGATAGGTGTCACTGGCTCAGTCAGCCCAGCAGGGATGGGAGAGAGTTCCACATCTCTGCACAAATTGCAGGGCAATTGCTAATACTGACAATGTACAATATTTTACATAGCCTTGCAATAGTGCAAGAATTTCAATCAAGCTGTTAGATCGGTTGTTAACTTGGAGAGCATATTGGTCGATTGCAGCTCTGGTCAATACTGTGGGCCAAGAGCAATGATTACTGAGAGGTGTAGCACTAGGTAAGCTAATACTGATGTACAATTGTCTGTGCAACCTGGTAATGATTCAATCCCCTGGCTGATTGTTTCATCGCTTTAATCCTGTCCTATCATTTGCATTATCAGGTGAAGAATTCACTCCTCTGTCTCAAAGCTTTATTAGAAAGAACTGGCATTTATACAGAACCTTTCAGAACCTCCGTCTACCTTACACATCACTAAGTGGTTTGGCCAGGCTAAACAGAACAAACTCTACCAAAGGCTGAAGGATGAGCACTCAATGAATAGTCAATGTGATCAGCAGGAATAATTGAGCAGTATTAAATCATAGGAAGCATTCCTCGGGGATATCTAATGAAAAAGAAGATAAGGATTTACCTGTTTACACCAATACATGAATGACTGCCAATTAAAAGCAAAGAGCTAAAGGTTAAAGGCCGTGGATGAGTGAAGTGAATGTGCCTGATACCACTGTGATACGTTAATGCTTTCAACACAGTGACTGGGCCATCACGAACATAACACCAGAGATTTGTTAGCTATGACAGGAACCAGTAGTCCCCCCAATGCAGCAAGTATTCTTTGCAAGCTGAAACAACCTGCTGTCCCTGTCCTGGGAGTGTTTAATGGCAGCTTTACTCTGTGTCTAACTCTGCACTGTCCCTGTCCTGAGAGGGTTTGATGGGGACAGTTTTGAGAAAGATTTACTTTCAGTTTAAAAAGGAAAGAAAATAGAGGCAGCTTTTACTCTGTACCTAACACTGCACAGTACTTTTCCCGGCAGTGTTTGATGAGGACAGCATAGAGAAAGGTATACTTCCAACTTTAAAGAGTAGAGAAAGCTTTACTCTGGGCCTAACACCATACTGTACCTGCTCTGGGAGCATTTGATGGGGACAGTTTTGAGTGAGCTTTACTTTCAGTTTAGAAGAATACAGAAAGTTTTACTTTCAGGGTAAAACAAATAGAGTGAGCTTTACTTTCAGATTAAAATAGTCAGAGGTACCTTTACTTTCTGGTTAAATTAGTAGACAATGCTTTACACTGTATCTAACTCCATACTGTCCCTGTCCTAGGAGTGTTTGATGTAGACAGTGCAGAAAGTCTGGAATTTATTGCCCTTGTGGGAGAAATCCCAGAGAGGTCTCTCCAGTTAAAAACTGGAGTTTTTAAACTGGACTAACTCCACTTAGTTAAAAACTGAAGGAGATTAACCAATCACGCCACTCCTTCATTTCCCTTTCTCTTGGTCATCACTCTGCTCAGAAACCACACAGAAACCTTTACCTGGAAGTTTGCTACGATGCACAGCCCCAGGCAGCTGATGAGACCCAGTGACAGGCCTATCCTATTCAGTCGGACGATGATGCGTTCCTCCTCCTGGGTTAGAGCCTCTACCTGTTTGTATCGTACATACATCGTCACCAAACCTGCGAAAGGAAGAGAACAAGAGATATCCAAGGGCAAACTGCAAAATTCAAGTTCTTTGACTGCAATTCAAGAGGCAAGGTGCATTCAAGTACAGTGATGAGGTGGTCAGGCTGCCGAGTTAGTCATCCAGAAACCTGAATTAAGCCACAAAACATTAGTTTAAATCCCCTTATTGGTACTTAAAAATAGATAGCAATGAGGAAACCTTTTTTTGTCCTCTGAGGTTGATGAATATTTGGAAATGCCTTCCTCAAAAGGCAGAGGATGCAAAATCTTTAACTATTTTTAAGGCAGAGGTAGTGATGACCAAGGGGATGAAACCGTAATTGGGGATATGCAGGAATATGGAGCAGAGGTTAAGATCAGGTCAGCCATGATCTTATTGAATGATAGACCTGGGGGTTCAGATACATTGACGTTTGTGTCACTATAGATAGGGTGGTTCAGGCAGCATTTAGCACACTTGCCTTCATTGCTCAGTTCTTTGAATCGGAGTTGGGACGTTATGTTGAGGTTGTACAGGATATTGGGGAGGCCTCTTCTGGAGTACACCGTTTGTTTATGATCGGCTCGTGATAGGAAGGGTATTATTAAGTTCAGACAGGTTAGAAGAGATCTACTAGGATATTGCCTGGAATGGATGTTTGAGTTATAAGGAGAGGGCTGGATAGGCTTGGACTTAGAGTCATAGAGAGTCAGAGTCCGACAGCACGGAGGTAGCCCTTCAGTCCAAACTAGTCCATGCCGACCAAACTGTCCGTAACCCATTTCCCTGTAAGTGGCCCACATCCTTCTAAACCTTTCCGATCCATGTTTTTGACCAAATGGCTTTCAATTGTTAATGTACCCACCTCAACTTGGTCATTTACACATGCAAACCACTCTCCGTGCAAACAAGTTGCCCTCTAGTTTCCTTTTTATTCTTTCCCCTCTAACCTTAACCTGAGGCCCTCTAGTCCTCAATTCTCCAACCCTGGGAAAAAGACTGTGTGCATTCACCCTCTCCATGTCTCTCATGATCTTATACACTTCAATAAGATCTCCCCTCAGTCTCCTACACTCTAAAGTGTCCCAGTTTGTCCAACCTCTCCCTATGACTCAGACCATTGAGTCCTGGCAATATCCTTGTAAATTTCTTCTGCATTCTTTCCAGTTTAGTAACATCCTTCCTATAACAAGGTGATCAAAACTGAACACAGTACCCCAAGTGTGGCCTCACGAACATCCTGTAAAACTACATTACTTCCCAACTTCTATACTCAATGCCCTGACTGATGAAGGCCAGTGTGCCAACAGCCTTCTTCACTGCCCTGTCTACTTGGGACTCCACTTTCACTTGAGCTCCAAGGTCCCTCTGTTCCAGGATACTCTAAGGCCCTACCATTCACCATGAAACTCCTACCTTGATTTGACTTTCCAAAATGCAAGACCTCACACTTATCTATATTAAACTCTATTTGTCATTTCGTGGCCCACTTCCCCAGCTGATCAAGATCCTGCTGCAGTTTCTGAGAACCTTCCTCACTGTCCCCGATACCACTTCTTTTAGTGTCATCTGCAAACTTACTAATCATATCTTGTACATTCTCATCCAAATCATTGATATAGAGATCAAACAGCAATGGGCCCAGCACCGTCTCCTGAGGCACTCCACAAGTCACAGGCCTCCAGTCTGACAAACATCCTTCCTTCATTACCCTCTGCTTCCTACCATCAAGCCTATTGTGTATCCAATTTGCCAGCTTACCCTGGATGCCATGTGGCCTAACCTTCCAGAGCAGCCTACAGTATGGACTCTTACCAAAAGGCCTTACTGAAATCCATATAGACCATGTCTACTGCCTTACCCTCATCAACTTTCATGGTCACTTCAAAGAATTCTAACAAATTTTGTGAGGTAAGATCTCCAATGCACAAAGCCATGTTGACTATTCCTAATCAAACCCTGTCTTTCCAAATGCATGTATATCTTATCTGACAGAATCTTCTCAACTAACTCACCTACCACAGAGACTTACTGGTCACAAGTTCCCAGGATTTTGTTTGCAGCCCTTCTTGAATAAGGGCACAACATTCACTACCCTTCAGTCTTCCAGGACCTCAATGGTGGCTAACGATAATACAAAAATATCAGACAGTGCCCCCACAATTTCTTCTGTCACCTCCTGCAGGGCTCTTGGATATATCTGGTCAGGACCAGGAGATTTATCCACCTTCATACATTCCAATACATCCAACACCTCCTCTACTGTGTTATGGACTGTCCCCAAGAAATCACCACTAACTTCCCCAAGTCTTTTTCCACAGTAAACACCAAGAAGAAATACTCATTGAGGAACTCGCCCATCTCCTACAGTTCTACACATACATGTCCACTTTGGTCCTTGAGGAGCAGCAAATAAACCTGTTGGACTATAACCTGGTGTTGTGTGATGTTTAACTTTGTACACCCCAAACCAACACTGGCACCTCCAAATCATTTTCAAAGGCCTGCCTCTTATCAGAGGTCCCTTTGCCTGCAAACAAATTATTCCAATCAACACCTGAAAGTTCCTGTCTAACGCCATCAAAATTCACCTTGCCCCAGTTTAGAATTTGAACCTGTGAAGTTTTATCCCTCTCCATAGCTATTTTGAAACCAATAGAACGATGGTCACTGGCCCCAAAGTGCTCCCCCACTCTCATGGAGTTCAGTCCAGGCAAATGTGAGATGATGCATTTTGGGAAGTCTATTTCCAGAGTGAACTACACTGTAAACGGAAGAGCCTTGGGAAAAGTCAATTATCAGAGAGATCTGGGAGTTCAGGTCCATTGTACCCTGAAGGTGGCTGTACAGGTGGATAGAATGGTCAAGAAGGCATATAGTATACTTGCCTTCATTGGATGGGGTATTGAGTATAAGAGCTGGCAAGTCATGTTAAAATTGTACAAGACATTGGTTTGGCCGCATTTAGAATACTGTGTACAGTTCTGGTCGCCACATTCCCAAAAGGATATGGACACTTTGGAGAGGGTGCAGAGAAGGTTTACGAGGATGTTGCCTGGTATGGAAGGTGCTAGCTATGAAGAGAGGTTGAGTAGGTTAGGTTTGTTTTCATTAGATAAAAGGAGATTGAGGGGGGACCTGATTGAGTTTTACAAAATCATGAAGGGTATAGACAGGGTGGATAGAGATAAGCTTTTCCCCGGGGTGAGGGATTCAATAACAAGAGGTCACACGTTCAAGGTGAGAGGTGAGAGGTGAAAAGTTTAAGGGGGATACACACGGCAAGTACTTCACACAGAGGGTGGTAGGTGCCTGGAACGTGTTGCCAGCAGAGGTGGTAGAGGAAGGCACGGTAGATTCATTTAACGTGCGTCTGGACAGATGCATGAGTAGGTGGGGAGCAGAGGGATACAGATGCTTAGGACTAAGACGATAGGTTTAGACAGTGGATTTGGATCAGCTCAGGCTTGGAGGGCCGAAGGGTCTGTTCCTGGGCTGTAAATTTTCTTCATTCTTTGTTGTCACTGCGGTCACCCATCCTGCCCTATTTCGCAAGAGGTCAGGTTTTGCCCCCTTCCCAAGGAGGGCCTTCTACATACTGCTTGACAAAACTTTCATGAACACACTTAACAAATTCCACTCCATCTAAGCCTTTAACACTCCGGCAGACCCCAGTTTATGTTACGAAAATTAAAATCACCTATGACCACCCTATTGCTCCTGCAAGTCTCCCCAGTCTCCCTGCATATTTTTCCTCTAACTCCCTTTGATTATTTGGGGGCCTATGGTCCAATCCCAATAACGTCACCATCCCCTTATTTCTTAGCTGCACCCACAAAGTCTCACTGGATGATCCTTCAGTTACTTCATTTGACTACTACTGTGATACACATCTTAATCAAAAATGTAACTCCTCCTCCCCTCTTTCCACCACCTTTGTCCCACCTAAAGCACCTGTACTGTGGCATATTAAGCTGCCAGTCCCGTCCCTCCCTTAGCCGTGTTTCTGTCATGGCTATAATATCCCAGTCCCACGTACCTATCCACGCCCGGAGTTCCATCGGTCTTACCGGTCAGCTGTCTTGCATTAAGATAGATACAATTTAATCCAACAGACATTTGTTGCTCTCTCATGTTCCAGCCTGACCTGCCTGACCTCTTTCACAGGAGCGTAGGAGGTGGAGAGGTGAGAGGTTTATAAAATCATGAAGGGTACAGGTAGGTTTTGCAGTACTGTCTTCTCTCTGGAATAGAGAATTTCAAGACTTTGGAGCATATTTTTAAGATGAAAGGAGAGAGATTTAAAGACATGAGAGGCTTTTGTTTAAAAAAACAAAAGCAGAGGGTGATTCATATGTGGAATGAACTTCCTGAGGATGTGGTGAACATAGGCACAGTTACAACATTTAAAAGACATTTAGGTAAGTACATGAAGAGGAAAGGTTTGGAGGGACATGGGCCAGGAGCAGGCAGGTGCGAATAGTTTAGTTTGGGATTATGGTCAGCATGGACTGGCTGGACTAAAAGGTCTGTTTCAATACTGTATGACCATGACTGTATGGAGCAGGCTCAAAGGGCCCAGTGCCCTTCTCTTGTTCTGGGTTCATGTGTTAGTTAACAATCTGCTAATTAAAAGCCCTTTCCCCATATTCACACCAGCATGAAATCATCTATTTTTACCTCGGAAACACTGCCCAACATTACGGCTGCATCATTTCATCTGCAACTGAAATCTTCATCAATCCTCATAAGTAACAGGTGCAGAAGGAGGCTGTTCAGCCCATCAGGCCGGCTCTGTTATTCAGAGCTGTGTAACTGTGACCTCAACTCCAATTTCTGGCCTAAGTCCCATAGATGATGATCAACTTCCTTGATGATGAAAAGGATGTTGAACTCAGCTTTCAATTACCCAGCCTTTCTGAGCAGAGAATTTCAAAGCCGACCTCAGTGGAAAAAAAATTCTGTTTTAACTCTTAATTTGATTCTGTACTTAGTTTTAGATCCCCCTACGCACAACCATCGTCTCATCATTCAACCTATTAAGTCCCATCAGAATCTTACTGAAGAAACTCAGCAGGTATGGTAGATTTGTGGAGAGAAAGCGCAGTTAACATTCCGAGTCCAGTGACCCTTCCCCAGAATCTTCTTCAGGGTCACTAGTCTCAAAACATTAACTGTGCTTTCTCTCCTTCAATACCTGCTGAGTTTCATCAGCAATTTCTGCTTTTGTGTCAGATTTCCAGCATCCCCAGTTCTTTGTTTTATTCTGGAGAATATTCCCGAGGAATGCTCATTCCTCTAGACTCCAAACGAATAAAAGCCTGACCTGCTCAGCCTTTCCTCACATGCTTCCCAGGTAACAGCTGACTGAACCTTCACTAAATTGGTTCCAATACCAGCCTTTCCCTCCTTAAAATAAAAGAGAACAATATTCCGGGTGCAGCGTTACCACTGGCCTACACAGTTGAAGGAAATTTTCCTACTTTTATACTCCACCCATTTCCAAGAAAAGCCAAAATTCCATTTGTCTCCGAAGCTGCTCCTGCATAGCGACTTTTGTAGAATTCACACATGGGCCCCTGATCCCTCCGTACAGCATTCTGAAAACTCTTCATTTAAAACGTATTGCTTTTCATTTTCTTTATATCAAAGTGGACTTCACATTTTCTCACATTATACTCTATCCGGTAAGTTTTGCCCACTCATTCCCATCAGCCTCCAGTCCTTTCTGCCAGAGGTTTCCGGAGCCTACAAGAAGGGGAGGTATTTTTTAGATTAGATTAGATTAGATTACTTACAGTGTGGAAACAGGCCCTTCGGCCCAACAAGTCCACACCGACCCGCCGAAGCGCAACCCACCCATACCCCTACATTACCTAATGGTACGGGCAATTTAGCATGGCCAATTCACCTGACCCGCACATCTTTGGACTGTGGGAGGAAACCGGAGCACCCGGAGGAAACCCACGCAGACACGGGGAGAACGTGCAAACTCCACACAGTCAGTCGCCTGAGGCGGGAATTGAACCCAGGTCTCTGGCGCTGTGAGGCAGCAGTGCTAACCACTGTGCCACCGTGCCGCCCACGGTGTGAGGTGCAGGTGCCTGAAACGGGTGGAGGGTGACATTTCCACTTCCTGACCGCAGTGATTAAGGCAGCAACATGTCAGTGATGGGTCAGACATCACACTGGCCTGGGGATAGGAGTCTGTTGGTAGGTGGAAGTGGGAAGGTCAAGCAGGGATTGAAAAATGGTTGAAGGGTCTAAAAGGCAAGGTCAGCATTAATAATGTTTGGGACCTGGAGGTTGAATTGTGGATTAAGGGGACACCCTAATGATTAGTTAAGAGACAAATGGATGAGTTAGCTCTCACATGTCCGCCTGTCCCAGCCAGCAGCATTGGGCCCCTTCACCCTTTTACCTTCAACTTCAGGGGCAGGATAAAAAAGGTGGTGCAGAGCTCTCTTTCTTCAGAAACAGAGGCAGCTTGACCAATAGCACTCTCAAACAGCTCTGAACTAGAAACTGAACTGGACCAATCCACGTAAATGCTGTGCTTACAAGGGCAGGTCAGTGAGTAGTTTAACTTCTGATCTCCCCAAAGCCTGCCCACCACCTACAAGGCACATTTCAGGAGTATGATGGAATACTCCCCACTTGCCTGGATGAACGCAGATCCAACTACACTCAAGAAGCTTAAGGCCATCCTGGACAAAGCAGCCCATTTGATTGGAACCCCATCCAACACCTTCAGCATTCACTCCCTTAATTATTGACATGGAGTAGCAGGTAATGTGTACCATATACAAGATTCATAGTAATAACTTAGTAAGATGTTTTTTTCAGAATTGAAAGGGGCTGGAAAATGATAGTTTTATGCACTTACTTTAACCCTTTTGAAAAGAAGGATAAAGGGAGAGAGCATAGTCCCCTTAAACAAAAATCAGCAAGGCAGCTTACATATGAAACCACATGAGATGGGGGAGATATTATGCATCGGTGTTTACTATAGAGAAGGATATGGAAGATACAGAATGTGGGGAAATAAATACTGACCTCTTGAAAATTGTCCATATTGCAGGGAAGGTGCTGCTGGATATCTTAAATGCATAAAAGGTTGATCAATCATAGGGGACCTGATCAGGTGTACTCTAGAACTCTGTGGGAAATTATGGAAATGATTGCTCAGCCCCCTCGCTGAGATATTTGTATCATTGATAGTCATAGGCGAGGTACGGGAGGTTGGCTAATGTGGTGCTACTTTGCAAGGTGCTAAGGAAAGGCCAGGAAACTACAAACGTGTGACCTTGACATCAGTGCTGGACAAGCTGTTGGGCAGAATGCTGAGGGACAGGATTCACATTTATTTGGAAAGGCATAAGACCATTTAGGGATAGTCAACATGACTTTGTGCATGGGAAATCGTGTCTCATGAACTTGATTGAGTTTTTCTGAAGAAGTAACAAAAAGGATGAATGAGGGCAGAGCAGTGGATGTGATAATATATGGACCTCAGTAAGACAAGCGACAAGGTTCCTCACGGTAGACTGGTTAGCAACGTTAGATTACATGGAATACAGGGAGAACTAGCCATTTGGATACAGAATACACGGATTTGTGAAGGGTAGGTCTTGCCTTACAAGTCTTATTGAATTCTTTGAGGAGGTGACCAAGCATGTGGATGAGAGTAGAGCAGTGGATGTCGTGTACATGGATTTTAGTAAGGCATTTGATAAGGTTCCCCATGGTAGGCTTATGCGGAAAGTCAGGAGGCATGGGATAGAGGGAAATTTGGCCAATTGGATAGAAAACTGGCTAACCGGTCGAAGTCAGAGAGTGGTGGTAGATGGTAAATATTCAGCCTGGAGCCCAGTTACAAGTGGAGTTCCGCAGGGATCAGTTCTGGGTCCTCTGCTCTTTGTAATTTTTATTAATGACTTGGATGAGGGAGTCGAAGGGTGGGTCAGTAAATTTGCATATGATACGAAGATTGGTGGAGTTGTGGACAGTGAGGAGGGCTGTTGTCGGCTGCAAAGGGACTTAGATATGATGCAGAGCTGGGTTGAGGAGTGGCAGATGGAGTTCAACCCTGCCAAATGTGAGGTTGTCCATTTTGGAAGAACAAATAAGAATGCGGAATGCAGGGTTAACGGTAGGGTTCTTAGTCAGGTGGAGGAACAGAGGGATCTTGGGGTCTATGTACATAGATCTTTGAAAGCTGCCACTCAGGTGGATAGAGCTTGTAAGAAGGCCTATGGTGTATTAGCGTTCATTAGCAGAGGGATTGAATTCAAGAGTCGTGAAGTGATGTTGTTGATGTACAGGACTTTGGTTAGGCCACATTTGGAGTACTGTGTGCAGTTCTGGTCGCCTCACTTTAGGAAAGATGTGGAAGCTTTGGAGAGGGTGCAGAGAAGATTTACCAGAATGTTGCCTGGAATGGAGAATAGGTCGTACGAGGATAGGTTGAGAGTTCTCGGCCTCTTCTCGTTGGAACGGCGAAGGATGAGGGGTGACTTGATAGAGGTTTATAAGATGATCAGAGGAATAGATAGAGTAGACAGTCAGAAACTTTTTCCCCGGGTACAACAGAGTGTTACAAGGGGACATAAATTTAAGGTGAATGGTGGAAGGTATAGGGGAGATGTCAGGGGTGGGTTCTTTACCCAGAGAGTGGTGGGGACATGGAATGCGCTGCCCGTGGGAGTGGTAGAGTCAGAATCATTGGCGACCTTTAAGCGGCATTTGGATAGGTACATGGATGGGTGCTTAATCTAGGATAGATGTTCGGCACAACATCGTGGGCCGAAGGGCCTATTCTGTGCTGTATTGTTCTATGTTCTATGTCCTAGAACTGAATTGAAGGTAGAAGACAGAGGGTGATGGTGGAGGGATGTCTTTTAGACTGGAGGCCTGTGACCAGTGTGTCACAAGGTAGCTGCTGGGTCCACTGCTTTTCATCATTTATATAAATGATTTGGATGTGAACATAGGAGGTATAGCTAGTTAAGTTTTCAGATGACACCAAAATTGGTGGTGTAATGGACAGGAAAGAAGGTTACCTCAGAGTACAAAGGGATCTTGATCAGATGGGTAAATGGGCCAAGGAGTAACAGATGGAGTTTAATTTAGATAAATGTGAGGTGCTGCATTTTGGAAAGAGAAATCAGTGCAGAACTTACCATGAAGCATAGAAGGTCCTGGGGAGTGTTGCTGAACAAGAGACCCTGGAGTGCAGGTTCAATGTTTCTTGAAAGTGGAATCATGGGTAGATAGGATAGTGAAGGCAATGTTTGATATGCTTGTCTTTATTGATCAGAATATTGAGTATTGGAGTTGGGAGGTCATGTTGCAGCTGTACAAGACATTGGTAAGGCAACTTTTGGAATACTTCATGCAATTCTGGTCTCCTTACTATAGGAAGGATGTTGTAAAATTTGAAAGGGTTCAGAAAAGATGTACAAGGATGTTGCCAGAGTCAGAGGGTTTGAGCTATAGAGAGCCTGAATAGACTGGGGCTATTTTGTCTGGAGTGTGGGAGGCAGAGGAGTGACCTTACAGAGGTTCACAAAATCTTGAAGGGCATGGATACGGTAAATAGATAAAGGTCTTTTCCCTGGGGTAGGGGAGTCCAAAACTAGAGGGCATAAGTTGAAGGAGAGAGGGGAGAGATTTAAAAGGGACCAAATGGCAATTTTTTCATGAGGGTGGTGCATGTATGGAATGAGCTACCAGAGGAAGTGGAGGAGGCTGCTACAATTTAAAAGGCATCTGGAATGAGTATTAGAATAGAAAGGATTGAGAGATATGCGCCAAAGGCTGGCAAATGGGACTAGATTAATGTAGAATATCTGGTTTGCATGAACTAGTTGGACCCAAGGATCGGTTTCCATGCTGTAGGTTTCGATGACGCTACTGCTGGATCTCAGTTGAGGTCATCAACCTGAAACATTAACTCTGTTTTTATCACAAATGCTGAGTATTCCAGCATGTTCTGTCCTTATTTCAGCATGTGCAGTATTTTGCTCATGTATGAATTACCAAATCCTGCATATTTTCCAAAAACATCTGTCCCTCTTTTACATCACTTTTTAAACTTCAAAGATCTGAGCTGATCACCCGCAATGAGCAGTTTATCAGGTGCATAATCAAAACGTTGTAATAAGATGGTCATATATGATATGATAATAATTCTGGCCTTACTATGAAGACTCCATTCTGGAAGTCCTTCCATGATCCCTCGCCTAGAATTTTGGTTCCCCAAAGTAGTCACGAATCTGAACTTCCTCCTGCAGGACAAAGGGACCCAACATGCTCAGTAGAGGGCAGACAGAATGGGCAGTTCCTCACTGCTATTGAGGAGGCCAGGACGCAGTTTGTTTCCTGGTGATGAGGAGCACAAAGTAAGGGGGGGACCAGAGTGGAGGCAATGGCCTAGTAGTATTATCACTGGATTGTTAATTCAGACACCCAGGAAATATTCTGGGGACCCAGGTTCAAATCTTGCTACAGCAGAGGGTGAATTTGAATTCAATATAAATTCGGAATTATGGGTCTAACGATGAACATTAAATAATTGTCAATTGTTGGAAAAATCTATCTGGTTCACTTATATCCTTTAGGGAAGGAAACGACCACCCTTACCTGGTCTGGCCTCCATCTGACTCCAGACCCACAGCAATGTGATTGACTCTTAACTGCCCTCTGGGCAATTAGGGATGGGCAATAAACGTTGGCCTAGCCAGTGATACCCTCATCCCACGAACGCATAAAAAGTTAGCAGCGAGGAAAAAGGGCAAACAATCCTGTGGGTATTACCATGAAATCTGAAGCCCACAAACTGGACGATTCTGAATTAATTCTGTTTATCCTTCACACGTGGTCACACATGGATCATCACACCTTATCCTCAAGGGAATATCATCAGTCATAGTGAACAGATTTAAACATTGCAGCCATAATCCCATTCCTTTCTGACAGGATCAGTGCCCCCAAAGCATCAGAGCAGCACAGTGAGGGGACTAAAAAAAACACAAACAATCAACAAATGTGGTGAAATCTCCCTTCATTACAAGGTAGATAAAAGTAAATTGACCTTTCATTAGTAAGGGAGTATTTAGAAGGATTCAACACATCCCACCTCCATTATCATTCGAAGTTCCAATTAAAATATGCAGAATGACAGCACCTGAGAACTCTTTAAACGAGTGAATTTTAATGAAGAAAACACTCAGTCCTTACCCAGGAAGGCAGAGATACTCAACATGATCCCAAACACACATCGCTCAGGTGGAGTTGTGCCAGTGTCACTGTGAGGGATAAACATAAGGTGGTAAGAACTTAGCTCCAACTGAAACTGCTGCTAGACAGAGACACAAAACTCTTTTGATGGGATAATTGTTAGTGCAACACTAAACAAAAACCATCCCTTCAAATGCATCTTATAGGGACCACCAATGTAGGGGAGCAGTATGTTGTCCAGCCAAACTAACAGGACCAGAATAATTAGCAAATTATATAATCATAGAGGTTTACAGCATTCAAACAGGCCCTTCTGCCCAACTTGTCCATGCTATCCAGTTTTCACAATCAATCTAGTCCCATTTGCCCACATTTGATCCATATCCATCCATCTACCTGTCCAAAAAGTTTCTTAAAATTATAAAATTGTACTCACTCATTACCTTTTGTGAAAAAAATTGCCCCACTGAATCCTTTTGTATCTCTCCCCTCTCACCTTGAACCTATGCCCTCTAGTTTTACATTCCCAGACCATGGGGAAAAGTTGTTGACTATCTACCTTATCTATGTCACTCATGATTTCATAAATGTGTAGGAGGTCACCCCTCAGTCTCTTATGGTCCAGGGAAAAAAGTCCCAGCCTGTCCAGCCTCTCCTTATAACTCAAACCTTCCAGTCTCATTAAGAGTGTGGTCTGATTAAACATTTTGCCCTAAAACACTAACTCTGTCTCCTCAGGCCTGCTGAGCATTCTCAGCTTGGTTTGGGTTTCAGATTTCCAGCATCTGCCATGTTTTATTGTTGTTGCCTTTAACAGACTGTGCACACAGTGTACAACATTTGAGCCTAAGACCGCATTATAACAGCCCAGTTCTTCCAACAGCCAGTGACCCAGTGTGCATTCCAACACCAGCTATGAGGAGTTTATTACACTGGGTAATTATAGCATCGTACTGTGCCAGCAGAAAGGGTCTCATCAATCTGCATCATTGAGAAGAGAGAATTTGTGTGTACTGAAAAGTTTTCGTTAGTCACATGCCTCAGGATTATTTTAAGCACCGACAGATGTTGAAGTTTCACATCTTGTTAGATCCAGGTGGTGTGAAGTTTGAAGCTCAGAGGCTGATAGTGTGGTGTTTAAAACCAGTTCAGACTCGCTGCTCTAGGGGGATCACAGTAACAGTGACTGGTCAATAGAATCTCCACCATCTCACCCAGTGGTCATCATCAATTTTGCCCACTATGTCAATTCAAACCCGCTGTTCAAGGCTTCCACACATCTCGCTTGTTTTAAACAGACTTCAACTTTCACTCCCCCCTTCAAAGATTTGTAGGTGGACAGCCCCAGATGTCCCAGTTGTATGCCCTATAAAGCTAGTCCATTTATCCACATCTTTTGAGATTAAATTGTCCCACTTCGTAGACATGGTGTTAAATTACTTCTGCCACATCTGCCCATTTCTCTCGGTCTGTCCGTAACCTCCTGAACTCTTACTACCCTCCTCATCATTTACAACATTTCTAAGTTTTGTGCCACATGTAAACTCGGAAATTACACTGTTTATACCCACGTCCAGGCCTTTGATTGGTACCAGAAATAGCAGCAATTTCATGCTCAATCCCTGGGAACTCTCATTCTACACTACCCATCTGTCTGAAATAGCCTTGCACCATGATTCTGCCTTCTACACCAGAGCTAATTTCACCAAGACTAGAGAAGCCGCTGCCCTTTAAATCAGTTTTAATTCTGATCACTGCTATTATACAGTATTTTATTGTATGTTCTTTCAAAGTTCATAGAGAAATTCAACCTTCATCAATCCTTTCTGTTTCAAACTTGACAAGCTACTTGCATGACCAACTGCACGCTACCACTGAGTCAAATCATAGCATCGCAAATCCTAACATTTAAATTTCAATTAATTAATAGAATTCAATCAATAACTGGAATGAAAAGCTTGTTTCAATAATGATGATAACAAACTCTCATTCAAAAATGCTCTTTCACTGTGGAAACATAGATCATACAGTACAGAAGAGGCCCTTCAGCCCATTGAATGGGAATCACTGGCAAGGCTGATATTTGTTGTCCATCCCCAGTAACCCTTGAATGGATTGTCCTCTGGAGTCACCTAGAAAGCCGGTTAAGAGTCAACCACATTGCTGTGGGTCTGGAGTCACACACAGACCTGACCAGGTCATGACACAAGTTTCCTTCCCTAAAGGAACCAAAACAATGACTGCAGTTACAAAATAACCATTAGGCTAGCTTCGAATTCCAAATGTTAATCAAATGCAGATTTCACCATTTGCCATGGTAAAACTTGAATCCATATCCACAAAACATTAAATAGTCTCTGGACTATTCACCCAGTGACATTATCACTATCTCCTCTTATCTTTACCAGAAAGGTCTGGTGACTCCTCTCCCACAGTAAGGTGGTTGACTTTAACTCTCCCCTTAATTAGCCTCGCCAACTTCAGCATTTTTGAACTTAATTCATGGGATGTGGACTTTGCTGGCTAGACCAGCATTTATTGCATGTTCCTAGTTGCCCTTAAGGTAGCAGTGATTTGACCGTTTGAACCACTGCAGGTTGATCCCCAATGTCGTGAGGGAGAGAATTCCAGGATTTTTGACCCAGCAACAGTGATATACTTCCAAGTCAGGATGGAGAGTTGCTTGGAGGTGAACTTGCAGGGGCTGGTGTTCCATTGCATCTGCTGCCCTTGTCCTTCTAGGTGGAAGTGGTTGTGGATTTGGAAGGCGCTGTCTAAGGATCTTTGGTGAATTTCTACAGTGTATCTTGGAGAGAGTACACAGCTACTGAGTGTCAGTGGGAGAGGGAGTGAATGCTTATGGATGTGGTGCCAATCAATAGGGCTGCTTTGTCCTGGATGGTGTCAAGCTTCTGGTGTTGTTGGAGCTGCACCCATCCAGGCAAGCAGAGATTATTTCATCACACTCCTGACTTGTGCCTTATTAATGATGGACAGGCTTTGTGAAGTTAGGAGGTGAGTTACTCCCTGCTGTGTTCCTACCTTCTGACCTGTTCTTGTAGCCACTGTGTTTATGTGGAGAATCCAGTTGAGTTTCTGGTCAATAGCAACTCCCAGACAGTTGATAGCATGAGAATCAGTGATTATAATATCACTGACTGCCAACAGACTATAGTTAGATTGTCTCCTGTTGGAGATAATTATTGTTCAGCGTTTCTGTGGCAAAAACATTACTTGTCACTTAAAATCGTACAGCATGGAAACAGCCCCTCGGGTCCAACTTGTCTCGGTTGACCACATTTCCTAAACTTAACTATTCCCATTTGACTGCATTTGCCCCATATCGCTCTAAACATTTCCTATCCACGCATCTGTCCAAATGTCTTTTAAATGTTCTAATTGTATCTGCCTTTACAACTTCCTTTTGGCAGCTAATGCCACATACACACCACCCTCTGCATGAAAATGCTGCCCTCAGGTCCCTTTTAAATCCTTTCCCTCTCACCTTAAACCTCATATTGGACACATTTACCATGGGGGGAAAGCCTTGGCTATTCACCTTGTTGATGCCTCTCAGGATAATATTGTTGCAAATATTTCTTGGTTTAATAACATCCTTTCAATAGCAGGGCAACCAGAATTGTACACAGTACTCCAAGAGTGGCCTCACCAATGTCTTGTGCAGCCACAAAGAGTCATACAGCATGGAAACGGACTCTTGAAGTCCAACCAGTATGTGCCAATCATAATCCCAAACTAAACTAGTTCCACCTGCCTGAGCTTGGCCCATATCCCTCCAAACACGTCTTATTCATGTACTTATCCAAATGTCTTTTAAACATTGTAACTGTTCTCACATCCACCATTACTTCAGCAAGTTCATTCCACACTGTGGCTCAGTGGTTAGCACTGCTGCATCACAGTGCCAGGGACCTGGGTTCGATCCCTACCTCAGGTGACAATCTGTGTGGAGTTTGCACATTCTCCCCGTGTCTGCGTGGGTTCCCTCCAGGTGCTCCAGTTTCCTCCCACAGTCCAAAGATGTGCAGGTCAGGTGAATAGGCCATGCTAAACTGACCATAGTGTTAGGTGCATTAGGAGTAAGCATAAGGTAGGGGAATGGGTTTGGGTGGGTAACTCTTCAGAGGGTCAGTGTGGACTTGTTAGACTGAAGGGCCAGTTTCCATACTGTAGGGAATCGAATCTAATCACACACAAACCACTCATCACAACATGACATCCCAACTCTGACCCTCAATGTTGGTAAAGTGTGGCAGGTCAGGCAGCAGAGGAGTACGAGAGTCAATGTTTTTTCCAGGAGGGTTCTGCCCAAAACGCCGACTCTCGTGCTTCTCAGAGGTTGCCTGTCCTGTTGTGCTTTTTCCAGCGCCACGCTTTATCAACTCTGCCTCTCTAACATCCGCAATCCTCACTTTCTCCTTTATTCAATGCTCTGACCGATGATGTCAAGCAGACCAAACACCTTCTTTACCACCCTGTCTACCTGTGACACCACTTTCAACTAAGTATGTACCTGTACACCGAGGTCTCTCGGTTAATGGTAGGGCCCCGGGGATTGTAGGTCCTGCCCAGGTTTATCTCACCAAAATGCAACATGTTGCATTTAGCCAAATTAAACTCCACCTGCCTCTCCTTGGTCCATTGGCCCATCTGATCAAGCTCTCATGTACTCTTAGAAACCGTTCTTCACTAACCACTCCACCACCAATTTTGATATCATCTGCAAACTTACTTACCAAGCCAACTATATTCTCATTAAATACATAGAATATTGAACACAGTACAGCACAGTACAGGCCTTTCGGCCCTTGATGTTGTGTCGAGCTGTAATCCTACTCTAAGATCAAACTAACCTACATACCCTACATTTTACTATCACCCATGTGCTATTCAAGTGTCGTTTAAATGTCCCTAATGTCTCTGACTCTACTACACTGCTGGCAGTGCATTCCACACACCCACCACTCTCTGTGTAAAGAACCTATCTTCTCTAAAACTTCCAATCATCTTAAAATTAAGCCCCCTCACGACAGCCATCTCCACCCTGGGAAAAAGTCTCTGGCTATCCACTTTAAGCCTCTCATCATCTTGTACACCTCTACCAAGTCATCTCTCATCCTTCTTCACTCCAATGAGAAAAGCTCTAACTCCCAACCTCTCTTCATAAGACACACCCTCCAGTCCAGGCAGCATCCAGGTAAATCTTCTCTGCCCCCTCCCTAAAGCTTCCAAATCCTTCCTATAATAAGACGACCAGAACTGAACACAATATGTCAAGTGTGGTCTAACCAAGGCTTTACAGAGCTGCAGCGTAACCTTGCGGCTCTTGAACTCAATCCCCCTGCTAATGAAAACCAACACACCATACACTTTAACAACTCAATCAATTTGGGTGGCAACTTTGATGGATCTGTGAGGTTAGACCCCAAGATCCCTCTGTTCCTCTACACTGCCAAAAATCCAGACTTTAACTCTGTATTCTGCATTCAAATTCAACCTTCCAAAATAAATCACTTCCCACTTTTCCAGGTTGAACTCCATCTGCCACTTCTCAGCCCAGCTCCGCATCCTCTCACTGTCCTGTTGCAACCTACAACAGCCCTCCATGCTATCCACAACTCCATCAACCTTCGTTGTCATTGGCATACTTACTAACCACCTCTGCGCCCCCACCCCCCCCGCTTCCACTTTCTTATCCAAGTCGGTTATAAAAATCACAAACAGTAGAGGTCCCAGAACTGATCCCTGCAGAACACTACTGGTCACTGATTTCCAAATTGAATACTCTCCATCTACTATCACCCTCTGTCTTCTATGGGCCAGCCAATTCTGTATCCAGACAGCCAGATTTCCCTGCATCCCATGCCTCTTTACTTTCTGAATAAGCCTACCATGGGGAACTTTATCAAATGCCAACTAAAATCCATGTACACCACATCCACTGCTCAACCTTCAATGTATTTTGTCACATCCTCAAAGAATTCAATAAGGTTTCTCAAAGCCATGCTGACTATCCCTAATCAAGCTACGCTTTTCCAAATAATCATAAATCCTGTCTCTCAGAATCCTCTCCAATAATTTGCCCACCATCAACATAAGACTGACAGGTCTGTAATTCCCAGGATTATCCCTATTCCCTTTCCTGAACAAGGAATAATATTTGCCACCCTCCAATCATTTGATACTACTCCAATGGACAGTGAGTACGCAAAGATCATCACCAAAGACACAGCAATCTCTTCTTTAGCTTCCTGTAGTAACCGAGGATATATCCCTTCTGGCCAAGAGGGCTTTCTATCCTCGAGTGTTTCAAAATTTCCAGCACATCCTCCTTCTTAACATCAACCTGTTTGAGTACATCAGCCGGTTTCACACTGTCCTCACAAACAACAAGGTCCCTCTCAATAGTAAATATTGAAGCAAAGTATTTGTTTAAAGGACCTTACCTACCTCTTTCAACTCCAAACACAAGTTCGCTCCACTATCCTTGATTGGCCCTACCCTCACTAACCATCTTCTTGTTCCTCACATAAGTGTAGAACACCTTGGGGTTTTCCTTAATCCTAACCCCAAAGGCTTTTTCATGCCCTCTTCTAGCTCTCCTACGTCTATCCTTCAGTTCCTTCCAGGCTATCTTGTAACTCTCTAGAGCCCTGTCTGATCCTTGCTTCCTCCTTCTTCTTGACTAGATGTTCCACATCCCTTGTCATCCAAGGTTCCTTCACCCTACCATCCCTTCCTTGCCTTAGGGGGACAAACCTATCCAGCACTCGCAGCAGGTGCTTCCTGAACAACCGCCACATTTCTGTTGTGCATTTCCCTGAGAATATCTGCTCCCAATGTACGTTCCACAGTTCCTGCCTAATTGCATTGTAATTCCACTCCCACAATTAAATAATTTCCCATACCATCTGCTTCTATCCCTCTCTATGACTATAATAAAGGTCATGGAGTTGTGATCACTATCACTGAAATGCTCTCCCACCGATAGATCTGACACCGGCATGGTTCGTTGCCAAGCACCAAATCCAACATGGCTTCCCCTCTAATCGGTAAACCCTTCTCAATGACCTTCTTTTTTGTAATGTTATGCTATCCCCAATTTGCAATGCCACTCCCCCCACCTCTTTTACCTCCCTCCCTATTCCTTTTGAAACATCTATATCCCAGAACATCCAACAATCATTCCTGCCTCTGAGATATCCAAGTCTCTGCAATGGCCACAATGTCATAGCTCCAAGTACTGATCCATGCTCTAAGTTCATTACCTTTATTCCTGACACTTATGTTAAAATAAACACACTTCAACCCATCATACCGACTGCAACTTTGGCCTATTAACTGTCTATCCTTCCTCACGCTGTATGTCTGCCTGTTCACCAGCTACCCCATCCTCTGATCCATAGCTCCAGTTCCCATCCCCCTGCCAATCTAGTTTAAACCATCCCGAAGTGTTCAAGCAAACCTCCCTCCCAGGATACTGGTAACCCTCCAGTTCAGGTGCAACCCGTTCTCCTTGTACAGGTCCCACCTTCCCCAGAAGGTATCCCAATAATCTACATATCTGAAGCCCTCCCTCCTACACCAGCTCTGCAGCCACGTGTTCAGCTGCACTCGCTCGCTGTTCCTGGTCTCACTAGCCTATGGTACCGGTAGCAATCTTGAGACTACTACTCTGACCGTCCCGTCTGTTAGCTTCCAACCTAACACCCTTTTCAGGTCCTCATCCCTTTTCCTAGCTATGTCATTGGTACCGATGTACCACCACTTCTGGCTGCTCACCCTCTCCCTTAAGAATCCTGTCAACTCAGACATCCCTGACCCTGGCACCCAGGAGGCAACATACCATCCAGGAGTCTTGTTCATGATCACAGAATCTCCTGTCTGTTCCTCTAACTATTGAATCTTCTATCATTATTGTTGTCCTACTCTTCCCCCTTCCCTTCTGAACCACAGAGCCAGGCTCAGTGCCAGAGACTGGCAGCTATGGTTCTCCCCTGGTAGGTTATCCACCCCCTCTCCCCCCTCCCCAAACAGTATCCAAAGCTGTATACTTATTATCGAGGGGAATGGTCATAGGAGATCCCTGCATGGACTGCCAATTCCCTTTCCCACTCCTGATGGTTAGCTACCATCCTGTAACTTAAGTTTGCCTACCTCCCTATAACCCCTTTCGATCACCCCTCAGCCTCCCCAATGATCCGAAGTTCATGCAGCTCCAGTTCCAGTCCCCTAGCACACAGTCTGTGAGGAGCTGGAATTGGGTGCAGTTCTCACAGGTGAGGTCAGCAGGGACACCAGTAGTGACCCGTACCTCCCACACCCTGCAAGACAACATGCAACTGCCCAGCCTCCATCCCCTCTGCTCTAGATTGCCAAAAGATAAAGATAATACAGCCTTACCTTATCGATCTTCCAGACAGTCTTTTGTTTTTGGTTAGAGGAAGAGGGTAGGTGGGAGACACTACACGTGTAAATGTTTCAGGTTTAGCCACTGCCCACTGGGTTAGTTCATTCACTCACCCATAGTCCCAGTATTCGTTTCTCTTCTGTTTAGCCTTCACTCTGTTGATTCATGAGGTAAGTATTTTAGATTCAACCTTACCTTGAGGCAGGCCCCTGGCTCCTGCTTTCTTGACTCCCGCTGCTGAAACTGTTTATGTAAATGACAAAAGAGTAGACCCAAGCTTGGATATTGTCAACATATTGCTGCTCTTGACTTGGACTGCTTCAATATGAGAAGTTGTGAAAGATGCTAAACATTCTGACTTTAAATGATGGATGGAAGGTCATTGATGAAGCAGCTGAAGATGACTGGGCCTAGGACACGATCCTGACAAACCCCTGAGGGATATCCTGGAGTTGAGCTCAGAACCATCTTCCCATGTACCAGGAATGATTCCACCCAGCAGACAGCTTTGTCTCGATTCTCATTGAGTACACAAATATGATTACATCCTCAACGAGTGGGGAGCCTAGACATCAATGCAAAAGATGCGGCTGAAGCATTTGCAGCAATCTTCAACTAGAAATGCCATCTCAGCCTCCTCCAGAACTCCCCAACATGACAGATGCCCGACTTAACTAACTTGCTTGATTCCACTCAAGAAGCAGCTGAAGGCACTGGATACTGCAAAGGCTATCACAATGTTCTGGTGATGGTATTGAAGACTGGTGCTCTAGCATTTGTCATGCCCATAATCCAGCTGTTCCAATAAAGTTACAACACTTTCATGGGATGTGGATGTCACCAACTTTAGTGACCATTACCAATTTGTCCTTGAACAGAGAGGCTTATTAGGCCATTTCAGAGGACAGTTAAGAGTCAATCACTTTGCTGTGGGTCTGCAGCAAATGGATTTTTATATCATTAAATGATGGTCGTCGTGGTCGCTACTACTGATATTAGCTTTAGACTGCAGATTTAGTTTAAAACTGAACTTAAGTTCTACCAGTTGCTGTGGTGAGGTTTAAACCAAAAGTGCCCAGAGCATTAGCCTGGCCTTGCAGGTTACTCCAGATCCAGTGACAAAACTATACAGCACTGACTCTCTTTAATCTCAGTGCCCATAAGAAGCAGGACCAATCCAATCAGTTATTGTCAGTTAAGTGACCATGAATAAAGTGATAGAAGGTGTTGGTGACAATGCTTACAAACAATTACACAGCAATAAACCTGCTCACTGTGCTCATTTTGGGTTCTATCAGGGCCACTCAGCTCCTGACCTCATTATAGCCTTCGGTGAAACACAGATAAAAGGTCAGAACTGCAGAGGAGAGAGGAGGTGCGAACGTCTGCCTTTGACATCAAGAAGGCCCAGCACAATTGGAGTCAGTGGGAATCAGGGGGAGAACTCTGATGGTTGGAGTCACCATAAAGTGCAGTGACCTCACCACATTTTTCATCTTTTTTCATCTTTGGATGCTTCAAAGGATCTTCAGATTAGGTCAGAAATGAAGATGTTCACCAATGATTACAAAACATTCAGTATCATTCACGACTCCTCAGATAACAACAAAGCCCAAATCCAACTGCCACAGGACTTGGATAATATCAAGCGTTGGGCTGAGAACTGGCATATGACATTTATGCCACATAAATGCTAGGCAATGAATATCTCTATCAACACAAAATCTAACCATCATCCCTTGACGTGCAATGCCACAGACATCACTTAATCTCCCAATATTAACATCTGACATGTTGATGGAATACAACGCTCAAGGTCAACATCATACTGAGTAAAATCATCTCGCTTGATCAGTGTCCTAATTCCTACCACTGGCACAGTGCAGCAGTGTGTACCATCTATTATACTGCAATAACTCATCAAGATTTTCCTGACAACACCTTCCAAATCCATAATCTTTTATAGTCATAGGGTCATAGAGATGTACAGCACGGAAACAGACCCTTCGGGCCAACCCGTCCATACCAACCAGATATCCCAACCCAATCTAGTCCTACCTGCTAGCACCCGTCCCATATCCTTCCAAACCCTTCTTATTCATATACCCATCCAGATGCCTTTTAAATGTTATAATTATACCAGCCTCCACCACTTCCTCTGGCAGCCCATTCCACATACGCACTACCCTTTGTGTGAAAATGTTGCCCCTTAGGTCTCTTCTATATCTTTCCCCTCTCACCCTAAACCTATGCCCTCTAGTTCTGGACTCTCCCATCCCAGGGGAAAGACCTTGTCTATTTACCCTATCCATGCCCCTCATAATTTTGTAAACCTCTATAAGGTCAACCCTCAGTCTCTGACACTCCAGGAAAACAGCCCCAGCCTGTTCAGCCTTCCCTATCGCTCAAAACCTCCAACCCTGGTAACATCATTGGAAATCTTTTCTGAACCCTTTGAAGTGTCACAACATCTTTCCGATAGGAAGGAGACCAGAATTGCACGCAATATTCCAAAAGTGGCCTCACCAATGTCCTGTACAGCCGCAGCATGACTTCCCAACTCTTGTACTCAATACTCTGACCAATAAAGGAAAGCATACCAAACGCGTTCTTCACTATCCTATCTACCTGCAACTCCACTTTCAAGGAGCTTTGTACCTGCACTCCAAGGTCTCTTTGTTCAGCAACACTCCCTAGGACCTTACCATTAAATGTATAGGTCCTGCAAAGATTTGCTTTTCCAAAATGCAGCATCTCACATTTATCTAAATTAAACTCCATCTGCCACTTCTCAGCCCATTGGCTCATCTGATCAAGATCCTGTTGTAATCTGAGGACAACAACCTTCTTTGTTGTCCACTACACCTCCAATTTTGGTGACATCTGCAAACTTACTAACTGAATCTCTTATGCTCGCATCCAAATCATTTATGTAAATGACAAAAAGTAGTGGACCCAGCACCGATCCTTATGACACTCCACTGGTCACAGGCCTCCAGTCTGAAAAACAACCCTCCATCACCACCCTCTGTCTTCTACCTTCAGCTAGTTCTGTATCCAAATGGCTAGTTCTCCCTGTATTCCATGAGATCTAACCTTGCTAATCAGTCTCCCATGGGGAACCTTGTCGAACGCCTTACTGAAGTCCATATAGATCACATCTACCGCTCAGCCCTCATCAATCCTCTTTGTTACTTCTTCAAAAAACTCAAATCAAGTTTGAGAGACGGGTAACAGATAATTGAGAACACCAACCCCTGTATGTTCCCCTCCAAGCCATTCACCATCCTGATTTGGAAATATAATTGCCTTTTCTTCAGTGTCATTGGGTCAAAATATCTTTCCTTAACAGAATGGTAGATCAAACTATATCACATGGACTGCAGCGGTTCAAGAAACTGTCTCACCACCATCTTCAAAGATAATTAGGGACAGGTCAGTGACGGCAACATTTCACGAAAGAGCAGATCATTGTTCAATTACTGTTTCATCAACAATTTTTGATCTCAATCCACCTGGGCAAGAAGCCATGCATTGCATTGTACACTGCATGTAACTGCATAAGATGGACTAAAAATGAGGAGAACACACAAACATGTGGAAAAGATGAGACAGCAAGATGAACTCAAAAAAATTATAGAAACATGTGACAGAGGGAACATAATGGAAAGGCAGCTATATTTATGAGGAATAGAGAGAGATCTCTGTCCTCAGTAGTCTAACAGGAATGAAACTGTTTAAAAGTTTCTGGTTTTGTTGCGCTTCCTGTTTGAGCCGGACCAATTAACCCTTCCCTCAACCTTTTGTATTAATGTTTTTGACGAACATTTACGGTCATCACAAAACAACCTCATGCAAGAACAGAAGAGATGTTTAGGAACATTCCCAGTGCTTCATGGAACTTCCCGCTGGAAAGAGTTCCAGACTGTTGCTTGGTTACAGCTGAGCAACTTCTGATGAAATCCTTTACAATCGGAATTCCTTCCTGAACATTTCTTCCCCACTCCCACTCACTGTGGGTGCGAGTGAGGTAGACTTTAACTGTTTAGGACACTAATTCACCGCCACACATTCTCAAAAAGGCAATTAAAGAAGGGCATCAAATCTTGGCAAAACACACGTCCCATGAAAGATTTTTTTTAAAATGCTTTAAGCACAAGGTGTGTAAAGTTTCCTTTAAAAATAACTGATTGAAATCAACGCACAGTGATTAAACCCCACTTTAGAGTTCTTTATATTGAATAAACAATGAAGAATCTAACTCCAAATCCCTTAATCAATTGGTTTAATGCATCAGAATCAGGCAAGGAGTCTTAGTCCTTGAGAAAATCCAAAAGATCAATTCCTGGTCAGTACAGAAAGGTCGGCTTCCATTGTGATGGTGATGCACTACAATTGACTTCAGTACATCTAAACATAGTAGTGGGGGGGAAAAACAAAAAAAGAGTCCCAGTCTTCTCACACAAGAGAGTGGAAATGTAAACTATTCTCCCTTCAAAAGACTTCTGGAGGTCAATTTAAGTTTTCAAGACTGAATTCAGTAAATTTCTATTGGATGGGGATACCTTAAGTAGGTGAGATAGGGGTCAGTTGTGGCATCGCTGTTGGAATAACCTAACTTTTGGTTTACTAATGCTCTTCAGGGAAGGAAATTTGCCATCCTCACCTGATCTGGCCTACATGTAACTCCAGAACAACAGCAATGTCATTAATTCTCAACTGCCCTCTGAAATCGCCTAGTCAGCCTTCAGTTGTACCAGTCACCACAAAGTCTCAAAGAAATGAAACTGGACGGATCATCTGGCATCAACCTAGACACCGGAAAAGACAACAGAAACAGCCCTGCAAATTCCTCCTGAGTAACATCAGAGGGGGGGCTAGTGTCAAAATTGGGGAACTATCTCACAGAATAGTCAAGCAGCAACTGAACAGTCATACTCACAGAATTACCCCTTACAGACACCACCATCACCATCCCTGGATATGTCCTGTCCCACTGGCAGGAAAGACTCAGGAGGTAGAAGCACAGTGGTATACAGTCAAGAGGAAGTTGCCCTGGGGAATTCTCAACAGTAACTCTGGAGTCCATGAAGTCTCATGTCTTCAGGTTAAACATGGGCAAAAAGAAAACTCCTCCTGATTATCGTGTACCGTACTCCCTCGACAGATGAATCTTTACTCAGGTTGAGCAAAACTTGGAGGAAGCAGAGGATGGCAAGGGCACGAAACGTACTCTGGGTGGGAGATGTCAGCACCCACCAGTAAGAGTCGCTCAGTAGCAGTACCACTGTTTGAACTGGTTGGGTCCTAAAGGACACAGCTGCTAGACTGGGCCTGCAGCAGGGAACCAACACAAAGGAAAAACATACTGGACCTCATCCTTACCAACCTGCCAGTTGCAGATGCATGCGTCCATGGCAGTATTGGTAAGAGTGACCTTGGTACAGTCCTTAGATTAGATTACTTACAGTGTGGAAACAGGCCCAACAAGTCCACACTGACCCGCCGAAGCACAACCCACCCAGACCCATTCCCCTACATTTACCCCTTCACCTAACACTATGGGGAATTTAGCATGGCCAACTCACCTGACCCGCACATCTTTGGACTGTGGGAGGAAACCGGAGCACCCGGAGGAAACCCGCGCAGACACGGGGAGAACGTGCAAACTCCACACAGTCAGTCGCCTGAGGCGGGAATTGAACCCGGGTCTCAGGCGCTGTGAGGCAGCAGTGCTAGCCACTGTGCCACTATGCCGCCCACTTGAGCTCCAGAACTCATTGCTGTTCTAGCCAAGCTATTCCAGTACAGTTACAACACTGGCATCTACCCAACAAGTGTGGAAAATTGTTCAGTTATGTCCTGTACATAAAAAGGAGGACAAATCCAACCCAGCAATTACAACCCAGTCTACTCTCAAATCATCAGTAAGCTAATGGAAGGTATTATCAACAGTGCTTGATAGCACCTGCTCAGTGATGCCCAGTTTGGCTTCTACCATGGCAATTCAGCTCCTGACCTCATTACAGACTAGAGTCGATGTGGACATAAGAGCCAAATTCCAGAGATGAAACAAGAGTGACAGACTTTGGCAGCAAGGCTGAATTTGATGGAGTGTGGCATCAGGGGGCCCTAGCAAAACTGGAATCAATGGATAATCAGGGGACAGCTCAACAACACTCAAGAAGCTGGACACCATCCAGGACAAAGCAGCCCCCCTGATTAGCAGCACATCCACAAGCATCCACTCCATCCACCACTGACACTCACTCAGTAGCAGCAGTGTGTATTATCGACTAGACGCACTGCAGAAATTCAAAGATCCCCCGATAACACCTTCCAAACCCACAACCACTTCCATCTCGAAGGATAAGGGCAGCAGATACACAGGAACACCACCCCCTCCTGCAAGAGCCCCTCTGAGGCACTCACCATTCTGCCTTGGAAATATATCACTTTCCACTGTCGCTGGGTCAAAATCCTGGAACTCCCTCTCTAATGGTTTGTGGTCAACCCACAAGTGGACTACGGAAAGTTCAACAAGAAGCTCGCCACCACCTTAAGGGGCAACTAGGGATGGGCAATAAATGCTGGCCCACATCCCACAAGTGAATAAAAAAACCTCAAGGTGTCAAATGAATGGCCTCCACATTCTCTCCCTCAGATATTGCAGCCATTACTGAGAGCCGCAAGACTTCATCCAAACGTACAGATTGGGGCTGTCCGGTCACAACTTAGACACTTACACTCAGCATTACACTTGGGTAAACTGGGCCTGGTGCATTCACTAAAGTCAAATACTTCGGCAACAATGACTCAAGCAGTTCTATTGCCACTGGAAAACTATTGCCTGAAATCTCTTCAACTCTTGGGCAACCTTATTTTCTAGTGATTTCTGCTATCAATTGATACAGGAACATCCAATCAACAGCAACAACACATACGTGCTTTATCAGCTGAATGTGTTTCAAAAAAGTAACATCTCCAGAGACTCTAGACTGGAATAATATCAATTTAAATTAAATATTAAGTTGCTTAACATATCAGATCAAAGGTTTCGTGAAAGAAGGAGGTTTTGCGAAGTACCTTAAAGGTGGAGAACAAGTTAGGGAGACAGAGGGGCTAGGGAGGAATTCCAGAGGTTAAGGTTCATGAAGGCATGGCCAGCAATGGTGAGATGATTATAAAATCAAAATTGTTCACAAGGATAGTATTGGAGCAGCGCATACACCAGAGGGTTGTGGTAGGTAGGAGGCCAGGGGCTGTTGACACATTGATGACACTTTTTAAAAATTGATATTCAATTCCACCCTTGGGCAACTGTGTAAACTCCACACAGCTTTCTTCCAGAGTCTGCGTGGATTTCCTTCGGGTGCTCCGGTTTCCTCCCACAGTCCAAAAATGTGGGGGTTGGGTGGATTGGCTGTGCTAAATTACTCCCATTGTGTCCAAAGATATGTAGGTTAAGTGGATTAGCCATGGGGGATGCAGGATTACAAGGACAGAGTTGGGCAGGATGCTCATTGGAAGATTGGTGCAGACTCAATGGGCCGAATGGCTTCTTTCCAGACTGTAGGGATTGTGTTGTAGGAAGCAAAGTTTAGGCTGGGTAATTCTGCAAACACTCAGCAATTAAACAGACTTCATGTTTCAGATCAATACCCTTTGGTCAGATGTTCACTGACATGGGACAGTCAGCAGACAGAGAGGTCTAGGGTGTGAGTGAGAGGGAGGGTGTGAACGAGGAAAAACAGAATTGAAGATAGGAAACAAAAACCGAAGTTACTGTAGACACCCATCAGGGGAATCACGGGACTTGAAACGTTCACTCTGTATTCTCTCTTCATACTCGCCACCAGAACCGCTCAGTTTCTCCAGCACTTTGTCCACACTCTTTAAAAACAACAGCAAAAGCAGCTGTTCACACAAAGGGCATTGCTGTTTTCAGTTCGAGGACTGCAGTGTGGCGTCGCTCTTACTAACCTGATGTAAGGCACCAAGGGGTCGACGTGCCGGAGCAGGGCGGCTGTAATGAAGGAGAAGATGAATGCAGCCGCTGACCAGACGACCAGAGCAGCTGGAAAGAAGCTCATTCCCTGCTGGAACCACATGTCTGCACACCCTCAGGGAAAAGGCCTGCCGCCTGCTTTCCAATTCCCCAGTCACACAATCTGTAAGGATTAAAAATAAAGACAGGTACAGCACAGGCTGTCAGACTATCCAGTCAAAACAGCAACATGAATACTGGGAGCCGGGCTCTGTCTGCAGCAGCTTACTGCAGGCACAACTTCAGTTTCACTTCCTCATCCTTCCCCTCCCACACACACACTCACTCACAGGAAACAGACCTTCATCCTTCCAATACTAACCCTGTCAACAGCTTCACACTGAAAGCAGCAGTGTGCCTCTCATCATACTCAGTCCCCTGACCCTCCATCAGCCAAAAAGTGAACTGGCGTTATGAAGCCTGAAGCAGCATGGGCCCCTTTAATAGAATGCAAACAAAGTTCATGTCACTTTTATAGATCAACTTAGTCAGCTCTCAGCTGAACCTATGCTATGTTCGGTTCTGAGCACCTTAAGGCTGGCAATGAAGATGTCGAGGAGATTTGCGGTATTAGAGGTAAAACATAAGCAGAACCCAGAACAGTACAGCACCTGCCCTTTGGCCCACAATGCTGTACCAAACATACTGCCTGCCCTTGGTCCATATCCCTCCACTCCTTATTCATGTGCTTATCTAAACACCCATATCATATCCACCTCCATCACCACTCAGTGGTTAGCACTGCTGCCTCACAGCCCCAGGGTCCCAGGTTCGATTCCAGCCTCAGGAAACCATCAGTGTGGAGTTTACACATTCTCCAAGTGTCTGCGTGGGTTTCCTCCCACAACCCAAAGGATGTGCAGGTTAGGTGAATTGGCCATGGTAAATTGTCCACAGTGTTCTGGGATGTGTACGTTAGGTGCCTTAGCCAGGGGTAAATATAGGATAATAATGTAAAGGAATGGGTCTGGGTGGGTTACCCTTCAGAGGGTTGGTGTGAGCTGGTTGAATCACATGGCCTGTTTCCACACTGTGAGGATTCTATGATTCTGAGTCCAAAGGATTCTATGACCTACCATTATTAAAAAAAAACTTGCCCTTCACATCTCCTTTGAATTGTCCCCCTCTCACTTTAAATGCATGCCTCCTAGTATTAGGCATTTCAACTCAGAAAAAAAAAGATTCTGACCGTCAACCCTATCTATGTCTCAATTTTATAAACTACCAAGTCTCCCCTCAGCCTCTGCCACTCCAAAGAAAACAACCCTAATCTATCTGGCCTCTCCTTCTCGCTCCCACTCTCCAATTCGGGCAGCATCAAGGACGTTCAGCCTCTGACCTTCGGGTAAGCGTCCTCCAAAGTGGCTTTTGAGATAGGAAATTCGACGTTTCGGGCATAAGCCCTGATGAAGGGCTTATGCCCGAAACGTCAAATTTCCTGTTCCTTGGATGCTGCCTAACCTGCTGTGCTTTAACCAGCAACACATTTTCAACTGTGATCTCCAGCATCTGCAGACCTCACTTTTTACCCTTTTGAGATACACAACAACGCAGAATCACTGAGAAGAAACTGATAGCCAAGTTCCATACCCATGAGGATGGCCTCAACCGTGATCTTAGGTTCATATTGCACTACATATTGTTCTGTGCTTGTAAAATCTTCCTTACTGTTCTGTTTTGACACCTGCACCTTGATTACTTGTTATTACCTCTCTACCATAACCAGATTGCAGGTTTTTTAAAAATCACTTGCTACTCCGATACCTACTGCTATTATTCCAGCTGCTTAATTTATCCCTAGCACCATCTTATTTGTAATTATCTCTGCTTTAATTAATCGGTTCATAAGTGAAGGGTTGGCCTGTTATTCAGCTGTTGACACCATTTGATACTTGTAAAGACTTGTTATTCAGCCTGTCAGCACTCCACTCACACGTGATCTCAAATGCTAATCTCACTATCCTCCATCTCCTTCTCCTGGGTGAATATTGATGTAAAGTACTCATTTGGGATCTCGCCCACATCCTCTGCCTCCAAGCACAAGTTCCCTCCTTTATCCTTGAATGGTCCTACCTTCTCTCTAGCTGTGCTCTTGCTTTTAATGCGGATATAAAATGCCTTGGGATTCTCTTTACCCCTCCTTGCCAAGGTCATTTCATGGCCTCTCCTTGCTCTCAATTTCCTGGAGAAAGTGAGGTCTGCAGATCAGAGCTGAAAATGTGTTGCTGGAAAAGCGCAGCAGGTCAGGCAGCATCCAAGGAACAGCATTACGCCTAACCCTAACCTAATCAGGCGTGATGCTGTTCCTTGGATGCTGCCTGATCTGCTGCGCTTTTCCAGCAACACATTTTCAGCTCTTAATTTCCTGCTCTAGTTCTTTCCTAATTGGGGTGGTCCGGTGGCTCAGTGGTTAGCACTGCTACCTCACAGCACCAGGGACTCAGGTTCGATGAGGTTGGTAGGTGTCGTCTAAGGAGCCTTGGTGAATTTCTGCTACTGAGCATCAGTGACGGAGGGTGTGAATATTTGTCAATGTGGTACCAATCAAGCAGCTGCTTTGTTCTGGATGGGGTCAAGCTTCTGGAGTGTTGTTGGAGCTGGGCTCATCCAGCTGCAGTGGTCAGTGTTCCATCACATTCCTGACTGGTACTTTGTAGACAGGCTGAGGGGAGATGGGAGGGGAGTTATTCACCTCAGAATTCGTAGCAGCTAACCTGCTCTTGTAGCCAGTGTTTACATAGCCAGACAATTTTAGTTTCTGGTGTGGTGGCTAGGTTGGCTCATATTGACATTAGTTATTACTGGGTGTTTGTGTGACCCAAGCAACACTTTGATTAGATTAGATTCGATTCGATTACTTAGGTTAGTTACAGTGTGGAAAGAGGCCCTTCGGCCCAACAAGTCCACACCGACCCATTCCCTTACATTTACCTCTTCACCTAACACTACGGGCAATTTAGCATGGCCAATTCACCTAAACCGCACATCTTTGGACTGTGGGAGGAAACCGGAGCACCCGGAGGAAACCCACGCAGACACGGGGAGAACGTGCAAACTCCACACAGTCAGTCGCCTGAGTCGGGAATTGAACCCGGGTCTCTGGTGCTGTGAGGCAGTAGTGCTCACCACTGTGCCACCATGCCACTTTTCAACCTGAAACTGGATGTTGTCTACCTTTTATATTAGAACAAAGCTTACTTGTCCTTGGCCAAATAGCAACATAAATTTGATAATCTGCTCCAAGATTGTAACAGGAGCAATTAAGCACTCCAGCCCTGTCTGAATCATTGGACCGGAAACGTTAACTCTGATTTCTCTTCAAAAAAAATACTGCCAGACCCACGAAGCTTTTCTGAAATTTTTGTTTTAGTTTCTGACTTACACAACATCCTCTATTCTTTCGGTTTTTAAATTGGTCATCGTAGAATCATAGATTTCATAAAATCCCTACAATGTGAAAGCAGGCTATTCGGCCCATCGAGTCCACGTTGACTCTCCGAAAAGCTTCCCACCCACCTACCCTATCCCTGTAACCCTGCATTTCCCACGGCTAATCCACCTAGTCTGCACATTCTTGGGCACTACGGACATTTTAGCATGGCTAATCCACCTAACCTGCACATCTTTGAACTGTGGGGGGAAACCCGCAGACACGAGGAGAACGTGAAAGCTCCAAACAGACAGGCGGCTGAGGCTGGAATCAAACCTGCTGTGAGGCAGAAGTGCTAACCACTTAGCCACTGTGTCACTCATCAACTCAATTAATCATGTTGGTGGTTTAATTAGAGGAAGGCTTGTGGCTCAACTGTCAACACATTCTTCTCATTATATCATCACAGAAAGGTATTAGCTATTAAATAGAAGCACTGATAAGAGAAACCCACACTGATATATCACACTGCTACGTTTCAGGCCGACAGAGACTGCGGTGACCACAGGTGCTGGAGGGCTTAATCACTCCTATTACAATCCTGGAGCACCAAACTGATGGCCAAATAGCAACAAATTTGGTAAAGGAGCAGGACAGTTTTCTTTAAAACGGGAGACAAAGTATGAAATCTAGTGGACCTAAGAATAGATTAAAACCATAAGACTCCACGGGTTTGAGCAAACAACAAATCAGTCAGAACAGGATAATCCACATTACATATAGAACTTATTTCTAAGACCCAGAATTAATACGTAATAAATGTATAATAGATCAAAAAGCCCATACGACCGTGGACTTCCCCGAAACCTCTCCCAGATGATAGCAACACTGGTTTATCAAATCTCATTAAACTTCACAAGAGATTATGATACTTCACTTCTGTTATCTCGACTTGAAACTCTCTCTCAAGACAGCCCAGCTAAAAACTAGCACTTCAAACATGGAATTTGCTCTCTATCTCTCGGACGGACTTTCTAACCTCCAGGGGCGACATAGTGGCTCAGTGGTTAGCACTGCTGCCTTACAGCGCCAGGGACCTTGGTTCGATTCCAACCTTGGGCGACTGTGTGTGTGGAGTTTGCATATTTTTCCCATGTCTGCATGGAGGGTTTCATCCGGGTGCGCCAGTTTTCTCCCACAATCCAAAGATGTGCAGGTTAGGTGAATTGGCCGTGCTAAAATGCCTGTAGTGTTCAGGGATGTATAGGTTAGGTGCATTAGGGTAAATGCAGAGTATATGGGTTTGGGTGGGATACTCTAAGGGTCGGTGTGGACTTGTTGGGTCGAAGGGCCTGTTTCTACATTGTAGGGAGTCTGCTTTGGACTCCTTTCAATAGCTTATCAACTACCATGAGTAAGTTATTGTAAATATTGCAAGAGCCACATCCCTATCACTGGACAGGACTGAGTGTTGCTCACTAAGAAACCTTGGAATAGAATGTGCTGTAAATGTTACATTCTCAGACAATTCTTCCCTGCATTGGAAAGGACAGGAGTTTCAATACACTATCCAAGACCAAATTCTCTAACTTTTAAAATTACCATTTTACTTTTTTGTTACAGCACCCCCACATGAGCAGTCACTCTTTAATTTCATTTGGTTTAGTCAAAATAGTAGAGAAACAACTGGGACACGGGGTCAGTTGGTATACACCAGAGATACGCATTCTGTAAATAAACAACCCACCAAGAAAATTATGTTCATATAGCTTCAGACTTCACTATGGACCTTGGAATCCGATTAATATGGTGAGGGAATTGTTGCCAAAAAGTGTGGGTGAGAAACTGGGAATTGTGCTTCAGGCAGAAGATTATAATTGGAGTTAACTTTGAGAAGAATAGTTGAAACCAAGTGTAAAATGCAAGGGTATGATTTCTATAGATGTTCTCTAAATCTGAGCATGAAAACCTATGGAAAGAGGAAGTAGATATCCGGATATAAGTTACATCTTTACTTAAGTGAAAGCAAAGTACAGCCTTGAAATGGTCACTTCCCAACAAAGTCATGATCAGCTGCAAAGTATTTGGTGAGCTGGAGGATTGTCAGCTAGATGTTAACAAAGTTTTGGAGATTTTTTATTAGATTAGACTTACAGTGTGGAAACAGGCCCTTCGGCCCAACAAGTCCACACCGACCCGCCGAAGCGAAACCCACCCATACCCCTGCATTACCCCTTACCTAACACTACGGGCAATTTAGCATGGCCAATTCACCTGACCCGCACATCTTTGGACTGTGGGAGGAAACCGGAGCACCCGGAGGAAACCCACGCAGACACGGGGAGAACGTGCAAACTCCACACAGTCAGTCGCCTGAGTCGGGAATTGAACCCGGGTCTCTGGCGCTGTGAGGCAGCAGTGCTAACCACTGTGCCACCGTGCTGCCCACTAATTGAATTTCACAGAAAGAAATTTTAAAAAATGATTTTATAAATGCATTGAAAATGGATGATAATTCAATAGGGGGAAACTAACTTTTATATAACTTTAACAGGTTATATAAAAGACTCCAGGAGTTCCATTTGGGTGACACGGTAGTTAGCACTGCTGCCTCACAGCAGCAGGGACCTGGTGGAAGTTTGCACATTCTCCAAATGTCTGGGTGGGTTTTTTCCCCCATGGTCCAAAGATATGTAGGTGGGTGGCCTGGCCATGCTAAATTGCCTGTAGTATCCAGGGATATGCCAGTTAGGTGGATTAGCCATGGTAAAAACTCCCACGTGGAGTTATGGGAATAAGATGAAATACTCTTTGGAGGGTGGGTGCAGACCCGATGGGCTGAATCTCCCTGCACTGTAGCGATTCTACAATTCTATGAAATTTCATCTTCAGTGCTCACTTTCAGATAGCTGAACTTTGCTAAAGTATTGCATGTGGTGGCTTCCTGACCTTAAGCAGAATTGGATTCTCAGAAAGAGACATGCTTTTGGATCAGATGTCTGAGGCTTTCAAGTTATCCCAGACAGACATATTCCCAGCAGCCTTCTTGGGACTTCCAGTAATACCACGGAATGGTCACAGCCTTCGAGATTGTTCAGATGTGTGGAATCACACAGACAGTTCTCTTGCTGGAGAACCACCAAGCAGAGTAGTGCACGATACACCAAGAATACAGTGCACAAGGCTATTTATTGCTTGCTACCAATCTTGTATCTCCCCTCTCAACAACCCTCTGAGCACTGACTGACTCTTCTTTATGTACAGATCTCGGAGGAAAGTCAAATCAAACAAATAAAAAGAAAATAAGTCAGTCCATTAGGGGCACTGTAACTTCAAATCAAAATTTCAAAACCTTAAGGAATTAAAAAGTCATGAGTAGGGTAAGAATACCCCCAAGCCCTTGCAGTACACAAAAGTATACACCAACTAATAACTATGTGGATGCTGGCAAAAGAAATAGCAGATCTGGACGATGATGGTGGATCACGTGTGGAGGAAGTGGTGGATGAGAGTACAATTCCAACGTTTAAAGATATTGGATAAGTGCATGAAAAGGAAAGGTTTGGAGGGATGATGGGCCAAGAGCAGGCAGGTGGGACTAGTTTAGTTTGGGATTATGTTCAGCAGATCAGAAGGGTCTGTTTTGATACTGTATGATAAGGTTGGAGGAAAAAAAAACAAATTAATGAGGGGCAACAATGTACAGAGAACTGTTAATAGGTGTTACAAATGTGATAGAAATAACATTTCATGTGGTAAATTGTCCAATTTAAGGTAACACACTACATTGAAATGTCAGCAGCAAATGATTAATTGATTAGTATGAGAGAACGATACTGGTCAGTTTGGTTATGAGTGTATTAGTCACAGATTTATTCAATTGCAACACATTGGCCAGAGGTAGCATATCGACAATAATTAGAATGGGTCAGTCTGTAGTAAGGGTCACAGGTCAATGACTATGGAAGTTCCAGTTCCCTCACAGGTGCAGATTGCCACTCATTAAGGTCACTGAAAGAGTGAGGCTTCCTGGCGGAGCAGATGGGTATTAGTACAGACGTGTTCAGCAATATGCCACGAAAAATATACAAAGTTGGATATGGAAGATGGAAAGGAATTTTCTTTGGAAAATCAGTATAATTTATCATTCTTGGATTATTAGATCAGGGCTGAGGATTGGTCAGATCTAGACAAGCAGGAGGCTGGAAGAACACAGCAGGGCGGGCAGCATCAGGAGATGGAGAAGTCAATGTTTCAGGTGTAACCCTTCTTCAGAACTGGGGGTGGGTGTGGGGGGAGCTGCAGATAAATGGGGTGGGGAGGGGTGGAAGTTGGTGATGGACGGATGGATCAGAGGAACGGAAGGCAGGGCAAGGGGCTGGGAAGGGAGTTGGGGGGGCTACGAACCCATCAGGCCAAAATCACTCACATCGTGTGACCTCATTGCCTCTGGTGATCTCCCCTCCATCCTTCCAGTCCCCCAGCCTTGCACTGCCCCTGGTTCTACCTGCTCCCCAAGATCCACAAGCCCCACTATCCCAGCTGACCCATCGGCTCAGTGTGCTCCTGCCCCACCGACCTCATCTCATCCTGTCTCGATTCCATCCTCTCCACTTTATCTTCAATGGATGTGCAGTCCTTATACATGGCCATGCCCTACAAGGATGGCTTTCGGGCTCTCAGCTTCTTCCCCTCCAACAGTCCCATCCAGCCCCTTCCACCAATACCCTCCTCCTCACCAAACTAAACCTTTAACTCTTCTCATTTCCTCCAAAACCAGGGGGTGGAACTCGGATGGGTCCTAGCTATGCATGTCTTTTTGTTGGCTATGTCAAACAGTCCCTCTTCGGTACCTACTCAAGCATTATGCCCCAACTCTTCTGCCTTTACATCGATGACTGCATCGTGCAGCGTCCTGCACTCAGGCTAAACTGGAGTGTTTGCTGACTTCACCCATAACTGCCACTTCACCATCAATTTCACTTAGAATCCATAGAATCCCTACAGTGTGGAAAAAGGCCCTTCGGCCCAACAAGTCCACACTGACCATCCAAAGAGAATCCCACCCAGACCCATTCCACTACATTCCCCCTGACTAACGCACCTAACCTGCACATCTTTGGACTGGAGGAGGAAAGCCACACAGACACGGGGAGAATGTGCAAACTCCACAGAGACAGTCGCCCAAGGCTGGAATCAAACCCGGGTCCCAGGCACTGTGATGCAGCAGTGCTAACCACTGAGTCACCGTGCCGCCTTGGTTAGTCTTGGACAACTCCCTCTCCTTTCTTGACCTCTCCGTTTCCATCTCCAGTGACAGTCTCCAGACAGACGTTTGCTACAAGTCCAGACTCCCATAACTACCTAGACTACACTTCCTTCCACCCAGTATTCTGCGAGAACTCCATCCCGATCTCACAATTCCTCCGCAGCTGCTCAGGAGAGGAGCCATTCCACTCTGAGGCATCTCAGATGTCCACCTATTTTGAAAAATGTGCTTTCTTCCCACTGTCATCCACTACATCTCCATTTCCCGCTCCTCTGCTCTAAAACCTGCGGGTGCACCACCCCCCTTCACCTCCATTCAGAGCCCCAAACAATCCTTCTGACTCTCCTTCAACCTACTTTACTGTATCCAGTTCTCCAGATGTGGTCTTACCTACTACAGGGGGGCCAAATGTAAAGTTAGGAAATGGTTTGCTGAGCATCTCAGCCTGGCTCATAGGGGCCAACCTGACATCTCAGTTACTGTCCCTTTTAAATCCCCTTTCTGACATGACTGTCCTTGGTCTCCTCCATCGCCAGAGCGAATCAGGCCGCAAATAGGAGGAACACCACCTCCACTACTGCCTGGGCAACGGAGTCCAGAGGACTCAACATGGAGTTCTCCAAACTGAAATAACCTCCCTTCCCATCCCCCAACTCCCTTCCAAGCCCGTCCCCTCCCCGTCCTCTAACCGACCCTTCCTTCCAGCTCCCAACTGGATTCATTCTTCCCATCAACCAACCAGGACATACCCTCCATCTGTAGTCACCTATCCCTACCTCAGCACCCTCCCACCCCTTACACCTACCCCCTAGTCCTGAAGAAGGGTTACACCTGAAACATTGACTTCTCCACTTCCTGATGCTACCTGGTTTTGTGTTCTTCCAGCCTCCGGCTTGTCTACCTCGGATTCCAGCATCTGCAGTTATTTCATCTCTAACCAGGTTGGTCTCATCTCCTGACTCATCAAAGCCTGTCCACCAACTACAAGGCACAAGTCAGGAAGGTGATAGTATAAACCCCACTTGCCTAGACGGTGCAGCTCCAATACTCAAAAAGCTTGACACTATCCAGGATAAAGCAGCCCGCTTATTGGCAGCCCATCCACAAGCATCGACTCCCTCCACCACTGACACTCAGTAGCAGCAGTGTGTACTATCTACAAGATGCACTGCAGAAAGTCACCAAGGCTCCTTAGACAGTACCTTCCAAACCCACAACCACTCCATCTGGAAGGGAAAGGACAGCAGATACATGGGAACACCATCATCTGCAGGTTCCCCTCCAAGCCACCCGCCATCCTGACTTGGAAATAGATCACCATTCTTTCACTGTCACTGGGTGAAAATCCGAGAATTCCCTCCATAAGGGCATTGAGAGTCAACCCACAGCACAGGGGCTGCAATGGTTTGAGAAGGCCACCATCTTCTCAAATGTTGGCCTAGCCAGAGACACCAACACCATGAATGGATTTTTTTAAAAAGCCAATATTGTTGGGAGGTTTTGATGATCGTAAATGAATAATCAGACAATTTAATAAGAAAAGCCAAACAAGGAGTTGGAGGGCAGCTGAGAGTCATCATAGTGGAATTCTGGGAGACATTGCCACAGTCATTACAACTGTACAGGAGGCCTCTGCAGGACTCCATCCTTCATCAAATCACAGCGCAGCAGAGATGTCACAAAGGCATTCTGGGAGATGGCACTGCAGTCACCACGATTGGTCTAAACACTGCAGAGGGACTGGTGTCAGGGAGTGGTTGAGCCTGTCCCCTCCCACCTCCTCTAACCAAAATAAAAAAGTACACTTCAAGGAGGACAGGAAGGATTTTCATCTCAGGAGTTGCCATGTTGAGGGGAGGTATTGTATTGGGAGCTATGGTGAAGCTCAGCAAAGGTTTTTTAAAAAAAAAGCAGTGAGGGATGTGGGAGGTCAGGGTCACTAACAGTGTCCCTGATGACTTTACTTGTGAGAAACGCACCCAGCTTCAGCTCCTTACAGACCAGTTTAGGTCTCTAGATGATTCAGGATGCTGAAGGGTTGATCAAGAGGAATTACAGAAAGGTAGTCACACCCAAGTTACAAGATGAAGGTAGCTAGATGATCATCAGGAGAGGGAAAGAGAATAAGCAGTCAGTGCAGGGATACCTTGTGGCCATTTCCCTCAATAACTAGTATACTGTTGTGGGCGGGGAGTTGGGGGGGGTGGGGGGGAGGAGAAACTTGAATGGTATATTGCCTCCCGGGTGCCGGGTCAATCATACAATAGGAGAAAGTGAGGACTACAGATGCTGGAGATCAGAGCTGAAAATGTGTTGCTGGAAAAGCGCAGCAGGTCAGGCTGGCTGAAGAGTTTCTGTGCAGAGGAGATGACCTGGGGTGTGCAGTGAGATTTCTCCAGTTTCCTCATTTCCCCACCCCCCACCTTGTCTCAGTCGAATCCCTCGAACCCAGCACCACCTTCCTAACCTGCAATCTTCTTCCTGACCTCTCCGCCCCCACCCCCACTCCGGCCTATCACCCTCACCTTGACCTCCTTCCACCTATCGCATTTCCAACGCCCTCCCCCAAGTCCCTCCTCCCTACCTTTTATCTTAGCCTGCTGGGCACACTCTCCTCATTCCTGAACAAGGGCTTATGCCCGAAACGTCGAATCTCCTGTTCCTTGGATGCTGCCTGACCTGCTGCGCTTTTCCAGCAACACATTTTCAGCTCAATCATACAATAGAATCCCTACAGTGTGGCAACAGGCGATTTGGCCCAACAAATCCACACCGACCCTCTGAACAGTATCCCACCCAGACCCATTCCCCCACCCTATTTTTCTACATTTACCCCTGACTAATGCACCTAACCTACACTTCCCTGAATACTATGGGCAATTGAGCATGGCTAATTCACCTGACCTGCACATCTTTGGACAGTGGGAGGAAACCAGACCACCCACAAGAAACCCACACAGACACAGGGAGAATATACAGTCAGTTGCCCGAGGCAGGAATCGAACCCGGGTCCCTGGCGCTGTGAGGCACTGTGCTACTGTGCTGCCAGTTTGGGGGCGTCAGGGATGTCTTGAATAGAGTCTAGTGCATTCTTAAAGGGGAGAATGAGCAGCCAGAAGCCATGGTACACGTTGGTACCAATGACAGTTCAGAAAAAATGGATAGGGTCACAAAAAGTGAATTTAGGGAGTTAGGAAGGAAGCTAAAATAACAACCTCAAGGGCAGTAAACGCTGGGTTGCTGGCTGTGCCACACGCTCGTGAGGGCAAGGGTAGGAAGATATGGCAGACAAACGCATGGCTGAAGAGTTGGTGCAAGGGACAGGATATCAGATTTGTGGATCATCGGGTTCTCTTCTGGGGAAGGTATGACCTGTACAAAAGGGACGGGTTCTACCTGAACTCAAGGGGGACCAATATTCTTGCGGACAGGTTTACTAGAGTTGTTGGGGCAGCTTTAAACTGGATTGGCAGGAGGGTGGGAACCAAAGCGTCAGGTCAGAAGCTACAGCAGTTGGTGTAAAGGGAGATGCAGTGAGCAGAAAGACTGTGAGGAAGGGCAGACTAAAACGACAAGAGGATGGGAGTCCAGGCACAAGGAAGCAATGCAGAGACCAGAGCAAAAGTTGGAAAAGAAAAAAAAAGTTAAATTTTGCAAAAGAATCATATGCAAAAAAACAGAGATATTGCTAGATTCTAAAGGGACATTCAGATAAAGTACATTTATACTCAATGCCCACAGCACTCAAAGCAAAACAAATGACCTTGTTGCACAAATCAGTCCAATGGGGTATGATGTAGTTGCCATGACAGAAATGTGGTTGCAGGGTGGAGATGACTGGGAATTAAATATCCAAGGGTTTCAGGTAATTAGGGAGGATAGGCAAGAAGGTAACGGAGATGTGTTCACACTTTTAATTAAGGATGAGATTAGGGCAATAGGGAGAGATTCTCTCCCTATAATAAAAGATATAAAGAGTAAAATGTTGAATCCATTTGGGTGGAGATCATGAATAGTAAGGGGAAGACGTCACTGGTGGGAGTGGTCTATAGGCCACACTGTAATAATGCTACAGTGGCACAAGCAATCAATCAAGAAATATTTGACGTATGTTAGAATGGAACAGCAGTAATCATGGGGGACATTAACATGCACATTGACTGGTCGAATCAAATTGGTCAAGGCAGTCTTGAAGAGGGATGCATAGGGCTCCTCTATGATCACTTTCTTGAACAGCATGTTACCGAACCTACAAGGGAGCATGCAATCTTAAATCCGGACCGGTGTAATGAGACTGGTAAAATTAGTGATCTTGTAGTTAAGGATCTTCTCAGAAAGAAAGAGTGATCACATTACGATTGAATTTTGGATACAAATAGATGGTGAAATAGCATCATCTAAACCCAGGGTGTAATGCTTAAACAAGGGAGACTATAATGGGACGAGGAAGGAGTTGGCTAAATTAGACTAGGAACACAAGTTATATAGCAGATCAGTTGAAAAACCATGGAAGACTTTTCAGAGATTTTTCATAGTGCTTCCAGTCAAAGACAAGGATAGCAAGGTTAGGAAGAGCCAGCCTTGGATAACCAAAGAAATACAGGAAGGCATCCAATTAAAAGCTCAGGCTTACAAAGTTGTCAAGAATCGTGGGAAACAAAGATTGGGAAAACTTTAAAAAGCAGCAAAGAACCACAAAGCAAGCAATAAAGAAAGGAAAGGTAGATTATTAACGCAAACAAGCACTGAACATAAATACAGGCAGGAAAAGATTTTATAAATACATAAAACAGAAAAGGGTTGCTAAAGGGGACGGAGGTCCTTGCAGGATGAGAAAGGTGAATTAATATGCTAAAATGGGCGAGGCCTTGAATAACTAATGTGTGTCAGTCTGCACAGTGGAAAATGTGTCTAACATGCCAAAACAATGATGGTAAGGATACAATGGGAGGTGAGAATTACAATGCAATTATTATCACTATAGGGGTAGTGTTGAGCAAACTTGAAGGTCTAAAGGTGGATAAGTCTCCTGGTCCTGATGGAATGCATCCCAGGGTGCTGAAAGAAATAGCAGAAGTTATAGCAGATGTATTAGTGGTAATTTACCAAAATTCACTGGACTCCGGGCAAGTCCTGGCAGACTGGAAGACAGTAAATGTCACACTGCTGTTTAAAAAAGGTAAAAGGCGGCTAACTGGCTTTGGAGGTGGTGAGGGGGAGATTCACCAGGTTGATTCTGGAGATGAGGAGAGATTGAGCCGCCTGGGACTGTACTCACTAGAGTTTAGAAGAATGAGAGAGGAGCTTATAGAAAGGGATATATAAGATCGAGGCAGCCAAGTTGTTTCCACTGGTGGATGAGACTAGGACTAGGGGACATTACCTCAAGATTTGGGGGACTAGATTTAGGAATGAGATGAGGAGGAACTGCTTTTCCCAGAGAGTAGTGAATTTACTGATAACTCTGCCCAAGGGAGCAGTAGAAGCAGCTTCACTAAATATATTGAAGACACAGTTAGATAGGTTTATGCATGGTAGGGGAATTAAGGGTTATGGGGATAACACAAGTAGGAGGAGCTGAGACGATGGATAGATCAGCCATGGTCTTAAATGAATGGCGGAGCAGGCTGGTTGGGTCAAATGGCCTACTCCTGTTTCTATTACTATCAAAAGGTCTGATTAGCTGATCTCTAACTGGCAGAGGTTGAGCAGCAACTCCCACACACCTCCTCTGATCTTCCTCGAACCATGATGCCACCATTGAACATCAGGCTGTAGCTTCCAAAGCTGACACTGACCTCATCTCCTCTGGAGATTTCCCCCTCCACTGCTTCCTATCTTATAGTCCACCAACCTCTCTCAGCTCACTTCTACCTCTTTCCCAAAATATACAACAGGAATGTCCTGGCAGACTCATCATTTCAGCCCATTCCTGCCCAAGTGAACCTCTCTCTTCCTATCTCGATTCAATCTTTTGTCCCCTGGTTCAGTGTTTTTCTGCTTCACAATTTCCAGACCTGCGGCTGCAGCCGTTTCCTCTTCACCCATGGACGGGAAACGCTCAGTACTGCCATCTCCATCAGGATGGTCTTGAGGCCGCTCTGCTTTTTCCTTGAAAAGTGGCCTGAACAGTTCACATCCACCACCAAACTTCACCAAGGAGCTTGATCTTATTTCAAATAACTTCTGCTTTAACTCCTCTCATTCTCCCCAAGTCAAAGGGGTAATTGCTTGGTTCCCTGTTGTGCCTGTCTTTTTATGGGGTAGCTCCAGTCCTACCCAGACCCCGACTCCCAACTCTTTCTGCGATAGATCAAACAAAGTTTTCAGTGCTGCTTCCTGTTCTCATCCAGAATTGGAAAAAAAATTCATCAGTTTGCTTCCAATTTTCCTGAAGTTGGGGAAGAAGATGGTCCATCTGACTTTTTCCTTCCCCAACTTCACTTTTCTTCCTCCTGGGAATACACTGCCTGCCAGTATTCACTGCTGAAAATGTGTTGCTGGAAAAGCGCAGCAGGTCAGGCTTCATCCAAGGAGCAGGAGAGTCGACGTTTCGGGCATGAGCCCTTCTTCAGGAATCTGTGCAAGAGGGTTTGCAGTAAGGTTAAAATCAGATTTTCC
The DNA here is from genome assembly GCF_020745735.1 of Hemiscyllium ocellatum. NCBI lineage: Eukaryota > Metazoa > Chordata > Chondrichthyes > Orectolobiformes > Hemiscylliidae > Hemiscyllium > Hemiscyllium ocellatum. The sequence goes on from NC_083426.1 coordinate 53,670,732, forward strand.
TGCTCCTTAGATGCTGCCTGACCGGATGTGCTTTTCCAGCACCACACTAATCTATGTGGACTTTAGTAAAGCCTTTGACGAAGGTTCTCCATGGTAGACTGGTTAGTAAAGTAAGATCACATGGTGTTCAGGAAGAGCTTGCCAATTGGATAGTAGTAAACAGAGGGTGGTGGTAGGGAATTGTTTTTCAGACTGCAGGGCTATAACCAGCTGTTTTTCCAAAGGGATCAGTACTGGGTCCACTGTGTGTCACTGCGAGAAGTGGTTTAGATGATGAATGCAGGAAGCATGGCTGGTAAAAGTTTGGGGGGAGTGACACCAACATTTGTGGTATAGTGGACAGTGATGAAGTTATCCAAGGTTACAAAAGGATCTTGATCAATTAGGCTGATAAGCTAAGGACTGCAGATAGAGTTTAATTTAGATAACTGTGTGGTATTGCATTTTAGTAAGATGAGAAAGGGCAGGACTTACAGTTAATGGTAGGGCCCTAGGGAGGGTTGCAGAACAGAGAGACCTAGAGGTTCAGATATATTCTTTATTGCAAGTTGCATCACAGGTAGAGAGTGCAGTAAAATATCAATCAATCAGACCACTGAGTGTAAGAGTTGGGACATCATCTTGCGGTTGTACAGGAAGTTAGTGAGGCCACTTTTGAAATGCTGTATACAGTTCCAGTTGCCCTGATATAGGAAGAATGTTATTAAACCAAGAGTTTGAGTGATAAGAAGAGGCCTGATAGGCTGGGACTGTATAGAGATTTATAAAATCACGGGGGGGATGAGATAAGGTGAATAGCAAAGGCCTTTTCCCTAAGGCTGGAGAGTTCAAAGCTCTGAGGCATAATTTTAAGGAGAGAGGAGAAATATTTGAAAAAGGGACCCAAGGGGCAAGATTTTCACACAGAGAATGGTTCAGGTGAACTGCCAAAAGTAGTAGATGGAGGTACAATTAGAATATGTAAACGATATTTAGGTAAGTACATGAATAGCAACACTTTAAAGGCACATAGGGCATATAAATGGGATGAGTTTAGTTTGGGGAATTTGGTTGGCATGAAGGGTCTGTTTCCATGTTGCAGGATTCTATGATCACTCAAAGAAACATTTTCCTATTTTATGCAGCAGTGTGGATAAACATTTTCTATGGGGTAGTGTACGTTTGACAAGGAGTGAGACTGAAGAAACGTTAAGGATCAATTTTGCAAATATAAAATAGATGGTACAGAGGAAAAAGATCTCTAAAATGACTTAATGCTGTTCAACAATTGTTTGACTGTTTTATGAAAAGGACTGCTTGTTCAAAGGACTCCTTCTTCCTTTGAAATATGGAAACATTCGCTTAAGATCTTGTTTTGTAGTTATTTGAGTGTTATAAAGCTTTTCTTTAAAGAAAGAAGAATGTTAATATTATGGAAATCATATTGTCCAGATACACAGGTGATTAAGTACTTAATAGTTATAGCATCATTACGTACTTAAAGCACTTGCAAAGAGACTTTTAGGTAAGTCGGAAGGAGACAGACATATGTAATGCTACATTCTGTAAATAATGACTTATTAAGAAAAGGATTTATGTCAAGTTCCATGCCTCTCCATCTGGCTTGGGATCAATGTATCAATCCAAATCAATACTACGATAGAAACAATATTTCCCTATTTCACCCAGTCAATTTCCATTCAAACTAAAACATCCTCGCAAGAATACAGAGTTTTAAAAATCCAATTTCTGCATAAGTGCTCGTTATTGGACTAGGCTGAAAAATGTTCTGAATGTTTACTCCAGCAGTTTCATTCTTCGGAACAAGATGTTTGCCATGTTCCACTGCATCAATGTATTTGTTCAAAATGTAACTGCTGATTTTCCCTGAACAATACAGTCAGTGTACTATTTCTATCTTTCACAAGGGACAAGGGAATGGGAGAAGCAGCCCAAATGGGTTTCTGATGCTGAGTAGTGTAAGCAATGCTTAAATCAGACAGCATATTATCCTGTACATTCAGATACACAACATAGTTTAAAGATCTGTCTATATGCAAAGTGCCTCTTGTAACAAACACATAAGGTGAGAGATCTTCATCCTCATTCTTTATGAATTACCAAAACAGCCATCACACATCTCAGGATCAATCGTTGGTGATTTACACGATTTTCATCCTCCAATTTAACAAGGGAGGAATTAACTCTAGGCCTGTAGGGTATCTTTCACAACCTCAAAGTTTTCTACAGCCAGTTAGGCAATTCGGGCATATAGTCACTTATAAAAGAGGGAATACTGCAGCCACTTTGCCCCATTTTATGACAGCTGGCTGGTTTTATCAATTGTGGGTGGGCTGAGGCAAAGATACTGGTGCAATGGTAATATCACTGGACTAATGCTCCTGAAGATGTGGTCATTGGTTCAAATTCTACCCTGGCAGCTGCAGGAATTTACATACCAGATTTATTCATATTTAAAGTTGGTATCAATAAATGGCAACTATACAACCATTGTTGATTGCAATAAAAACACAAATCAATCATTCGTAAGTTTACCTGGCCTGGCCCTGATAGGACTCCCAACCATACAGCAATGTGGTTAACTCTTATTGCCCATTGAAATAGCCTAGCAAGCCACACAGTGGAAGGGCAGTTAGGAATGGCCAATAAATGCTGATCTTGCATTAATTTACCAAACCCGCCTTATTAACTACTCTGACAGAGCCCGTCTGGTCTGATTCTAGCCCTATCTTACTCTGCACCATTCCCAGAACAACGCACCAAAATTGGGATATCTCAGTATGAACTGGCACTAACTGGTGCTGGTGCCATCTTTAAAAGGCCATTGTGCCTGTCAGTCCAGAGGCATTGGCATTTTCCCCATCTATGGCAGAGGAGGGAAATGTGTTGCCATACATTGTGGCCATTAACCAGAGGCCCTGCCACATGGCATGTCCTGTGCTCCAATATTGCTAACCAGTCTCAATCTCTCTGGAGAAATGCGGAACACTGTCAAACAGCTTCTCCACAATGTCAGCTTAAGGCCAACCACCTTCTCTCAGATATCACAACCCCATCTTTGTTACTGTAGACAGTATGCACCAAAGCTCTACCACCTTCACTAATGCCTACAAGATCATCACTCACTGTCAGCTACTCCAACCTCCACACGCTCTCTATGCTGCTTACTAACTCACTCTCTCCTCCTCACTGCACCAACAGTAAAAGTTGTTCGACCCACATTTGACAATCAGGAGTGCCCTTAACTCTGTGTTAACTCGGCACTCAATATTTAAAGATCTGTCACACTATTAATTAGCCTTCTGGAAATGTACATAAATAGGTATGAAAATAGAGGAGAGCTCAGAAGAATCTTCAAGGTCTTCACTCTCAGTGATCCACCAGGTGCTTCCGCTCTCCATTGTCAAATCTAAAATAAGGAGGTTTTGGTTTCTACACAGTCATAGAATCGTACAACATGTAGACAGGCCCTTTGGCCCAAATGGGTCCATGCCAACCAAAATGTCCGCCCATGCTAACCCCATTTCCCTGCATTTGGCCCATATCCTTCTAAATCTTTCCTATCCATGTTTTGTCCAAATGCCTTTTAAATGTTGTTAATGTACCCGCACTAACCACTTCCACTGACAGCTCATTCCATCTGCGTAAAAAAAAAGGTGCCCCTGAGGCTCCCTTTTATTCTTTCTGCTCTAACCTGAAGCTGCTGCCATCTAGTCCGCGATTCCCCAACCCTAGAAAAAAAGACTGAGTACATTCAACCTATCCATGCCTCTCATGATTTTATACACTTGAGATACCCCTTAGTCTCCTATGCTCTAAAAAAACAAGTCCTAGCTTGTCCTCCCTATAACTCAGACCCTCAAGTCCTGGCAGCATCCTTGTAAATTTCTTCTGCACTCTTTCCAGAAAGACTGAAAACTAATGTTCAGATGTTGTCAGGTGACCATTGTTCAGTTACCTGTCATCATGAGTAGCAGTCCCATGGCCATTGCTAAGATAAGTAATGTCAGTCAACTGCCTGACCTATTATAGGGATTGGCCATCAATGCAGACAGGGAGGAGTCTGGAAGAACACAGCAAGCCAGGCAGCAACAGGAAGTGATGCTACCTGGCTAGCAGTGTTCTTCCAGCCTCTGCAGTTTGTTTGTCTCTCACCCCTATAATAAGGCAAGTAACAAGAGCGAGAGAGGAGGACGGGACAAGAAGGTCCACACCATCAGACTGGGGGATGACCAAGGGTTGTTCCCACCTCAACATGGGGGAAGAACTAAGTTTATTGGTACCAAGATCACCAAAAACTACCAAAGTGCTTGGGACCACTGGGACATGGGAGTGCATGACCTCTACTCCTCTATTCTAGAATGGCTCGGGGATCAGGAAAGTGTTCTCATCTCACTGGTTGTCATAGCAATAGAGTTATACAGCACGGAAACAGACTTGTCAGGTATAACGTGTCCATGCTGACCAGATAACCCAAACAGATCTAGTCTAATTTGCCAGCATTTAGCCCAAATCCTTCTAAACCCTTCCTTTTCATGTATCCATCCAGATGCCTTCTAAAATGTTGTAATCGTACTGATCTCCACTCCCTTTGGCAGCTCGTTCCACACACACACACCACCCTTTGCATGAAAGTTGTGCTTTAGGTCAATTTTAAATCTTACCCCTCTCACCTATGCCCACTAGTTTTGGACTCCCCTACCCTGAGGGAAAGACCTTGGCTTTATGTATACCCTCATGATTTTATAAAAAGGTCCCCCTCAGCCTCCAACCTCAAGGGAAAAAAAAACCCAACTAATACAGCCTCTCCTTATAGGTCAAATCCTCTAACCTTGGCAACATCTTTGTAAATCTTTCCTGAACCCTTTCAAGTTTCATACCATCCTTCCTATAGCAGGGATATCAGAACTGAACATGGTATTCCAAAAGTGGCCAAATCAACGTCCTGTACATCCACAACTTGATCTCCCAATTTGTATGCTCACTGCACTGACCAATAAAGGAAAACATACCAAACATCTCATTCATTATGCTATCTACCTCCCACTCCACTTTCAAGGAACGATGGACCCTGCACCCCAAGGTCTCTTTGTTCAGCAACACTCTACAGGACCTTATTATGAAGTGTATAAATCCTGTCCTAATTTGCCTTTCCAAAATGCAGCAAAGAACAAAGAAAATTTACAGCCCAGGAAAAGGCCCTCCAAGCCTGAGCCGATCCAAACCTATCACCCAATTCCTAAGCATCTGTATCTCTCTGCTCCCCACCTACTCATGCATCTGTCCAGACGCACCTTAACTGAATCTATTGTGCCTGCCTCTACCACCTCTGCTGGCAAGGCATTCCAGGCACCCACCACCCTGTGTAAAGTGCATTCCATGCATATCTCCCTTAAACTTTTCACCTCTCACCTTGAACGCCTGACCTCTCGTTATTGAATCCCTCACCCTGGGAAAAAGCTTCTCTCTATCCACCCTGTCTATACCCTTCATGATTTTGTAGACGCCAATCAGGTCCCCCCCAACCACCTTTTTCTAGTGAAAACAATCCTAACCTACTCAACCTCTCTGCATAGCTAGCACCTTCCATACCAGGCAACATCCTCGTAAACCTTCTCTGCACCCTCTCCAAAGCATCTATGTCCTTTTGGTAATGTGGCGCCCAGAACTGTACACAGTATTCTAAAAGCGGTCGAACCAACATAGTGTACAGTTTTAACATGACCTGCCAACTCATACTCAAAACCCCGTCCAATGAAGGCAAGCATACCATATGCCTTCTTGACCACTCTATCCATCTGTGCAGCCACCTTCAGGGTACAACGGACCTGTACTCCCAGATCTCACAGCTCATCACATTTATTTATATTAAACTCCATCTGAGGTCTGCTGACAATCAATGACAAGCTTCGTGGCTTTGTATCTGCACAAAACATCCTGGCAAGACAACAGGAATATGAGCCTGGTTTTTCTGGCTGAGGGGGCAAACTGCAAAATGGCAATGCAAGGCAGAGATGCTGTGAGCATCCAGGTCAGCTCAGAGTGACTGCACGCTATGATTGTGAGCAAAGAACGGGAGATGGCTGTGTGACCGGACAGGACACGCAAAGTAACGAACTTATGATGGGAAATAATGACCTTATCATGGAGCTACAAAAGATGGACAGTGATTAAAGCATGCCGGGAAACGGAAACCAACCTTGACAAAGTAACTACAGAATCCACAAGCTACCAACAAGCAGAAAGTGAGGAGAATGGTTCCTAATGAAGGGCTCCTGCCCAAAACGTCGACTCTCCTGCTCCTTGGATGCTGCCTGACCTGCTGTGCTTTTCCAGCACCACACTCGACTCTGCAGTTAACCCCATGCCATCAGTGTGCCAACACCTGATTGGGACCAACTGATCAGGGTGATAGAACCTGATCGATCTATTGAAAGATACTCAAGACACTCCTAAAAGGGCGCAGAGACTTTGGAATACAAGAATTGCTGCAAAACCACGTTCAGAGTTTAACTTGAGTGATAATCACGGAATAACTACGGAAACAGAAGACACCCCTGAAACCATCAGAGGAAGACCAGGCAACATCATGACGTGGTGCCCAGCCAAGGTCTAGTGTGGTGGCATATGGTCAAAGCATTAGTTAGATTTGTAGTGTTCATCATTAGTTCAGTGTATTTATTGTTCTAATATTAATTGTGTCAAATAAATGAATAATGTTGTTTTACTATTATTGACTTAACTCTCAGTTCTTTTGCTAATTATGAGTGTTCAAACACACTGTGGCAGGCACAACTGCTGTGTGTCCCTGAGAGCACAGCATTAGAATGAGTGTTACTGGGGCAGCAGTGAAGTACAGAAGGGTTCTGAGAGAGGTTTAGAGATGTGGCATGAGGGTTCCTTGACACTGGCACATGTCAGATGTCAACGTCCATGGGGTACATATGATCAGCTTGCTGAGATATCAGTGCCTGGTGTCCAACATGGAGGTTCTTCGGAGCCAGTGCCAAGCTGAACTGGCCAGGTACCCATTTGGATTTCCATGTGACCTCTTGATGGTGAGCTTTTGATAAGATAGGAAGGTGAATACAACAGAGGTGAGATGGGCCATTATTAACGCATTTAAGAAGTAAGAACAGCCTCTTAATTAGCAAGTCTCACCATGCCATGTACAGTTTTGGTCATCCTACTATAGAAAGGATGTTATTAAAGGGTGTAGAAAGGACTTTCAAGGATTTTAGGACATAGAACAGTACAGTACAGCACAGCACAGTACAGTACAGGCCCTACAGCCCACGATGTTGTGTCAAACATTTATCTTAATCAGGATCAACCTAACCTACACACCCCATCCAAGTGCTTGTCCAGCGGTGGCTTAAATGTCCCTAATGTCTCTGACTTTACTACCATCACTGGCAGTGCATTCCACACACTCACCACTCTCTGTGTAAAGAATCTACCTCTGACATCTCCCCTTTAATATTCCTCCAATCATCTTAAAACTATGACCCTGCCTGACAGCCATTTCTGTCCTGGGAAAATGTCTCTGGCTATCTCCTCTATCTATGCCTCTCATTACCTTGTACACCTCTATCAGGTCACCTCTCTTCCTCCTTCTCTCTAGTGTGAAAAGCCCGAGCTCACTCAGCCTTTCTTCATAAGACATGCCCTCCAATCCAGGCAGCATCCTGGTAAATCTCCTCTGCACCTTCTCTAAAGCATCTCCATCCTTCCTATAATGAGGCGACCAGAATTGGACACAATATTCCAAGTGTGGTCGAACCGGAGTTTTATAGAGCTGCAACAAAACCTCACGACTCTTAAAGTCAATCCCCCGTTAAGGAAAGCCAAAACATCATACAACTTCTTAACAACCCTATCAACTTGGGTGGCAACTTTGAGGGATCTATGTACATGAACCTCAAAATCTCACTGTTCCTCCACACTGCCAAGAATCCTGGCTTTAACCCTGTATTCAGCATTTAAATTCAACCTTCCAAAATGAATCACTTCACATTTGTCCAGTTTGAACTACATCTGCCACTTCTCAGCCCACCTCTGTATCCTGTCAATGTCTTGTTGCAGCCTGCAACAGCCCTCAACACTATCTACAACATCACTGACCTTTGTGTCGTCAGCAAACCACCCTTCCACTTCTTCATCCAAGTCATTTATAAAAACTACAAAGAGCAGAGACTCAAGAACACATCCCAGCGGGACACCAAAGTTCACCAACCTCCAGGCGGAATACTTTCCATCCACTACCAGTTGCTGTCTTCTTTCGGCCAGCCAATTGTGTATCCAGACAGCCACATTTCCCTGTATCCCATACCTCCTAACTTTCTGAATGAGGCTACCATGGGGAACTGTATCAAATGCCTTACCGGAATCTATATACACCCACTTCCACTGCTCGACCTTCATCAACCTCTCTTGTCACATCCTCAAAGAACTCAATAAGGCTTGTGAGGCATGACCCTGTCCCTCACAAAGCTATGCTGACTATCTTTAATCAAACTATGTTTTTCCAAATAGTCAATAAATCCTATCTCTCAGAATCCTTTTCAGTACCTTGCTGACCACAGACGTAAGACTGACTGGTCTGTAATTCCCAGGGATTTCCCTATTCCCTTTCTCGAACAGAGGAACAACATTCGCCTCCCTCTGATCAGCCGGTACGACTCCCATGGAGAGTGATGATGCAAAGATCATCGCCAGAGGTGCAGCAATTTCATTCCTCGCTCCCGTAGTAACCTTAGAAATATCTGGTCTGGCCCTGGGGACTTATCTATCCTGATGCTTCCCAGAATTTCCAGCACATCCCCTTCCTTAATATCAATCTGTTCAAACCTATTAACTTGGTCCATGGTGTTCTCATTATCAACAAGAACCCTCTGTCTAGTGAATACTGAAGCAAAAAATTCATTTAGGGCCTCCCCTAACTCTTCAGACTTCAGGCACAAATTCCCTCCACTATCCCTGATCAGCCCTCTCCTCTCTGATCAGTCTCTTATTCCTCACATATGTTTAGAATGTCTTTGGGTTTTCCCTAATCCTTCCCGCCAAGGCTTTTTCGTGCCCCCTCCTTGCTCTCCTCAGTCCATTTTTGAGTTCTTTCCTAGCTACCCTGCAATCCTCTAAACCTGAGCCAGATCCTTGCTTCCTCAGCCTTAATTAAGCTTCCTTCCTCCTTTGACAGGAAGCTCCTCTGCTCTTGTCATCCAAGGCTCCTTCACCGTGCCATTCCTTGCCTGTCTCCGTGGGATAAAGTTTCCAACACTCACAACAAGTGCTCCTTAAACAACCTCCACTTTTCTGTTGTGCATTTCCCACAAGACAATTGTTCCCAATTTATACTCCACGGCTCCTGTCTAATAGCGGTAATATTTCCCCTCCCTAATTAAATACCTTCCCATACTGTCTGTTCCTATCCCTCTCCATGGCTATGGTGAAGGTGAGGCACTTATGGTCACAGTCATCGAAATGCTCTCCCAGAGAGAGATCTGACACCTGGCCTGGCTCGTTGCCTAGCTCCAAATCCAATATGGCCTCCCCCCCCAAGTCGGCCTATCTACATAGTGAGTTTTGAGACTTGTAGCTCAGGTTGGGTTTTGGATGTAGGTTTGCTCGCTGAGCTGGAAGGTTCATTTCCAGATGTTTCGTTACACTCCAGGTAACATCTCCAGTGGGCCTCAGGTGAAGCAATGCTGAAAATTCCTGCTTTCTATTTATGTTTGGTTTCTTTGGAGGGTTACCCTAACAAAACATCTGGAAATGAACCTTCCAGCTCAGTCAGCAAACCTACATCCAAAGGCCTATCTACATATGGAGTCAGGATTCCTTCCTGGGCACACCTGACAAAAAGTGGCTCCATCCAGATCATCTGCATTATGGAGGTTCCAATCAAGACTGGGCAAGTTGAAATCACCCGTAACAACAACTCTGTTACATCTGCACCTTTCCATGATCCGCTGTCCAATCTGTTCTTCCATCTCTCTGCTGCTACTGGGAGAGGGGTCTGTAGAAAACACCCAATAAAGTAACTGCTCATTTACTGTCACTGACTTGCACCCAGACTGACTCCTCAACACCCTCCTTTTCTGTAGCTGTGATGCACTCTAATTAACAATGCTGCTCCCCCTTCTTTATTACCCACACCCCCTTCTTTAAAAAGATTTATCAGGGATATTATCAGGATTGGAAGGTTTGAATTCTAAGGAGAGGCTGGGTAAGCTGGGATGTTTTTCACTGGAACATTGGAGGTTGAGGGGTGACCTTATAAAGGTTTGCCCAAAGTGTTAGGTGAAGGGGTAAACGTAGGGGAATGGGTCTGGGTGGGTTGCTCTTCGGAGAGTCGGTGTGGACTTGTTGGGCCGAAGGGCCTTTTCCAGATTGTAAGTAATCTAATCTAATCTAACCTAAACATAGACAGGTGAATAGCAAAGGTCTTTGCCCCAGGTAGGCGAGTTCAAAACTACAGGGTATAATTTCAAGTATGTAAGTTAGCTCTCTGAGCTGGAAAATTTGTGTTCAGACATTTCGTCACCATGACTCAGTAACATCATCAATGAGAGTCTCCAGTGAAGTGTTGGTGGCATGTCCCACCTCTCTATTTACAGGTCTTGGTTTATTAAGGTGGGTGATGTCATTTCTGTTTTTTTGAGAGAAGGTAGATGGGATCTATATTGATATGTTTATGGAGTTCTGGTTAGAATGCCAGGCCTCTAAGAATTCTCATGCGTGTAATTTTAATTGTATTTTAAAGGTGAGAAGAGAAAGATTTAAAATGGGTCTGAAGGGCAACTTTTTCCACAGAGGGTGATGCGTATATGGAATGAACTGCTTGAGGAAGTGGTAGATGCAGATACAGTTATAACTGTTAGAAGACATTGGACCAGTACATGCACAGGGAAAGGTTTAGAGGGAAACAAGCTAAGTGCAGGCAAATGGGACTAACTTAGTTTGGGAAACTTGGTCAGCGTGGAGAAGTTGGACTAAAAGGTCTGTTTCTGTGCTGTATGACTCTGAATGGCTCACAATGTCAAGATAGGCCTCACTGGACTTCACACATGATTCTACTATAAATCTCAGTATAGCCCACACCATTCAGGTCTTTGTAAGGTCTGCCCTGTGAGCCAGAACCTGGTAATATGTGATTACCACGTATAGCGGTATTTAGTACGATAGTATAACAGAGTATTACATTGAAGACAATTATTGACTTTCTCTTCTCCTTAGTCTGTCTCTGTAGGGATTGTGTGGCACCAAGCCACATGGAGGGGGAGATCTCAGTTGTCCGTCTGAATCGCTATGTTTGGGAATGCAATACCAAGTCAGTCATCATTCTCATTTGCTGATTTTGACGCAATAGCTGTCAATCTTGAAATATTCACCACCTGCCTTAAATTTTATCATTCAAATTATGAGATTCTCTTCCTCAAAGTTTGAATCCAGGCATTTGTGAATCCCAGTTCCATTCCAGATGCTGTCTCCAATGAGAGGGTGCTGCACTGTCAGAGGAGATGATTTTTAAGTGAGATAGTTATCTTTAACTAAATCTCATTCACCCTGCTATAATAGATCCCATAGCCACTCCAGACTAGAGCAGGATAGTTCTCCTCAGTGTCCTAGCAGATAATGTGGTTATCACAATGCTGTGTGTGGGATCTTGCTGTATACCAACTGCTTGCCAGATTTTCTCCATTACAATGATGATCATACTTCAAAAGGTGCCCCATTGGTTGTAAAGCAGTTTGCAACCATGAAAATTATTACATAAATCCAGTTTTTCTCCCATTTCAGAGTAGACTATCATTATAGCATGCATATACATGGTTGCTTTACACAATATTTTCTTGCAAGATCAATGGTGTTAAAGAATCATAGAAACTCTACAGTGCGGGAGGCCATTCAGCCCATCGAGTCTACATCAACCTCTGATGAGCACCCCACCCAGACATAGCCCTAACCATAACCCTTAACCACATATTTACAACGGCTAACCCATCTAGCCTACTCTGGACATGATGGACAAATTAGCATGGCCAATCCAGCTGACCCACACAGACAGGAGGAGAACGCGCACAACTCTACACAGCCTCCCCAGGTTGGAATTGAACCCGGCTACTGTGAGGCAGGAGTGCTAACACCGTGCCACAGAGTGTCAGCGTCAAAGTCAAGTGCACAGGTAAGTCTAACCCTTACTTAATGCACTTTCTTACCGTCCAGAGCCCACAGTCGCTGGGAGCTCCCTGTGATGGTCCAGGGGACAGTAGCAGCCTCCCTATGGTCAACCTCCTGACACTGTCAGCCCTTGTGTCCAGTTTGATGACAATCTCCACCTGGTCCCACTCAGTGTGTCAGCTCTCTGTAACACCAGGGGTGCTCAAAAACAAAAACAAAAACAAAACTGACCACCCCCCTCTCTGCTTTCAAACTCTTTCTGTGTCAACAGGCTCTGCTGTAAATTGCCTGCATTTATCTCCCTCCCACTTCAGCCTTTACACTGTCAGTGGCTTTAGCAGAACAGCAACAAGCTTCAACAAGGAAACAAGAGATGTCTGAAAATGTGGAAGGATATACTCCAATAGACAGCCCCATCTACAGGATAGGGAGACTCCCAACTGTGAAAACACTCAGATCCTCAACAGTTCCCTGCTCCTGAGGGTTTTGAAGGTGAGGGGAGAGGGGCCATTGAATATTTCTCTCTTATTTTAGACAGAAGTAAACTGGTTCCTGATAGATGAGGGAATCAATGGTTCTCAGGGATAGATGAGAGTGTGCAATTCAGAACACAAACAGATCAGCCATGATTTTATTGAATAGCAGAGGGGACTTGAAAAGCCAAATAGGCTAATTCTGCTCCTACTTCAGTACATCTGACTTGAATATAATATTCATACATTAATAATTTCCAGTGCCCTCTGTGTTGAGCTAATGTCAAGGCTGCCAGGTCCGCTAAGCTCTAGGAAGTTCACTTTTGATGTGATTCACATGGAGAACACCATACTTTGTAAAGTCTGACATTGCCATCTCCGCATATTTCCACTCAATGTGGCAACAGCCAATTTAACTGGCAGATCGTTCAATATGATTTGTGGAAGGGGAGTTATGGAAATGAGCCTGGGGGAACGGCAGGAGGAAGTGACTATTTGGGGAGTTTCTCAGGCATTATTCAAGGTTTGACTAGTGGGGCTCAGAATCCAGAGTGGATAGAAATCCTGGGAATTACAAGATCAACTGCATTCTGAAGAGGTTCTCAAATTCAGTGAACACCCCCTCAACCTCCACCACCCTTCAGCACTCCCTCCCACTTCCTTCCAAAACCCTCCCAACTCCCTATACAAAGCTGGAGAGATATGCAGTCTTATGTCAGGGTAGTGTAAGCTATAGGATCCTCCTGTCAGGTACAAGGCACATCTGGACTGGATTGATCAGTAATCCAGAACAACTTTGAATCAATTGTCAATAAACTTGTGCAGAATTCTAAGTTCACAGCACTACAATAGGAGATTGCCAATTCCTGATTTCCTGCCCCTCCCTCCTTCTGCTTGTAGAAAAGTGTGATGATGCCATTCCTTATAGATTCGGATCCACTGCTGACAGAAGCATCCTCTCCTCCATCACACCCGATATTGTTCAGTCTCAATACAACTTGGCCAATAATACATCATTTCTGACAGTGTTATTTGAGGGCTTGGTGGCTTATTTGTATTTTTATCTGCTCATGTTTCTGTCTAGTCTATTGCAGCCAATTCTTGCCTGATCACTTCAGAACGAGCTTTACTTTTCCATTAAATCTCGATTTGTAACTCACTTTCTCCCTCCTAAATTTCATGTGGCTTGGCCTCTTATTGGTTCAAACATAGAAAAAGCTGGAAGCACACTGTCAGTCTGCTGTGAGGACAGGACCTGTGAGGAAATGTTTCAAAGCTGAGCCCTTATTGAGAGCTGAAAGGAAAGAAAAGTTCCAGGTCATTACCATTTGCTGCGTAAGAAAGTTCTTCCTCATATGCTTCCTACATCTTCTCCCCAAAACCTCTTACCTGGGTTGCTGGCCCTTGTACCATCACCAATATTTTTTTTGGTTAGCTCATCTTGATTTGTCATAATCTTTGTGCACCTCTATCAACTCTTCAGTCAATCTCCTTTGCTCCATCTCCATTTGAACATTGTAACTAAAATCTCTCCTCCCTGGAAGAATTCCAGTAAATCTCCGCTGTACCTTTGGGGATGGGGTGATTAAGCTGTAATGTCACTGGACAGGTGAGCCAGAGCCCCAAGCTAATGCTTTAGGAATGAAAACAAAAATTGCTGGAAAAGTTCAGCAAGCCAGCAGAACAGAGTATTGAGTACAGGAGTTGGGAGGTCATGTTGCGGCTGTACAGGACATTGGTTAGGCCACAGTTGGAATATTGCATGCAATTCTGGTCTCCTTCCTACCAGAAGGATGCTGTGAAACTTGAAAGGGTTCAGAAAAAGTTTACAAAGAGAGTTGGAGGGTTTGAGCTACAGGGAGAGGCTGAACAGGTTGGGGCTGTTTTCCCTGAACCATCGAAGGCTGAGAGGTGACCTTATAGAGGTTTACAAAATCATGAGGGGCATGGATAGGATAAATAGACAAGGTATTTTCCCTGAGGTGGGGGAGTCCAGAACTAGAGGGCATAGGTTTAGGGTGAGAGGAGAAAGATATAAAAGAGACCTAAGGGGCAACTTTTTCACGCGGAGGGTGGTGTGTGTGGAGTAGGCTGCCTGAGGACGTGGTGGAGGCTGGTACAATTGCAACATTTAAGAGGCATCTGGATAGGTATATGAATAGGAAGGGTTTGGAGGGATATAGGGCAGGTGCTGGCAGGTGGGACTAGATTGGGTTGGGATATCTGGTCGGCATGGACGGGTTGGATCTGCTGGGTGTGTTTCCATGCTGTATGTCTCTATGACTCTATAACTGAGGATGGCTCACTGGACCCAAAATGTTAACTCTGATTTCTCTCCACAGATGTTGCCAGACCTTCTGAGCTTTTCCAGCAATTTCTGTTTTTGTTTCTGATTTCCAGCATCCACAGTTCTCTCAATTTTTATTCAATGCTTTATGGACTTGAATTGGAATCCCAGCATGATAATTGCAGGAAAAAAAAACGGACAAAATGCTGGAGAAACTCAGCATGTCTGGCAGTAGTTGTGGAGAGAGAAAGAGTTAACGTTTCAAGTCTGGTATGGCTCTAGATGATGTCAAAATTTAAATTGAATCAAATCTGGAAATTTGAAAAACAATCACTGTAATAGTGACCATGCAACATTTGTCAAAAAAAATTCCAGCACACTAATGTGCTTTAGGGGAGAAAACCTGCTGTCCTCACTAGGTCTAGGGTTCTTGAGACTCCAGGCCCACAGCAGTGTGGTTGACACTTAACTTCCCTCTAAAATGGCATAGAAAGCTATTCAGTTTAATGAGCAAATGGGTATTGCCAAAGACGAATAGCCTTGCCAGCTACACCTACATCTCATGTACGAAGGAAGAAAAACCCTCTTAAGGACCCTCACATCCTTTCTAATGGACTGGACATGATACTCAAGTTGTGACCCAGCAGAGTCTGCTTTTTCTACACAGTGCCTCTACAAGTTTCAAGATCCCATACACTTTGCTAATTATTTATCGAATATGTCCTTACACATTCAAAGATTGAGGCATATTGACCCCAAGGTCCCTCTGTGCCAGCACACTCATGCAAATTGAGCCATTAAGTCCATATTGATTGATGAAGGGCTCTTGCCCGAACTATCGATTCTCCTGCTCCTCGGATGCTGCCTGACCTGCTGTGCTTTTCCAGCACAACGCTCTCGACTCCATACTGCTTGTCCCCATACTTTCTGCCAGAATGCATTACATCACATTTATTTGCCCTTTCTGCTAGTCTATCTGCATCTTGCTCCAGTGAGCATGCACTTTACATTCCTGAGCATTAAACACCCATCACTCCCCGTGTTAATAGAACATAGAAAATACAGCACAGAAGAGGCCTTTTGGCCCACAATGTTATGCCGAGGATGAATCCTAATATAAAATAAAATAACTTAATCTACGCACCCCTCAATTCTTTGCTGTGAATGTGAATGTCCAGCAGTCGCTTAAATGTCCCTAATGACTCTGCTTCCACCACCACCGCTGGCAACGCATTCCATGCATTCACAACTCTCTGCATAAAGAACTTTCCTCTGACATCCCCTCTATACCTTTCTCCTAATATCTTAAGCTATGACCCCTCGTGCCAGTCAGTCCTGCCCTGGGGAAA
Source organism: Hemiscyllium ocellatum (assembly GCF_020745735.1). Lineage (NCBI taxonomy): Eukaryota > Metazoa > Chordata > Chondrichthyes > Orectolobiformes > Hemiscylliidae > Hemiscyllium > Hemiscyllium ocellatum. The sequence continues at coordinate 53,687,024 of NC_083426.1, forward strand.
CATCTCTGGCTATTGACTCTATCCATGCCTCTCATTATCTTGTACACTTCGATCAGATCTCCTCTCTTCCTCCTTTTCTCCAGAAAGAAAAGTCTGAGCTTAGTCAACCTCTCTTCATAATGCAAGCCCTCCAGTCCAGGTAGCATCCTGGTAAACCTTCTTTACGCCCTCTCCAAAGCCTCTGTATCTTTCCTATAGTAGGGCAACCAGAACTGGACACAATATTCTAAGTGTGGTCTCACCAGGGACTTGTAGAGGTGTAGCAAAATCTCACAGCTCTTAAACTCAATCCCCCTGTTGATGAAAGCCAAAACACCATATGCTTTCTTAACAACCCTATCCAATTGGGTGGCAACTTTAAGGGATCTATGTACTTGAACACCAAGATCCGTCTGTTCCTCCACACTGCCAAGGATCCTGTCTTTAATCCTATATTCAGCATTCGAGTTCGACCTCCCAAAATGCATCACTTCACATTTATCCAGGTTGAACTTCAGCCCAGCTCTGCATCCTGTCTATGTCTCTCTGCAGCCTGCAGTAGCCCTCTATACTATCAACGACACCTCCAACCTTTGTGTCATCTGCAAATTTACTAACCCACCCCTCAACCTCCTCATCCAAGTCATTTATAAAAACTACAAAGAGCAGAGGCCCAAGAACAGAGCCCTGCGGGTCCCCACTCACCACTGACCTCCAGGCAGAATACTTTCCATCTACAACCACTCTCTGCCTTCTGTCAGCCAGCCAATTCTGAATCCAGATAGCCAAATCTCCCTGTATCCCATACTTCCTGACTCTATGAATGAGCCTACCATGGGGAGCCCTATCAAATGCCTTGCTGAAATCCATATACACCACATCCACTGCTCGACCTTCATCGACCTGTCTTGTCAACTCCTCAAAGAACTCAATAAGGTTTGTGAGGCATGACCTGCCCGTCACAAAGCTATGCTGACTGCCTTTAATCACACTATGCTTTTCAAATAGTCATGAATCCTATCACTCAAAATTGTTTCCAAACTCCTGCTGACCACAGACGTAAAACTGACGGGTCTGCAATTGCCAGGGGTTTCCCTATTGTCCTTCTTGAAAAGAGGGACAACATTTGTCTCCTTCGAATCCTCCGGTACAACTCCCATGGTCTTCGCCAGTGGCTTAGCAGCCTCCTTTCTTGCTTTCGGGAGCAGCCTGGGATAAATCTGGTCTGGCCCTTTAATGTTTTCCAAAGTTTTCAGCACATAAACTTCATCAATCGTGATCTGTTCCAGCCTATATCCAGCTCCTCAAAGTTCTCATTCACAACAAAGTCCCTTTCCTTAGTGAAAACCGAAGCAAAAAACTCATTTAGGGCTTCCCCTACCTGCTCAGACTCCACACATAAGTTCTCTCCGCTATCCCTGATTGGCCCTACCTTCTCCCTGATCATTCTCTTATTCCTCAGGTTCTCCCTAATCCTTCCTGCCAAACCTTTTTCGTGCCCCCCCCCCCCCCCCCGGCTCTCCTCAGTCCATTTCTGAGCTCCTTTCTAGTAAGCCTGTAATCCTCTAAAGCTGTGCTAGAGCCTTGCTACCTCCACCTTAGGTAGGCTGCCTTCTTCCTTTTGATGAGAAGCTCCTCTGTTCTTGTCATCCAAAGTTCTTTAATCTTAGCCTTTCTTACCTGTCTCAGAGGAATAAATTGATGCGTCACTCGTAACAACTGCTCCTTAAATAGTCTCCACATGTCTGTGGAACAATTGCTCCCAATCTGTACTTCCCACTCCTGTCTGATAGCGTCATAATTTCCTTTTCCCCAATTAAATATTTTCCCTTGGTAACTGCTCCTTTCCCTCTCCAAGGCTGTGAGAAATGTGAGGCAGTTGTGATCACTGTCACCAAAGTGTTCTCCCACCGTAAGATCTGACACCTGTCCTGGCTCATTGCCGAGCACCAAATCCAAAATGGCCTCTCCCCTCATCGTTCTGTCTACATACGAGTAAAGAAATACTCCTGAACACATCTGACAAAAACAGCTCCATCCAAACTGAATGCACTAAGGAGCTTCTATTCGATATTGGGAAAGTTGAAATCTCCCAAAACAACAACCCTGCTACTTAGGCATTTTTTCAAAATCTGCCGGCCTATGAGATCTTCAATCTCTCTACTGCTATTAGGTGGGTCTATAGAAAGCTCCCAATGAGGTGGCTGCTTCCTTGTTGTTCCGAACTTCCACCCACACTGACTCAGTGGACAAACCTTCCTCAACAACCTTCGTTTGTGTAGCTGTGGTGCACTCTCTGATTAGCAATGCTACACCTCCACCTCTTTTTCCACCCTCCCTGTTCTTCTTAAACGTTCTAAACCCTGGAACATCTAACAACCATTTCTGCCCCCCTGAAACCCACGTCTCCGTTATGGCCACAACATCATATTCCCAAGTACTGATCCATGCTCTAAGTTCATCACTCTTTTTTCAGACACTCCTGCATTAAAGTAGACACACCTTAACTGATCCCTTTGTTTCATCACGTGAAAAACCTTCCTGTTAGATTTAATACATTCGTCACTGCCCCATCTACAACTACCCTCCTCTCAGATATGTAGCTCTGGATCCCACCCCCCTGCCAAACTAGTTTAAACCCTCCCGACCCACACAAACAAATCTCCCACCCAGGACATTTGTGCCCCTCCAATTCAGGTGCAACCCGTCCTTCATGTACAGGTCCCACCTTCCCCAGAAGGCATCCCAATGGTCTAAGTATTTGAAGCCCTCCCTCCTGCACCAGCCTCTCAGCCACGTGTTAAGCTGCATTCACTGATTGTTCCTCACCTCACTATCTTGTAGTACCGATAGCAAACCTGAGATCACTCCTCTACACGTCCTGCTCTTCAGCTTCCAACCTAACTCTCTGTAGTCACTTTTCAGACCCTCAGTCCCTATCCTGGCTATGTCATTGGTGCCAATATGTACCACGATTTCTGGCTGCTCATCCTCCCCCTTCAGAATCCTGTAAACATGATCGGCGACATCCCGGACCCTGGTACCGGGGAGGTAACGTACCCCTTAAAAACTTCCCAGCAGCCCTTGTTTCTCTCCGCCCTCTCTCCTCGCCGCTCTGTTAAAAAATTTTGTTTTTTACTCACCTTCCCAGTAGTCCTCCATTCCTCCCTCGCACCTCTCGACAAATTGAAGCTCCGATGCCTGAGGTAACTACTTTAAGTCACATTTCTGATATTGTTGCTACATTATATTCCTGGATGGCTATTTGTGCTTGTAGTTCACTGATCTTACTCATCTCACATTGTGCATTTACATATGTGATCTTATAGAGGTTTACAAAATTATGAGGGGCATGGATAGGATAAATAGACAAAGTCTTTTCCCTGGGGTCGGGGAGTCCAGAACTAGAAGGCATAGGTTTAGGGTGAGAGGGGAAAGATATAAAAGAGACCTCAGAGGCAACTTTTTCACGCAGAGGGTGGTACGTGTATGGAATGAGCTGCCAGAGGAAGTGGTGGAGACTGGTACAATTGCAACACTTAAGAGGCATTTGGATGGGTATATGAATAGGAAGGGTTTGGAGGGATATGGGCCGGGTGCTGGCAGGTGGGAGTAGATTGAGTTGGGATATCTGGTCGGCATGGATGGGTTGGACCTAAGGGTCTGTTTCCGTGCTGTACGTCTCTATGACTCTATATGAACTGTTAGCCAATCTCTGTATTCCTCGTAGATCCTTTTAGTCAATCCCTGTCTAAGATGTCCTTCTCCAGTTACAGTAAAAACCCCCACTCACTTCTGCAGCTTATCCCTCTTCTCTACATTAACACCTTGCTTCCCTCTCCATAGAGAGGGAATAGCCAATATTCACAGCCAATTGAATATTTTTGATGTTTATTTGTTTCTGTAATACAGGAAATGCAACTGTCAGTTTGCACACAGCAAGCTTCCACAACCAGTAATGTGATAATGACCAAAGCATCTGCTGGTGATGTTGCTTGAGGGATAAATATCGGTCAGACAGGGATCTCCCTTGCCGTTTTTCAACACAGTGTAATGGGATCTTTCATACCTATCAGCGAGCGTCGGTTTTATTGAATCATAAAATACAGAAGGAGGCTATTCTATCCATTGTACCCATGCCAGCTCTTTAAAAGAGCTGTCCAATTCTTTCTCTTCTGTCGGTAACAGGTCTAAATTTGCTGGGTCAACTAAAATGAGGAAACCTTGTAGTTTGCTCTGTTGAAAGATTGGATGGTTGAATCAGTTGCATGATGTCTTAAGTCTTTTCTTTATTTCCCGAAAGGGTAAGTGTGTTTACAACTCAGTAGGCAATGAATTGTACAGGTGACACTGCATGTCTAGCTGAAGTTCTCATTTTAAAAAGCTGCAGTGTCCTAGTTGTACCATATGTTATCAAAAATAAAGTGTGGCTGATCTCAGGATTATGTGTAAATATCATTTGGCTGAGTTTACAACACATAAGCTGCAAGAAAATGGCTTCTACGACATATCTGAGTAACCTCTGAAGACTGGATAGTGTCAAGGTTTAATCACACAGGCTGCTCGCATGGAAAGGGAGTATAAGAGAATTTGCCTCAGAGTAACAGCTCAGGATCAGGAGTCATCTGATCAGTGACTACAGCCAGGGAATAAGCAGGCAGATCACCTATTTTGTTCTGGTCCTTAGACAAATCCATATAAATGAGTCATTTGCAATTATAAGCATGTGCAGGTAAGCATGTCATGTGCAACTGTTGTTGCTGTAATTTTGTAGTGTACTTCAAAAGCAAATGTAGAACAGTACAGCACAAGAAGAGGCTTTTAGGTCCACCACATGTGTGATGATCATGATGCCATTCTAAATTAATCCCATCTGCCTGCTTCTGCAAAGGTGATTCTGGATAGGAGTGACAGTAACAGGACAGTTGTTAAGGCGGCTTTAGCTTTCCTAATGTTGACTGGAAATGCCAAAGTTCGAGTACCTTAGATGGGTCAGTTTTTGTCCAATGTATGAAGGAGGGTTTCCTGACACAGTAGGTGGACAGGCCAACAAGAGGCGACGCCACATTGGATTTGGTCCTGGGTATTGAACCCGGCCAGGTGTTAGATTTGGAGGAAGGTGTGCACTTTGGTGATAGTGACCACAATTCAGTTAAGTTTACTTTAGCAATGGAAAGAGACAAGTATTTACAATAGGGCAAGAGTTATAGCTGAGGGAAAGGCAATTATGATGCTATAAGGTAAGATTTAGGGTGCATAGGGTGGGAAAGGAAACTGTAGAGGATGGAATGTGGAGCTTGTTCAAGGAACAGCTACTGCGTGTCCTTGATAATTATGTATCTGTCAGGCTGGAAGGAAATAGTCGAGCAAGGGAACTGTGGTTTACTAAAGAGATTGAAGCTCCTGTCAAGAGGAAGAAGGAGGCTTATGTAAAGATGAAACGTGAAGGCTCAGTTAGAGCGCTTGAATGTTTCAAGTTAACCAGGAAGGACCTAAAGAGAGAGCTAAGAAGAGCCAGGAGGGAACATGAGAAGTCTTTGCCAGGTAGGATCAAGGAAAACCCTAAAGGTATGTCAGGAATAAAAGAATGGCAAGAGTAAGATTAGGGCCTGTCAAGGACGGTAGTGGGAAGTTGTGTACACAGTCCGAAGAAACCGGAGAAGCACTGAATAAATATTTTTCGTCAGTGTTCAACTAGTAAAAGATGTTGTTGTGGAAAATACTGAGACACAGGCTATTAGACTAGATGGGATTGAGATTCATTTGGAGGAGGTGTTAACAATTCTGGAAAGTGTGAAAATAGAGAAGTCCCCTGGGCCGGATGGGACTTATCCTAGGATTCTCTGGGAAGTTAGGGTAGAGATTGCAGAGCCTTTGGCTTTGATCTTTATGTCATCATTATCTACAGAAATAGCGCCAGGAGACTGAAGGATAGCAAATGTTGTCACCTTGTTCAAGAAAGGAAGTAGAGACAACCCTGGTAATTATAGACCAGTGAGTCTTAGTTCAGTTGTGGGTAAAGTGTTGGAAAGGATTATAAGAGGTAGGATTTATAATCATCTACAAAGGAATTTGGTTCGGGATAGTCAACATAGTTTTGTGAAGGGTAGGTTGTGCCTCACAAACGTTTTTGAGTTCTTTGAGAAGGTGACCAAACAGAGGATGAGGGTAAAACGGTTGATATGGTGTATATGGATTTCAGTAAGGCGTTTGATGAGGTTCCCCACGGTAGGCTATTGCACAAAATACTGAGGCATGGGGATTGAGGGGGATTTAACGGTTTGGATCAGAAATTGGTTAGCTGAAAGAAGACAGAGGGTAGTGGTTGGTGGGAAATGTTCATCCTGGAGTTCAGTTACTAGTGGTGCACTGCAAGGGGACCACTGTTTGTCATTTTTACAAATGAGCTGAATGAGGATGTAGAAAGATGGATTAGTAAATTTGTCAATAATGCAAAAGTCAGTGGAGTTGTGGATAGTGCAGAAGGATGTTTCAGGTTACAAAGGGACATAGATAAGCTGTAGAGTTGGGCTGAGAGCTGGAAAATGGAGTTTAATGTGGAAAGGTGTGAGGTGATTCACTTTGGAAGGAGTAACAGGAATACAGAGTACTGTGCTAATGATAAGATTCTTGGTAGTGTGGATGAGCAAAGAGATCTCGGTGTCCATTTGCATAGACCCCTGAAAATTGTCACCCAGGTTGATAGGGTTGTTAAGAAAGTATGTTAGCTTTATTGGTAGAGGGATTGAGTTTCAGAGCCATGAAGTCATGTTGTAGCTGTACAAAACTGGTGCAGCCGCATTTGGAGTAAAGCGTGCAGTTCTGTTCGCCGCATTATAGGAAGAATGTGGAGGCATTAGAAAGGGTGCAGAGGCGATTTACTAGGATATTGCCTGATATGGAGGGAAGGTCTTATGAGTAAAGGCTGAAAGACTTGAAGTTGTTTTCGTTAGAGAGAAGAAGGTTAAGAGAGGACTGAACAGAGGCATGCAAGATGATCAGAAGATTAGATAGGTTGGGCAGTGAGAGCCATTTTCCTCAGAAGCTGATGGCTAGCACGAGGGGACATAGCTTTAAACTGAGGTGTAATAGATATAGGACAGATGTAAGAGGTAGTTTCTTTACTCAGAGAGCAGTAAGGGCATAGAATGCCCATGGATGATAATGGAATAGTGTAAGTTAGATGGGCTTTAGATCGGTTTCACAGGTTGGTGCAACATCGAAGGCCCAAGGGCCTATACTGCACTGTGTTGTTCTATGATCTATGTTCTGTGTGGTCCATATCTCTCTATTCCCTGCCTGTTCATGTGTCTGTCTAATTAAACTATCATATCTTCTACCACTTCCCCTGGCAGCACATTCCATGTACCTATCACCCTCTACATAAAAAAACAAGCTTTAGATATCACTTTTAAACATTCCCCCCTCACATTAAACCTATGCCCCTAATATTTAACATTTCCACCTATAAAAAATGCTTTCAACAATCCACCTCATCCATGCCTCTCAACGTTTTTTTTATATTATATCCCATTGTTGGAACTGCCTTTGGGCTATTGATATCCAGAGTAAACCTGGCAGACCAGAAAGGTAGAAATAAAACCCCCTGCTTTGTTTTGCAACAGCACTGCAACATTTTCCATTTCAAATTTTATCCAATTCTCTTTTGAAAGTTGCTTGTGTGAAATTTGCTTCTGCCACCTTAAATGCCAAATTATAACTCAATTCATTTGTACAAAACGGTGTCCTCACCTGACCCCTGGTCTGTATCTTTGGCAATTATCTTATATCTAGTCAGAGTAGAAGTGAATGAATAGACAGGATGAATGAATGGCTTGAGAGATGGTGCAGGGGTGGGGTGGGGGGGGGGGGAGGTGGGGGGGAGAGGGGTTCAGATTTTTGGGACATTGGGACTAGTTCTGAGGGAGGTTAGATTATGACAAAGCGGACAGTCTACACCTGGGCAGGATTGGAACAAATGTCCTTGGGGGTGCTTTTGCTAACGTTGTTGGGAAGGGTTTAAACAAATGTGGCAGGGGGATGGGAACTAAATGAGGAGGTGAGTGAACAGTAAGGAGGCAGTAACTAAAGCCTGTAAGGAACTAGATCATGAAGTCAGCATGGCTAAGGGGAAGAGTGGGCAGGGAGTAGATGATGAACGCAAGGGGACAGGTAGTCTGAGGTGTATTTGTTTTAAAGTGAGAAGTGTAGTAGGTAAGGCAGATAAACCTAGGGTTTGGACTAGTACCTGGAGTATGATGTTATTGCTATGACTGGGACTTGATTGAGGGAAGGGCATGATTGGCAACTAAATATCCCAGGATATGGATGCTTCAGGTGGGATAGAGAGGGAGGTAAAAGGGGTGGAGGAGTTGCATTACTGGTCAGAGAGGATTTCATAGCTGTACTGAAGGAAGGTACTATGGAGGACTCGAGCAGAGGCAATATGGGCAGAGCTTAGAGATAGGAAGGCTGCGGTAACAATGTTGGGGCTGTACTACAGACCTCCCAACAGCGAGCGTGAGAAAGAATTACAAATATGTAAACAGAATATGGAAAAATGTAGAAGCAACAGGGTGGTGGTGATGGAAGATTTTAATTTTCCCAACATTGACTGGGATTCAATTAGTATTAGAGGTTTAGATGGCCAGATTTGTAAGGAGGATCCAGGAGGGTTTTCTGGAGCAGTATGTAAATAGTCCAACTCAGGAAGTGGTCATACAGAACCTGGTATTGGGGAATGAGCCTAGCCAGATGGTTGAAGTTTCAATAGGGGATTACTTTGGGAATAATGATCACAATTCCGTAAGTTTTAGAATACTCACAGACAAAGACGAGAGTGGTCCTGAAGCAAGAGTGCTAAATTGGGGGAAGGCCAACGATCGCAAAATTCAGTAGGAGCTGGGGAATGTGGACAGGGAACAGCTGTTTGAGGATAAATCCACATTTGAAATGTGGGATGCTTTTAAAGAGAGGGTGATTAGAGTGCGGGACAGTTATGTCCCTGTGAAAATGAGGGATAGAAATGGCAAGATTAGGGAACCATGGATGACAGGTGAAATTGTGAGACTAGCTAAGAGAAAAAGGAAGCATACATAAGGTCTAGGCAACTGAAAACAGACAAAGCTTTGGAAGAATATCAGGAAAGTAGGACCAATCTGAAATGAGGACTTAAGAGGCCAAAAAAGGGTCATGAACTATGTTTAGAAAACTGGATTAAGGAAAATCCCAAAGCCTTTTATTCTTATATAAGGAGCAAGAGGGTAACCAGAGAAAGGGTTGACCCGCTCAAGAACAAAGGAGAGAAGTCATGCATGGAGCCAGAGAAAATGGGTGAGGTTCTCAACGAGTACTATTCATCAAGGAGAGAGACATGACGGATGTTGAGGTTAGAAATAGATGTTTGGTTACTCTAGGTCAAGTTGGCATAAAGAGGGAGGAAGTTTTGGGTGTCGTAAAAGGCGTTAAGGTGGACAAGTCCCCAGGTCTGGATGGGATCTATCACAGGTTACTGAGGGAAGTGAGAGAGGAAATATTTGGGGCCATAATAGATATTTTTGCAGTATCCTTGAACACGGGTGAGGTCCCGGAGGACTGGAGAATTGCTAATGCTGTTCCCTTGTTTAAGAAGGGGAGCAGGGATAAACCAGGTAATTCTAGACCGGTGAGCCTGAGGTCAGTGGTAGGGAAGCTGCTGGAGAAGATACTGAGGGATAGGATCTATTCCCATTTGGAAAAAAATAGACTCATCAGTGATAGGCAACATGGTTTTGTGCAGGGAAGGTCATGCCTTACCAACTTAATAGTATTTTTTGAAGAAGTGACAAAGTTGATTGATGAGGAAAGAGCTGTAGAAGTCATATACATGGTCTTCAGTAAGGCATTTGATAAAGTTCCCCATGGTAAACTGATGGAGAAAGGAAAGTTGCATGGGGTCCAGGGCTTACTAGCTAGATGGATGGAGAACCGGCTGGGCAGCAGGAGGCAGAGAGTAGTAGTGGAAGGCAGTTTCTCAAAATGGAGAACTGTGACCAGTGATGTTCCAAAGGATCCGTGCTGGGACCATTGTTGTTTGTGATATACATAAATGATCTGGAGGAAGGTATCGGGGTCTGATAGCAAGTTTGCAGGTGACACTAAAGTTGGTGGAGTAGCAGGGGACTGTCAGGGAATGCAGCAGAATGTAGATAGATTGGAGAGTTGGGCAAAGAAATGGCAGTTGGAGTTCAATCCGGGCAAATGTGAGGTGATGCATTTTGGAAGATCCAATCCAATCATGCCGGGTATTGGGTCCTTCGTCCTGGTGAGTTGTTGTCTGAGAGTGGCTGTTGGTTTGTGTGCTGTTATGAGTCCTAGTGGTCGCAGTAGTCTGGCTGTCAGTTCGGTTAGTGGGCGGCACGGTGGCACAGTGGTTAGCACTGTTGCCTCACAGCGCCAGAGACTCGGGTTCAATTCCCACCTCAGGCATTCTCCCCGTGTCTGCATGGGTTTCCTCCGGGTGCTCCGGTTTCCTCCCACAATCCAAAAAATGTGCAGGTTAGGTGAATTGGCCATGCTAAATTGCCCGCAGTGTTAGGTGAAGGGGTAAATGTAGGGGAATGGGTCTGGGTGGGTTACATTTCGGCGGGTCGGTGTGGACTTGTTGGGCCGAAGGGCCTGTTTCCACACTGTAAGTAATTTAAACTAATCTAAGAAGAACACTTATACAAGGTATTCGCCAAAAACAGATACCGGCGCAATTTTATCAACAGATGCCTAAGGGAAAGACAATGGAATGAGGACATGCCACAACCCAAAGGACTAGCCACACTACCATACATCAAGAGCATTTCCGAACTGACAACCAGACTATTATGTCCACTAGGACTCATAACAGCACACAAACCAACAGCCACTCTCAGACAACAACTCACCAGAACGAAGGACCCAATACCCAGCAGCAGCAAAACCAATGTAGTGTACAAAATCCCATGCGAGGACTGCACAAAACACTAGATAGGGCAAACAGGAATGCAGCTAACGATCTGCATCCATGAACACCAACTAACCACGAAACGACACAACCAGCTATCCTTAGTAGCCACACACGCAGATGACAAGCAACATGAATTCGACTGGGACAACACTACTATTATAGGACAAGCCAAACAGAGAACAGCCAGGGAATTCCTAGAGGCATGGCACTCATCCACAGATTCAATCAATAAGCACATCGACCTGGACCCAATATACCGGCCACTGCAGCGGACAGCTGGAACTGACAACCGGAAGCAGCAGAGACAAACCACTATAAATGCCGGAGGAAACATCACAGAAGCGCTTCACTGGAGGCTCCCAAGCACTTGAGGATGTCACCTAGACAGAGGATGAAAAGTCTGCAACACAAATTCCCAGCTCGGCGTACAGAACCACAACAATGAGCACCGGAGCTACAAGTCTTCTCATGGACTATGCTATATCCTTTAACAATTTTCTCAACTTGTCATGACACTTCAGAGATTGACGTGTGTGAACCTCGAGATCTCTCCATTCAACCCCATTAAACAATCAGACACTTTTCCCAGTGCATTACTTCCTCAATCTGACAGTGAAATGGCAACTCATGTCTTCAGTGTCTGGAATGTGACTTGAATCCTTGACCTTCTGACTCAAAGTGCAAGTGACTGAGCCACAGCTGAGAATATAAGATTTGTTTTTCATTAGCAGGATTAAGACATCACTGGCTCAGCTAGCATTTATTGCCTATCCACATTGTGTCAACCATTTTGCTGTGGGTCTGGAGTCACATGTAAACCAGACTAAATAAAGATGGCAGTTTTCTTCACTAAAGGACACTAGTGAAGGAGATGGGTTTGTCTGACAATCGACAATGGATTCACGGTCATCGTTCTTAATTCCAGATTTTTAAAATTGCATTTAAATTCCACCATCTGTCAGAGCAAGATTGAGCCTGGGACCATAGAACATTACCTGGATCTCTGGATTAACTGTCCACCGATAATATCACTAACCTGTCACCTCCCTCAGGGTCTCCTGACTTTATGATTTCTTACAGTATTGTGTGCAATTTTTTTTTATTAGGGAAGCAACAGTTTAGTTCTGTACTGATGTTATTCTAGTTTAATGAAGGAAATGCTCTCACTGGCAGGTATGTTTTTCAAGGAGATTGGATCACCCATGTTTAAGTAAATAATCAAGAATGGACAGAAGGACCATGGCCAAGTCGGGTAACAGAAATCATGGATAAAGATGATTAGACAGTAACTTGTTCCAAGCGCACTTTTGGTATCAAGTCATCAATGTGCTCTCAACAATCATCTTTCCAAACAGAGCTACCTTAGTGTGTAACATTCTGGGTCAAATCATCAATGAATGATCCAGAGACTCTCCACATCATCTTTCTTCCCCACAACCAGCACACAATTTGTCACCTTTCACTATTCACTGCTACAGAAGGCTTTGGAGGCCAGGTCATTGAGTATATGTAAGACAGAGGTAGGTGAATCCTTGATTGTTAAAGGGATCAAGGATTACAGGGAGAAAGCAGGAGAATGGGGTTGAGAAGCTTATCACCCACGATTGAATGGTGGAGCAGACCCATTGGGTTGAATGGCCCAATTCCTGCTCCTATGTTTTATGGTCTTCTCATCAGCTCTACTCTATCCTAAACTCAGGAGAATTGGTTAACAAGCAGCTGGCTTGATACCTGTAAGAGCTAATTGCATTGGCAAGGTTTGCCAACTGAAGTTGACAGAATAGATCAGGGAGAAAGAGAGCGCGCTTGTGGTGGAGTGGTAGTGTTCCTATCTGAACCTGGAGGTTGAGGTCCAAGTCCCAACTGCACAAGAGGTGTATCATAACATCTCTGATTAGGTTGATTAGATTTTTTTAAAACAACTGAAAGAATGAGATTGCACACAATATCTTCTGGGAGCTGTAATCCATCAATGTGACATGGAAGCATGCATTAGGTTCGCCAGAGTGATGCTGCCATTCCACCTCTTCACTTAGGAGCCCAGTGAAGCAACAAGACTCAAAGACAATAGCAGCTTCCATTCAAATACCTCATTTAATGTAGCAAAGCCTTCCAGGCCATTTCATATGAGTGTTGTCAGAGTCAAAGAGTGTGGTGCTGGAAAAGCACAGCCAGTCAGGCAGCATCTGAAGAGCAGGAGCGTCGACATTTCAAGCATACGTTAGTCACCAGAATGACGATTCTCCTGCTCCTCGATGCTGCCTGACTGGCTGTGCTTTCCCAGCACCACGCTCTTCGACTCTAATCTCCAGCATCTGAGTGTTGTTATTGTTTTAAAAAATTGCTTGATATAGTACAGCAATTGAGCATTGCTAAAAGGAGACAAAAGCAAATGTTTTCAACATGCACTCATTTGGACCGGAACACAAGACACCAAACTTTGGTAGGAAAGACTAGTTTTTAAAAATTTTATTAAACTGTACAAATACAGTTGACAATAAACAGAAAGCAGCAGTTCACCAGGGCAGTAAAGCCAAACCCCAAACCCCACTGTTCAACCAGTTTTCAGTAAGGGGAGGACAAACCTCAAATCCCACTTCCATTTATCACAAAGATAACAATGACAAACACAGACAAGACAGTGCAATCACATGAGAAACAGTGCGTAGAACACAGACCCAATATAGCTATAAAAGAGATATCTGACACCCATCTGCACCACATACTGATCAGACTGTCCTTGACTAGCCTTCCCGCAGGACAGTTATCAGCCTTCCGGTCTCTGGCTGCCCTGTGTACTGACTGACCCTCCCAAGCCAGCTTTCCTCTGGGACGGACATCAGCCACAGGTTCCTGGTCACCCCAGTACTAACCGAACCACCCCTGACCTGCATTCCTACAGACAGGCTGTCAACATTCCAGTACCCGGCCACCCTACGTACTGACTGACCCTTTCCCTTGGGCCAGTGTTCCTATGGACTGACCATTGGCTGTCCAGCTCCCAGCCTGTCTGCTTACTGACCAATCCTCCCCCAGTCGGCCTTCCTACAGCTTAAGACTAGTTTCTTATAAGACTAATTGGTTCAGCCATGAAGATTCAACAGGAGCTGTTAAGTATCAATCTCAGCTAATTGATTAAACACAGGCCAAACGGGTAGACTCAGATTGGTCAAAGTGTGACGATGGAGAATGAAGCTGAGACCTTCCCTCTTTCTTGATGAAAAGGGTTTAAGATGTTTACAACCTCCTTTTGCCTATAAGATCAAGGTCTAATTTGTGAATATATATGGCCTCTAGCACATGCTCGGTGTGAATGGTGTTATTAAAAATGTTGTATAGATGTTTATTAATAATGATGTTGATAGGGAGAGAAGTAGCAGCGTTATTAATAATGATGCTATTAATAATAATCATATTGATAATGATATTAATAATTATCTGTATTAATAACAATGTTATACAGTTGTTATTTATAATGCTGTTAATGGGAAGGGACTATGGTGTTATCAATGATGTTGTTATCATGATGTTATAGTGTTAGTAGGAAGTGTGAGGGTATTATCAATATTAATGATGCTATATAGATGTTATTATCAATGATGATGGTTGTCATTAGTAGTCATATTATTATTGATAATGATTTGTTTGGTTAATGGGAAGGGAGTGAGCAGGATCTTAATAAATGAAGTCACAATGAAGTGACTTCATTAAAGTCACTGATGTTATTATTAATAATAAAAATATTAAAAATGGAGTGGCTCGGTGGCTCAGCGGTTAGCACTGCTGCCTCACAGTGCCAGGGACCCGGGTTCGATTCCCGCCTCATTGCACGTTCTCCCCGTGTCTGCGCGGGTTTCCTCCGGGTGCTCTGGTTTCCTCCCACGGTCCAAAAATTAGGTGAATTGGTCATGCTAAATTGCCCGTAGAGTTAGGTGCATTAGTTAGGGGGAATGGGTCTGAGTGGGTTACTCTTCGGATGTCGGTATGGACTAGTTGGGCCCAAGGGCTTGTTTCCACACTGTAGGGAATCTAAGAATCTAATCCAAGTAATATTAAATGAAATTGAGCAAACAGCAGGATGGAATTGATAATATTGTTATTAATATCGATGTTCTTATTAAAACTGATGATGCTATTAATAATGTTGATGTTGGTAGTGATTTTATTGCTACAGTTGATAATAATGTTGTTTTTAATAATGGTGTTACATTGTTACTGGGGAGTGAGCAGTGCTATTAATGATGTTATGAAACCCATTACCTTCCAGTTAAAATTATTTATAACAGTAACATCACTAATATAATATCATTATTATGGTCATCTCCATCCCACCATCTACTCCATTCTGACTAATATTATTCATAATAATATCACTATTAGTAACAACATAATTAATGATGGCATCATTAATATCAGCTCCTTTCCTCCACATTAATCATAATTATAACATCATCATCATCAATAACATTAGTAATATAACACATGATGTTATTACTAATGATATTATTATTGTTGTGAATAATACAATGCAGTGGGTGGTGGGATGGAGCTGATAATAAGTGCAATTTTAAAAATGCTGCAACTAATAGCAGTGATATATAGTATTACAATGTCACTAATGTTATTAGTAGCAATAGTGCATATTAAAAATGATTATGAATAATGATATTAATATGAAAAAATTCAGTGAAGGGTGTTGGTAGTGATGTTAATATTTATCATATTAAATATTGTTATTAATAGTGACTCCACTATCATCAATACCATTATTAATCCTTGTAATGAAAGGGACACAATCATTACTGATGATATTGTTAATAATAGTCATTCTATTACTATTAATAGCATTATTAATTGTTATTAATGGCGATTGTATTTTATTGATGGTATTGCCAATGATTGTTATTTATAGTGACCCATTACTGTTAATCCCATCATTAATTATTGTTGTTGACAGTGACTCGGTTATTATTGATGGCGGTGGTATTTTGTTCATGCGGAGGAATGGAGCTCACGGCCCGGCTGTTAGCGGTTCCAGATGCCGGCAGTGTAACCCTCCGCCGAGTGACAAGGTGCAGGTGGCGGGAAAGTAGAAAATAACAGCGGATAGAGTGAGTGAGGGAGGGAGGGAGAGGGAGAGGGTGAGAGTGAGTGAGGGAAGGAGAGAGACGGAGTGGGGGATGGAGTGAGAGATGGAGTGAGGGAGGGAGAGGGGGATGGAATAAGGGAGAGAGATGGAGATAGTGAGGGAGGGCCATGGAGATAGAGCGGGAGATGGAGATAGAGAGAGTGAAGGAGATGGTGGGAGGGAGAGAGAGGGAGATGGAGATAGGGAGGGAGATGGAGATAGAGAGACTGAGGGAGATGAAGAGTGAGAGGGAGATGGGGATAGGGTGAGGGAGAGAGGGAGATTGAGATACAGTGAGGGAGATGGAGATAGAGAGAGTGAGGGAGATGGAGATACAGTGTAGGGAGATAGAGAGAGTGAGGAAGATGGAAATAGAGCGAGATGGAGTGAGATGTAGTGAGGGAGGGAGATGGAGGTAGGGAGAGAGAGGGCGACGGAGATAGGAGAGAGAGGGCGATGGAGATAGGGAGAGAGCGCGAGATGGAAATAGTGCGAGATGGAGTGAGGGAGATGGAGATGGTGGGAGGGAGAGAGATGGAGATAGGGAGAGAGATGGAGATAGGGAGAGAGAGGGCGACGGAGATAGGGAGAGATAGCGAGATGGAAATAGAGCGAGATGGAGTGAGGGAGGGAGATGGAGTGAGTGAGAGAGATGTAGAGTGAGACAGGGAGATGGAGATGGTGGGAGGGAGAGAGGGAGATGGAGATAGGGAGAGAGAGGGAGATGCAGATAGGGATGGAGATGGAGAGACTGAGGGAGATGAAGAGTGAGAGGGAGATGGGGATAGGGTGAGGGAGAGAGGGAGATTGAGATACAGTGAGGGAGAGGAGATAGAGTGAGGGAGATGGAGATATAGTGGAGGGAGATACAGTGGGGGAGGGAGAGAGCGAGATACAGTGGGGGAGATAGAGAGAGTGAGGGAGATGGAAATAGAGTGAGATGGAGTGAGGGAGAGAGAGGGAGATGGAGATAGAGAGAGCGATATGGAAATAGAGCCAGATGGAGTGAGGGAGGGAGGTGGAGTGAGGGAGGGAGATGGAGTTAGGGAGAGAGAGTGAGATGGAAATAGAGCGAGATGGAGAGAGGGAGATGGAGATAGGGAGAGAGAGCGAGATGGAAATAGTGCGAGATGGAGTGAGGGAGATGGAGATTGAGGGAGGGAGAGAGATGGAGAGTGAGACAGGGAGATGGTGGGAGAGAGGGAGATGGAGATAGGGAGAGAGATGGAGATAGGGAGAGAGAGGGCGACGGAAATAGGGAGAGATAGCGAGATGGAAATAGAGCGAGATGGAGTGAGGGAGGGAGATGGAGATAGGGAAAGAGAGGGAGATGGAGATAGGGAGAGAGAGGGCGACGGAGATAGGGAGAGAGAGCACGTTGGAAATAGTGTGAGATGGAGTGAGGGAGATGGAGATTGAGGGAGGGAGAGAGAAGGAATGAAGGAGGGAGATGGAGTGAGGGAGGGAGAGAGATGGAGAGTGAGACAGGGAGATGGAGATGGTGGGAGGGAGAGAGATGGAGAGAGGGAGATGGAGATAGGGAGAGAGAGCGAGATGGAAATAGAGCGAGATGGAGTGAGGGAGGGAGATGGAGTGAGGGAGGAAGATGGAGATATTGTGGAGGGAGAGAGGGAGATACAGTCGGGGAGGGAGAGAGAGTGAGGGAGATGGAGATAGGGAGAGAGACGGCGATGGAGATAGGGAGAGAGAGCGAGATGGAAATAGTGTGAGATGGAGTGAAGGAGGGAGTGAGAGAGATGGAGAGTGAGACAGGGAGATGGAGATGGTGGGAGGGAGAGAGAGGGAGATGAAGATAGGGAGAGAGAGAGGGCGACGGAGATAGGGAGAGAGAGCGCGTTGGAAATAGTGTGAGATGGAGTGAGGGAGATGGAGATTGAGGGAGGGAGAGAGATGGAATGAGGGAGGGAGATGGAGATAGAGAGACTTAGGGAGATGAAGAGTGAGAGGGAGATGGGGATAGGGTGAGGGAGAGAGGGAGATTGAGATACAGTGAGGGAGATGGAGCTATAGCGTAGGGAAGGAGGGAGATACAGTGGGGGAGGGAGATAGAGAGAGTGAGGGAGATGGAAATAGAGCGAGATGGAGTGAGGGAGAGAGATGGAGATGGAGACAGGGAGAGAGAGGGCGACGGAGATAGGGAGAGAGATGGAGACAGGGAGAGAGAGAGGGCGATGGAGATAGGGAGAGAGAGCGAGATGGAGTGAGGGAGAGAGAGCGAGATGGAGGTAGGGAGAGAGAGGGCGATGAAGATAGGGAGAGAGAGGGCGACGGAGATGGGGAGAGAGAGCGAGATGGAAATAGTGCGAGATGGAGTGAGGGAGATGGAGATTGAGGGAGGGAGAGAGATGGAGAGTGAGACATAGAGATGGTGGGAATGAGAGAGATGGAGATAGGAAGAGAGAGGGCGATGGAGATAGGGAGAGAGAGGAGACGGAGATAGGGAGAGAGAGGACGATGGAGATAGGGAGAGAGAGGGCGACGGAGATAGGGAGAAAGAGCGAGATGGAGTGAGGGAGAGAGGTGTAGAGTGAGACAGAGTGATGATGATGGTGGGAGGGAGAGAGGGAGATGGAGATAGGGGGAGAGAGAGGGAGATGGAGATAGGGAGGGAGATGGAGATAGAGAGACTGAGGGTGATGAAGAGTGAGAGGGAGATGGGGATAGGGTGAGGGAGAGAGGGAGATTGAGATACAGTGAGGGAGATGGAGATATAGTGGAGGGAGGGAGATACAGTGGGGGAGATAGAGAGAGTGAGGGTGATGGAAATAGAGCAAGATGGAGTGAGGGAGAGAGAGCGAGATGGAAATAGTGCGAGATGGAGTGAGGGAGATGGAGATTGAGGGAGGGAGAGAGATGGAGAGTGAGACATGGAGATGGTGGGAGAGAGGGAGATGGAGATAGGGAGAGAGAGGGCGACGGAGATAGGGAGAGAGAGCGAGATGGAAATAGAGCGAGATGGAGTGAGGGAGGGAGATGGAGATAGGGAGAGAGAGGGCGACGGAGATAGGGAGAGAGAAAGAGATGGAAATAGTGTGAGATGGAGTGAGGGAGGGAGATGGAATGAGGGAAGGAGATGGAGTGAGGGAGATGGAGATTGAGGGAGGGAGAGAGATGGAGAGTGAGACATGGAGATGGTGGGAGGGAGAGAGATGGAGATAGGGAGAGAGAGGGCGATGGAGATAGGGAGAGAGAGGGCTATGGATATAGGGAGAGAGCGTGATGGAGATAGGGAGAGAGAGAGAGGAGACGGAGATAGGGAGAGAGAGGGCGATGGAGATAGGGAGAGAGTGGGCGATGGAGAAAGGGAGAGAGAGAGGAGACAGAGATAGGGAGAGAGGAGACAGAGATAGGGAGAGAGGAGACAGAGATAGGGAGAGAGAGCGAGATGGAGTGAGGGAGAGAGATGTAGAGTGAGACAGGGAGATGGAGATGGTGGGAGGGAGTGAGGTGGAGAGAGGGAGATGGAGAGAGGGCGAAGGAGATCGGGAGAGAGAGCGAGATGGAAATAGTGTGAGATGGAGTGAGGGAGAGAGATGGAGAGTGAGACATGGAGGTGGTGGGAGGGAGAGAGATGGAGATAGGGAGAGAGAGGGCGATGGAGATAGGGAGAGAGAGGGCGATGGAGATAGGGAGAGAGAGGGAGATGGAGATAGGGAGAGAGAGGGAGATGGAGATAGGGAGAGAGAGAGGAGAAGGAGATAGGGAGAGAAAGAGGAGAAGGAGATAGGGAGAGAGAGAGGAGACAGAGATAGGGAGAAAGAGGGCGATGGAGATAGGGAGAAAGAGCGAGATGGAGTGAGTCAGGGAGATGGAGTGAGGGAGAGAGATGGAGTGAGGGAGAGAGATGTAGAGTGAGACAGGGTGATGATGATGGTGGGAGGGAGAGAGGTGGAGAGAGGGAGATGGAGATAGGGGGAGAGATAGGGAGGGAGATGGAGATAGAGAGACTGAGGGAGATGAAGAGTGAGAGGGAGATGGGGATAGGGTGAGGGAGAGAGGGAGATTGAGATACAGTGAGGGAGATGGAGATATAGTGGAGGGAGGGAGGGAGATACAGTGGGGGAGGGAGAGGGAGATACAGTGGGGGCGATAGAGAGAGTGAGGGAGATGGAAATAGAGCGAGATGGAGTGAGGGAGAGAGAGCGAGATGGAGTGAGGGAGAGAGTGCGAGATGGAGAGAGGGCGATGGAGATAGGGAGAGAGAGCGAGATGGAAATAGTGCGAGATGGAGTGAGGGAGATGGAGATTGAGGGAGGGAAAGAGATGGAGAGTGAGACATGGACATGGTGGGAGGGAGAGAGAGGGAGATGGAGATAGGGAGAGAGAGGGCGACGGAGATAGGGAGAGAGAGCAAGATGGAGTGAGGGAGGGAGATGGAGATAGGGAGAGAGAGGGAGATGGAGATAGGGAGAGAGAGGGCGACGGAGATAGGGAGAGAGAGCGAGATGGAAATAGTGTGAGATGGAGTGAGGGAGGGAGATGGAATGAGGGAAGATGAAGTGAGGGAGATGGAGATTGAGGGAAGCAGATGGAGTGAGGGAGATGGAGATTGAGGGAGGGAGAGAGATGGAGAGTGAGACAGGGAGATGGAGATGGTGGGAGGGAGAGAGAGCGAGATGGAAATAGAGGGAGATGGAGTGAGGGAGGGAGATGGAGATATAGTGGAGGGAGATACAGTGGGGGAGATCGAGAGAGTGAGGGAGAGAGATGGAATGAGGGAGAGAGAGGGAGATGGAGATAGGGAGAGAGAGCGAGATGGAAATAGTTTGAGATGGAGTGAGGGAGGGAGATGGAGATTGAGGGAGGGAGATGGAGATTGAGGGAGGGAGAGAGATGGAGAGTGAGACATGGAGATGGTGGGAGGGAGAGAGATGGAGATAGGGAGAGAGAGGGAGATGGAGATAGGGAGAGAGAGAGGAGACGGAGATAGGGAGAGAGAGAGGAGACGGAGATAGGGAGAGAGAGAGGAGACGGAGATAGGGAGAGAGAGGGCGATGGAGAGAGAGGAGACGGAGATAGGGAGAGAGAGAGGAGACGGAGATAGGGAGAGAGGAGACGGAGATAGGGAGAGAGGAGACGGAGATAGGGAGAGAGAGGGCGATTGAGATAGGGAGAGAGAGCAAGATGGAAATAGTGTGAGATGGAGTGAGGGAGGGAGATGGAATGAGGGAAGGAGATGGAGTGAGGGAGATGGAGATTGAGACATGGATATGGTGGGAGAGAGAGGGCAACGGAGATAGGGAGAGAGAGCAAGATGGAAATAGAGCGAGATGGAGTGAGGCAGGGAGATGGAGATAGGGAGAGAGAGGGCGACGGAGATAGGGAGAGAGAGCTAGATGGAAATAGTGCGAGATGGAGTGAGGGAGGGAGATGGAGATAGGGAGAGAGAGGGAGATGGAAATAGAGCGAGATGGAGTGAGGGAGGGAGATGGAGACAGGGAGAGAGAGGGCGACGGAGATAGGGAGAGAGAGTGAGATGGAAATAGTACGAGATGGAGTAAGGGAGGGAGATGGAGTGAGGGAGATGGAGATTGAGGGCGGGAGAGAGATGGAGAGTGGGACAGGGAGATGGTGGGAGGGAGAGAGAGGGAGATGGAGATAGGGAGAGAGAGCGAGATGGAGTGAGGGAGGGAGATGGAGATAGGGAGAGAGAGGGCGACGGAGATAGGGAGAGAGAGCGAGATGGAAATAGTGTGAGATGGAGTGAGGGAGGGAGATGGAGTGAGGGAGATGGAGATTGAGGGATGGAGAGAGATGGAGAGTGAGACAGGGAGATGGTGGGAGGGAGAGAGATGGAGATAGGGAGAGAGAGGGCGATGGAGATAGGGAGAGAGAGCGTGATGGAGATAGGGAGAGAGAGCGTGATGGAGATAGGGAGAGAGAGGGAGATGGAGATAGGGAGAGAGAGGGAGATGGAGATAGGGAGAGAGAGAGGAGACGGAGATAGGGAGAGAGAGGGCGATGGAGATAGGGAGAGAGAGGGCGATGGAGATAGGGAGAGAGAGCGAGATGGAAATAGTGTGAGATGGAGTGAGGGAGGGAGATGGAGTGAGGGAGATGGAGATTGAGGGAGGGAGATGGAGATGGTGGGAGGGAGAGAGATGGAGATAGGGAGAGAGAGGGCGATGGAGATAGGGAGAGAGAGAGGGCGATGGAGATAGGGAGAGAGTGGGCGATGGAGAAAGGGAGAGAGAGAGGAGACAGAGATAGGGAGAGAGGAGACAGATAGGGAGAGAGGAGACGGAGATAGGGAGAGAGAGGGCAGCGGACATAGGGAGAGAGAGCGAGAGGGAGTGAGGGAGAGAGATGTAGAGTGAGACAGGGAGATGGAGATGGTGGGAGGGAGTGAGGTGAAGGGAGGGAGATGGAGATAGGGAGGGAGAGGGCGACGGAGATAGGGAGAGAGAGCGAGATGGAAATAGAGGGAGATGGAGTGAGGGAGAGAGATGGAGTGAGGGAGGGAGATGGAGATATAGTGGAGGGAGAGAGGGAGATACAGTGGGGGAGGGAGATACATTGGGGGAGATCGAGAGAGTGAGGGAGAGAGATGGAATGAGGGAGAGAGAGGGAGATGGAGATAGAGAGAGAGAGGGCGATGGAGATAGGGAGAGAGAGGGCGACGGAGATAGGGAGAGTGAGCGAGATGGAAATAGTGCGAGATGGAGTGAGGGAGGGAGATGGAGATTGAGGGAGATGGAGATTGAGGGAGGGAGATGGAGATTGAGGGCGGGAGAGAGATGGAGAGTGAGACATGGAGATGGTGGGAGGGAGAGAGAGGGCGACGGAGATAGGGAGAGAGAGCGAGATGGAAATAGAGCGAGATGGAGTGAGGGAGGGAGGGAGATGGAGATAGGGAGAGAGAGCGAGATGGAGTGAGGGAGATGGAGTGAGAGAGAGCAATGGAGATAGGGAGAGAGAGAGGGCGACGGAGATAGGGAGAGAGAGAGGGTGACTGAGATAGGTAGAGAGAGCGAGATGGAAATCGAGCGAGATGGAGTGAGGGAGGGAGATGGAGTGAGGGAGGGAGATGGAGATGGTAAGAGGGAGAGAGATGGAGATAGGGAGAGAGAGGGAGATGGAAATAGAGCGAGATGGAGTGAGGGAGGGAGATGGAGTGAGGGAGGGAGATGGAGACGGTGATAGGGAGAGAGAGGGCGACGGAGATGGGGAGAGAGAGCGAGATAGAAATAGAGCGAGATGGAGTGAGGGAGATGGAGATTGAGGGAGGGAGAGAGATGGAGAGTGAGACAGGGAGATGGTGGGAGGGAGAGAGATGGAGATGGAGATAGGGAGAGAGAGGGCGAC
This sequence comes from Hemiscyllium ocellatum, assembly GCF_020745735.1. Classification (NCBI taxonomy): domain Eukaryota; kingdom Metazoa; phylum Chordata; class Chondrichthyes; order Orectolobiformes; family Hemiscylliidae; genus Hemiscyllium; species Hemiscyllium ocellatum. The sequence goes on from NC_083426.1 coordinate 53,710,432, forward strand.
GGAGATAGGGAGAGAGAGCGAGATGGAGTGAGGGAGGGAGATGGAGATAGGGAGAGAGAGGGAGATGGAGATAGGGAGAGAGAGGGCGACGGAGATAGGGAGAGAGAGCGAGATGGAAATAGTGTGAGATGGAGTGAGGGAGGGAGATGGAATGAGGGAAGATAGAGTGAGGGAGATGGAGATTGAGGGAAGCAGATGGAGTGAGGGAGATGGAGATTGAGGGAGGGAGAGTGATGGAGAGTGAGACAGGGAGATGGTGGGAGGGAGAGAGAGGGCGACGGAGATAGGGAGAGTGAGCGAGATGGAAATAGAGGGAGATTGAGTGAGGGAGATGGAGTGAGGGAGGGAGATGGAGATATAGTGGAGGGAGAGAGGGAGATACAGTGGGGGAGGGAGAGAGAGTGAGGGAGAGAGATGGAATGAGGGAGATGGAGATAGGGAGAGAGAGGGCGATGGAGATAGGGAGAGAGAGCGAGATGGAAATAGTGCGAGATGGAGTGAGGGAGGGAGATGGAGTGAGGGAGATGGAGATTGAGGGAGAGAGATGGAGAGTGAGACATGGAGGTGGTGGGAGGGAGAGAGATGGAGATAGGGAGAGAGAGGGCGATGGAGATAGGGAGAGAGAGAGAGGGGAAGGAGATAGGGAGAGACAGAGGAGACGGAGATAGGGAGCGAGAGAGGAGACGGAGATAGGGAGAGAGAGGGCGATGGAGATAGGGAGAAAGAGCGAGATGGAGTGAGGGAGAGAGAGGGAGATGGAGATAGACTGAGGGAGAGAGGGAGATTGAGATACAGTGAGGGAGATGGAGATAGAGAGAGTGAGGGAGATGGAGATATAGTGGAGGGAGATACAGTGGGGGAGGGAGAGAGAGTGAGGGCGATGGAAATAGAGCGAGATGGAGTGAGGGAGATGGAGGTATGGAGAGAGAGGGCGACGGAGATAGGGAGAGAGAGCGAGATGGAAATAGTGCGAGATTGAGGGAGGGAGAGAGATGGCGAGCGAGACATGGAGATGGTGGGAGGGAGAGAGAGGGCGACGGAGATAGGGAGAGAGACCGAGATGGAAATAGAGCGAGATGGAGTGAGGGAGATGGAGTGAGAGAGAGCAATGGAGATAGGGAGAGAGAGAGGGTGACTGAGATAGGTAGAGAGAGCGAGATGGAAATCGAGCGAGATGGAGTGAGGGAGGGAGATGGAGTGAGGGAGAGAGATGTAGAGTGAGACAGGGTGATGATGATGGTGGGAGGGAGAGAGGTGGAGAGAGGGAGATGGAGATAGGGGGAGAGAGAGGGAGATGGAGATAGAGAGACTGAGGGAGATGAAGAGTGAGTGGGAGATGGGGATAGGGTGAGGGAGAGAGGGAGATTGAGATACAGTGAAGGAGATGGAGATATAGTGGAGGGAGGGAGGGAGATACATTGGGGGAGATAGAGAGAGTGAGGGAGATGGAAATAGAGCGAGATGGAGTGTGGGAGGGAGAGGGAGTGAGGGAGAGAGAGCGAGATGGAGAGAGGACGATGGAGATAGGGAGAGAGAGGGCGACGGAGATAGGGAGAGAGAGGGAGATGGAAATAGTGCGAGATGGAGTGAGGGAGATGGAGATTGAGGGAGGGAGAGAGATGGAGAGTGAGACATGGAGATGGTAGGAGAGAGGGCGACGGAGATAGGGAGAGAGAGCGAGATGGAGTGAGGGAGGGAGATGGAGTGAGGGAGGGAGATGGAGATAGGGAGAGAGAGGGCGCCGGAGATAGGGAGAGAGAGCGAGATGGAAATAGAGGGAGATGGAGTGAGGGAGGGAGATGGAGTGAGGGAGGGAGATGGAGTGAGGGAGGGAGATGGAGATATAGTGGAGGGAGAGAGGGAGATACAGTGGGGGAGGGAGATACATTGGGGGAGATCGAGAGAGTGAGGGAGAGAGATGGAATGAGGGAGAGAGAGGGAGATGGAGATAGAGAGAGGGAGGGCGATGGAGATAGGGAGAGAGAGGGCGACGGAGATAGGGAGAGTGAGCGAGATGGAAATAGTGTGAGATGGAGATTGAGGGAGATGGAGATTGAGGGAGGGAGATGGAGATTGAGGGCGGGAGAGAGATGGAGAGTGAGACATGGAGATGGTGGGAGGGAGAGAGAGGGCGACGGAGATAGGGAGAGAGAGCGAGATGGAGTGAGGGAGGGAGATGGAGATGGTAGGAGGGAGAGAGATGGAGATAGGGAGAGAGAGGGAGATGGAAATAGAGCGGGATGGAGTGAGGGAGGCAGGGAGATGGAGATAGGGAGAGAGAGGGCGACGGAGATAGGGAGAGAGAGCGAGATAGAAATAGTGTGAGATGGAGTGAGGGAGAGAGATGGAGAGTGAGACATGGAGATGGTGGGAGGGAGAGAGATGGAGATAGGGAGAGAGAGGGAGATGGAGATAGGGAGAGAGAGTGAGCGAGGAGACGGAGATAGGGAGAGAGAGTGAGATGGAAATAGTGCGAGATGGAGTGAGGGAGGGAGATGGAGTGAGGGAGATGGAGATTGAGGGAGGGAGAGAGATGGAGAGTGAGACAGGGAGATGGAGATGATAGAAGGGAGAGAGAGGGAGATGGAGATAGGGAGTGAGAGCGAGATAGAAATAGTGTGAGATGGAGTGAGGGAGGGAGATGGAGTGAGGGAGATGGAGATTGAGGGAGGGAGAGAGATGGTGAGTGAGACATGGAGATGGTGGGAGGGAGAGAGAGGGCGACAGGGAGAGAGATGGAGATAGGGAGAGAGAGAGGAGACGGATATAGGGAGAGGAGACGGAGGTAGGGAGAGAGAGAGGAGACGGAGATAGGGAGAGAGAACGAGATGGAAATAGAGCGAGATGGAGTGAGGGAGGGAGATGGACTGAGGGATGGAGATGGTGGGAGGGAGAGAGAGGGAGATGGAGATACGGAGAGAGAGGGAGATGGAGATAGGGAGAGAGAGTGCGACGGAGATGGTGAGAGAGAGTGCGAGATGGAGTGCGGGAGGGAGAGAGATGGAGAGTGAGACATGGAGATGGTGGGAGGGAGAGAGGGAGATGGAGATAGGGAGGCAGATGGAGATAGAGAGACTGAGGGACATGAAGAGGGAGATGAGGATAGAGTGAGGGAGAGAGGGAGATTGAGATACAGTGAGGGAGATGGAGATACAGTGAGGGAGGGAGATACAGTGGGGGAGGTAGAGAGAGTGAGGGAGATAGAGAGAGTGAGGGAGATGGAGATACAGTGAGGGAGGGAGAGAGATGGAGATGGTGGGAGGGAGAGAGAGGGAGATGGAGATAGAGAGACTGAGGGAGATGAAGAGTAAGAGGGAGATGAGGATAGGGTGAGGGAGAGAGGGAGATTGAGACACAGTGAGGGAGATGGAGATAGAGGGAGGGCGAGAGATGGAGAGTGAGACATGGAGATAGGGAGGGAGATGGAGACTGAGGGACATGAGTGAGAGGGAGATGAGGATAGAGTGAGGGAGAGAGGGAGATTGAGATACAGTGAGGGAGGGAGATACAGTGGGGGAGATAGAGAGAGTGAGGGAGATGGAGATAGAGTGAGGGAGGGAGAGAGATGGAGAGTGAGACATGATGGGAGGGAGATGGAGAGAGTGAGGGAGATGGAGGTAGAGAGACTGAGGGAGATGAAGAGTGAAAGGGAGATGGGGATAGGGTGAGGGAGATGGAGATACAGTGAGGGAGATGGAGATAGATAGAGTGAGGGAGGGAGAGCGATGGAGAGTGAGACATGGAGACGGGAAGGAGATGGAGATAGAGAGACTGAGGGAGATGGAGATACAGTGAGGGAGGGAGATACAGTGGGGGAGATAGAGAGAGTGAGGGAGATGGAGATAGAGTGAGGGAGGGAGAGAGATGGAGAGTGAGACATGATGGGAGGGAGATGGAGATAGAGAGACTGAGGGAGATGAAGAGTGAGAGGGAGATGGGGATAGAGTGAGGGAGAGAGGGAGATTGAGAGACCGAGGGAGATGGAAATAGAGCGAGATGGAGTGAGGGAGGGAGATGGAGAGAGGGAGATGGAGATACAGTGAGGGAGATGGAGATAGAGAGACTGAGGGAGACGGAGATAGAGAGATTGAGGGAGACAGAGAGTGAGGGAGGGAGAGTGAGAGGGGGAGATTGAGTGAGGGAGAGAGATGGAAATAGAGAGAGGGAGATTGAGTGAGGGAGATGGGGTGAGAGATGGAGAGTGAGAGCGGGAGATGGAGAGCGAGAGAGAGAGATTGAGATATAGTGATGGAGATAGAGAGAGTGAGGGAGATGGAGGTGCAGAGGGAGGGAGATAGAGATACAGTGAGGGAGGGAGATGGAGATACAGTGAGGGAGGGAAGAAGAGAGATGGAGATGGGGTGAGGGAGGGAAGGAGAGAGAGGGAGGTGGGGTGAGGGAGGGAAGGAGAGAGGGGGGGAGGTGGGGTGAGGGAAGGAGAGAGAGGGGGTGGTGGGGTGAGGGAGGGAGGTGGAGATGGGGTGAGGGAGGGAAGGAGAGAGAGGGAGGTGGAGTTGGAGATGGGGGGAGGGAGAGAAGGAGAGAGGTGGAGATAGGGTGAGGGAGGTGGAGATGGGGGGAGGGAGGGAAGGAAGGAGAGAGAGGGAGGTGGAGATGGGGTAAGAGAGATGGAGAGAGAGTGAGACAGGGAGGTGGAGATAGAGTGATCGAGATGGAGATAGAGAAAGTGAGGGAGAGAGAGGGTTATGAAGATACAATGAGGAAGGGAGAGGGAGATACAGGTGATGGAGATGGAGAGAGAGTGGGACATGGAGGTGGAGATACAGTGAGGGAGATAGAGAGCCTGAGGGAGCAAGAGGGTGTTAGAGAGGGAGATGGAGATACAGTGAGGGAGATGGAGAGAGAGACAGTGAGGGAGATGGAGAGAGAGATAGTGAGGGTGAGGGAGGGAGATGGAGAGAGAGTGAGACATGGAGGTGGAGATACAGTGAGGGAGACAGCCTGCGGGAGCGAGAGGGAGATAGAGATGGAGGTAGAGTGAGGGAGGGAGATGGAGTGAGTGAGAGTGAGGGAGGAGATGGAGTGAGAGTGAGGGAAGGAGATGGAGTGAGGGAGGGATGGAGTGAGAGGGAGGGAGATGGAGTGAGAGAGCTAGTGAGACAGAGATGGCATGATGTGAGAGAGGCTGAGATTGAATGAGTGAGAGGTAGACTGAGGGAGATGGAGATAGTAAAGGGGGAGATGTGAAGTGATGAAAGAAGGATGGTGAGAGAGAGGGATTGAAGGAGAGATGGAGGGAGAAAGACGGAGGGAGAAGGAGTTGCACGGGGGGAAGAAGGAAACGGAAGGAGGGAATAATGGAAGGAGATGGAGAGTGGGATAGAGCAGGGAGAAGGAGATGGAGGGAGACTGAGGGTGAGATTGGGATCGAGGGAGACGGAGAGCGGGTGAGATTGAGAGAGATAGAAATGGATAGAGAGACAGATTGGGGAGACGTAGGGAGGGAGAGGTTGAGAGAGACGGAGAGATTGAGAGGGAGAAATTGAGGGAGATGGAGAGTTGGGTCGGGGGAGATGGAGAGAGGGATTGGGTGAGGGGGCGAAGTTGAGTGAGTGAGAGGGAGATGGAGAGGTTGAGTGAGTGAGCTGGAGAGAGGGAGAAATGGAGTTAGTGAGATGGACAGTGGGAATGAATGAGATGTACAGATTGAAAGAGAGGGAGAGATTGAGTGAGCAAGTTAGATGGAGAGGGAGAGATGAAGTGAGTAGGTTAGAGGGAGAGATGCAGTGCATACATGACTGATGGTATGATTGAGTGAGATGAAAAGAGGGAGACATTGTGTAGGGAGAGAGTTAGAGATAGGGTGAGTCAGTAATAATAGAGGGAGTGAGATAGAGTCCGTGATATAGAGTCAGAGTGATGGAGAGAGGGAAAGGAGCATTGAGTGAGCTGGAGAGGGGCAGTGAGTGATTAAGATGGAGTGAGGGAGAGATGGAGTGAGTGAGAGATGATGTGTTTGAGTGGGAGAGGTTTGAGTAAGTGAGACTGAGAGATGGAGTGAATGAGTGAGAGAGAGAGCAGCAGAGATGGACCATGTGATGGAGAGAGGAAGAAATCGAGTGTGGGAGAGGTGGAGTTTGTGAATGAGATAGAGAGTTGGAGTGTGTGAGAGAGAGTGGGAGAGATGGACTGAGTGAGATGGAGTGTCTAAGAGGGATAGATAGAATGAGGGAGAGTTGGAGTGAGTGCGTGAGACGGGAGAGATTCAGTGAAATGGAGAGAGGGAGTGATGGAGTGAGTGAGTCAGATGAAGAGAGATGCAGTGTGTGCATGAATGAGGGAGAGAGAGCATGAGGGGGAACAGAGCGCGAGGGAGAGGCAGACAAAGCATGAGGGGGGAACAGAGAACGCGAGGGAGGGGCAAAGTGTGAGGTAGGAACAGATGGAGAGTGAGGGAGGGATAGACAGAGAAAGAGTGAGGGAAGGATGGATACAGCGAGTGTGGGACTGACTAGGAGAGAGTGAGGGAGGGACAGACGGGATGAGAGTGAGGGAGGGGCAGACAGAGTGCAAGGGAGGGACTTAGAGTCAGGAAGTGACAGTGTGTCAAGGAGGGGGGGATAGACACAAAACATGAAGGAGGGATGGCCAGAGAGAGAGAGAGAGAGCAAGGCTGAGATAGATGGAGAGAGTGAGGGAGGAACAGACAGGATGCGAGTGAGGGAGGGCAGGCAGAGAGAGGGACAGACAGCGCAAGGGAGTGATAGAGAGCATGAGGGAGGGACAAGAATGCAAGGGTGGGGCAGGGCGTACGAGGGAGCTGAGGACAGAGTGAGGGAGGGACAGACAGAGAGAGCATGAGGGGAAGACAGCCAGAGACAACAAGGGAGGAATGGACAGAGAGGGACGAGGAACAAAGTGAGTGAGAGACAGCGAGAGAGTGAGTGTGGGGTAAACAGAATGGAGAGAGTGTGAGGGGTGGACAGAACAGTGAGAAGTAGCAGGAAGAGAGAATGAGTGAGTAAGAGAGATATAATGGAGGGAGAGGGGACTATCAGAGACTAGTTTGAAAGAAAAAAAATGAGAGACAGGAATGTGTGAGAGAAAGGGAGGGATGAGAGGCAGAGTTGAGTGAAGGAGCAGGAATGAGAAAGGGAAGTATGAGAGTGGAACAGGAATGAGAATGAGGGCTGAGAGAGCAAGAGGGGCAGCAAGAGTAAGAATGAGGGTTGAGAATGCAAGAGGACGAGAGCAGGAAAAGAGAGGATGTGAGTGAAAGAATAAGGAATACGAGAGAGAGGTGCATGTACCAGTTAGGGATGAAAGGATGTAGTATGGAGAGATGTGATAGGGTTAGAGGGGAGAGACATGCAGGGGGAGAGAAATCATGAGATGTTTGAGGGAGGCATAATGGAGAGGGACATATCAAAGTGAGAGGGAGGATGAAAGAATCAGGAGGAGAGAGGTGTGAGGGAGGGAGAAAGAAAGAAGGGAGCGAGAGATTGAGTGTATCACTGTGAGAGATAGACAGTGTGAGGGAGGGAGAGCAAGGCATGAGGGAGAGACGCAGGATGGGAAAGAGTGAGGCAAGGCATCGTGTGGGGTGTCCTGGTAAATAATGAATGAGATCTGGAGTGAAATAATTGGGACAGAATACAACTAGCAGTACAAGAGTGAATGTGGGAAGAGATAGTGATCCTTGTGGCAGCAATGAATGCTAATGGGTACAGAGGGGAAGAAGGATAGACATGAAACATGAGGGGCAGGTCATGGTCATTTGAATGTGTCTAATGTAATAAAATAACCTGAAGGGCTGATTGTATTAATATGAGATGGTTGTGTTGGCCCTCCGAGAAATGAGAGATTTTACAAGTCATGTTACAGAAAGTGTAATTTCTAGTGCTTGATTTTCTATGTGTATCTTAGTTATAAGCTTCAAAGGATAAGAAAATTCACAATTGCAAACTCTGCCTGACATGAATGAACAAAGGCAGGCACTGGCCAGCAGATATCTCTATGCTACCCAACCCTCTGCAACCATCAAACAGATTGTACAACCAAAGCTGTCTGCACACTAAAATGACTATTGAATAGGCCATCAGGCTTCTGAAACTACATTTCTAGTACCTGGACAAGTCAGGTAGTGCCATGAAATGGACACCTGTACAAGGTGTGTGGTGCATATGGCACACTGAGAGTGCTTTAACCTTGAACTGGAGGAGACAGTGTCAAATGTACATTCATACATTGCCACATAGAGTGTCTGCACTGGTGTCACTTGGATTATGTGCTTAGGATTTGCAGTACGACTTGAACTAGAATCATTTTAAGAATTAGCTGGGCCAAGGTTGGCTAGGTTATCACTATAGAAGTTTCAGGAGGAGAGTAGTTGATTAGTCAAACTGAAATTCTCTAGAGGATTGTATCCTGCATTTGGAATTGCACTCAAATTCCTCTATGATGTCCGAGAACAGCCATTTAGAGCAGTCATTGTCTTCAATAGGGAAAGGAAAAGCCAGCAGACAGCATCTGACAGGTTTTGGTTACTATCACGCTTGCTCATAAATGCTCATATAAGGAAAAATAGCAGTTGAAATGTGGTTACCATAGGAAGATATTATCATTGAGTTGGGTTGAACAAAACAGCAGAGATGGTTACCATTAAAAAGATGCCTTTATTTTAAAATTAATTGACAGGATGTAAGCTAGTCCAGCATTTATTGTCCTTGAAACTTGAACCATTTGATGTAGATCCACTCTCAGTGCCATTAGGAAGAGAGTTCCAAAATGCTAACTTGGTGACTGAAGTACAGTTCCAAATCAAAACGATGTATGGTATGGAAAAGAATTTGCAAATGGTGGTGTTCCCATGCTTTTGTCCCTCTAGGTGGTAGAGGTCATTGGCATAAAATTTCTGCTGAAGAAGCCTTTGAATGGTTGCTGTACATCTTGTAGATGGTTCACAATGTTGTCACTGTTGATGATAGAGGGTGTGAATGAAAGTGGGCTGCTTTGTCCTGGATGCTATCAAGCTCCTTGACTGTTGTTAGAACTGTGCTCATTCAGGCAAGTGGATAGTATTTCTTCACACACTTGACTTGTGCCTTGCTGGTGGAGACTAGGCTTTGTAGAATTCGATGAGTTACTTGCCATGTGATCTTGATTCTGTTATAACCACAGTATTTATATGGCTGGCCCAGATCTGAACAGTTTTGATCCCCTGATCTAAGGGAAAGATAAACTGGCATTGCTGGCAGTTCAGAGAAACTTTACTAGGTTGATTCTAGGGATGCTGGAATTTTCTTGTGAGGAGAAGATGAGTTGGTTGGATTGTATACATTGGAGTTGTTATTGAAACCTTTAAGATTATTTGGGGGCTTGACAGGGTAGATGGGGAGAAGTTATCTCCTCCTGTGGGAGAATCTAGGACCAGAAGGCATAATCCCATGGTAAAGGGTGATGATTTTTTCATTTGAGTAGTCAATCTGTGGAATTATTTACCATAGAAGGCGGTAAGTAGCTGGATTGCTAAATATTTTCAGGATTGAGTGAGATTTTTCTCAGTAAGAGAATCAGAATAATGGGGGAAGGGTGAGGAAGTAGAGTTGAGAATTACGAGATATGCCATGATATCATAGAATGGGAGTGTTGACTTGATGAGCTGAATGGCCTACTGATCTTGCACCTAATGATCTTATTGAACCAATTCTTGTCAGGGAAAACCCTCCCCACCCAAGAATGCTAATGGTGAATTCAGTGATGGTAATGCTATTGATTGTCAAGGGGAGATATTTAGATTCTCTCTTGCTGGAGATGGTCTTGGCCCGGCACTTGTATGAATGTTACTTGCCAATATCAATCTGAGCCCGGGTGTTGTCAAGTCTTGCTGCTTGTGTTGGTTTTAGTGTATTTTAGTACTGCTTTATCTGAAGGTTCTAGTGAGAATTTCCTTTGTGGTTAATTCATTGTTGTAGGATGGATGTTATTAACCTGGGAAGAGTGCAGAAGAAATTTCCAAGTATGTTGCCTGGGCTCAACGGTTTGAGTTATCAGGAGCGGTTGATCAAGCTAGGTCTTTTTTCTTTAGAGTGTGGGAGACTGAGGGGGATCTTATTGAAGTGTATAAGATTATGAAAGGCAAGGATGGGGTGAATGCACTCAGTCTTTTTCCCAGTGTTGGGGAATCGAGGACTAGAGGGCCTCAGTTAAGGTGAGAGTGAAAAGGATAAAAGGAAACCTGTGGGGCAACTTTTTTACACAGAGGGCGATAGCGCATATGGAATGAGCTGTCAGTGGAAGTAGTTGAGGCAAGTACATTAACAACATTTAAAAGGCAACTGGACAAATACAAGGATAGGAAAGGATTAGAAGGATATGAGCCAAGTGCAGGGAAATGGGGTTAGCATGGATGGACATTTTGGTCGGTAAGGACCAGATTGGGCCATAAGATCTGTCTCCGTGATATAGGACACTATGACTCTAATTGCAGAAACATCCAAGTTCTCATCTCTTAAGACCACCTATTTCACATCCATAATATTGCTCAACTTCACCCCCTCTCAGCTCATCTGTTGCTGAAACCCTCATTTGACATCTTTATTACTTCCGGACATGACTATTCCAATGCAAAGCTGCCTGATCTCTCACATTCTATCCTCTTTTAAAAGCATTCAAGATTGTGCCTTGGACCAATTCCGATTCATCTATCACCTCAATACTCATGGACTTTCATTGACTCCAAATCAAGCCATATGTTTTGAAAAACTAATCTCTATTCTTACATGTGTTGATGTACTTGTCCTTCTGTATTCGCTTCTCAACCCACAGCCCTTGAATCATATGAGTCCTCTAATTCTGGGCTTTTAGTCTTCGCCAGTTTTAATTTCACTTGGTGATCTTGTGTTCAGTTGCCAATGTCCTGAGCTCTGGAATTCTCTTGCTAAACCTGTCCTCCTTTCTATGTCACCTTTCTCCATTAAGACACCTGGGGAATTTTACCTATTTGACCATGCTTTTGATAATCTGACCTACGATATCCTTGGATGACTCAGTTTCATATCTTTTATAATACTCTTGCAAAATGCCTTTGAGTATGTTATTATGTCAAAGGTGCTACAGAAATAGACATTCTTTTATATACATGCTGTTTCACTCCTAATTTTCCTTTATCGGTCTACAATTAAATGGCACATTATATTGGAATTTGAAAATGCAGCCTATACATGTAATTTCGTGACTTGAGTCTTGATATTTGAACTACTGAATTCACTGAATAATTTTTATTCAAAACTTGAGAAAAACCGATGACTCGTTGGCTGTCCATCATTACGAATGAACTCTTGCAACTGATTTTGATAAGTACCATTGGTGTTGTAGGTTTATGTTCCCAACTGTTTTGGATGTATCTTTTTTTAAAATCTTGTACTTTTTTTTATTAGCTTTTAGGTTTGATTGAAATATGGCTAATAAAGGTCGAAAAAATCCAATTAAAAACCAGAAAGAAAAGGCAACCTATAATTCGCTGTATGAATTCAATGAAGATGATACAAAAAAACTGGGGAGCAGCTATGAGACTGAACAGCTAGGTAAAACACAGTTATTTTGTTTTTTGGAAATTTATGACTTAATACATTTGTGCTTTAATTTATTCCAAGTACCCAGCAATGTCCGTGTCAGCCTGCAGAAGTAAGCACGAGTGCAATAGCTTAGACTTTCTCCTAACACAGAAGAGACAGTTTTCGTAAAACACCAAGTATCCTGTAGTCAGTGTATGCCTTTAAATGATGATTGTATAAGAGAGGATCCAAATTAGCAGATGCCTTCTAATTATGGAGATAAGATGCCAGACTAAACCTGATGAATTGAGTGGGATGGATCCAAGACACCTTATGAAGAAGAGCAGATAGCTCTGAATCCTGGAGGTGGATTGGGGGAGTGTGAGGAAAGGGTGAAGAGAACACCAAGAGAATGAGAAATACAAAGAAGTTACTGAAGGAAGAGCAGCAGAGGAGAAATGGAAGGGATGAGGGAAGAGGAGAGACCCCACATATAGGAGTCTACACAGAGTGAGGGAATGGAGAAGAGTGCTGGAGGAAAGGGAGAGGTGAGAGGGAATGGGCTTTGGAGAGGAGAACATTGTAAATTGGCTGGATAAAGGAAAATAAATAGGGGAAAGGACAGATGTAGTGAACAGATAAGAGAGGAAAGGAAGGGAAGCAAGAAAGAGTTTTACAAACAAAATGGTGGGAGTACAATTGGAAGTAGGCCATTCATCTGTTTTGAGCCTGCTCCACCGTTCATTATAAAGTGTGGAGATGACTGTTTTATCGGAAAGGTGAGGAACCTGGGGGATAGGAGATGGCAATTGGTGTAGAGGATATTGTAGAGGCGAGAGGAAGACAGCAACATTTCTGGAGAGAAGGTGCCTGAGGAAAGGTAGGATAGAAAGAAATGGACAATTAAAAGGGGAAGTAGTAAGGTGATTGAAGGAGCAGGGAGATGAGAGATGATGAAAAGGAAAGAAATGATTGAAGAACAAAGGTGAACATGAAGGAGAAGGAGAGGGAGGAAACAGATGTGACCCTGGAAAGAGAAGGTTAGGAGAATGGGTGTTGTATCTGAAATGATGAGGGATCTGGGTGGCTTCACGCATGAATAACATAAAAAGAGCATGCAGTTACAGCAAGCAATTGGTTTTAATAAGCTTATTAAACAAAGATTTCTAAGGGGCTTGACGAGTTATGTCCTGTGAAGATACACTTTCTGTCTTGAAATCCCGATTGTCTCTAAGACTTGTCAAATTATTGAATTCTTTACCTAGGGAGCAGTGACTGCTGTCTTATTAAAATTAATTATGACTATGTTAGATATTGAATTTAGAAGGAGTGAAAGGTTAAGGGGAATTAGCAGGAAATGATTTTGGAGACAGGAAGGAAAATGAATAGAGTCATAGAGATGTACAGCACGGAAACAGACCCTTCGGTCCAACCCGTCCATGCCGACGAGATATCCCAACGCAATCTAGTCCCACCTACCAGCACCCAACCCATATTCCTCCAAACCCTTCCTATTCATATACCCATCCAAATGCCTCTTAAATGTTGCAATTGTACCAGCCTCCACCACTTCCTCTGGCAGCTCATTCCATACACTTACCACCCTCTGCGTGAAAAAGTTGCCCCTTAGGTCTCTTTCCGCTCTCACCCTAAACCTACGCCCTCTAGTTCTGGACTCCCCGGCCCCAGGGATAATACTTTGTCTATTTATCCTATCCATGCCCCTCAGAATTTTGTAAACCTCTATAAGGTCACCCCTCAGCCTCCCATACTCTAGAGAAAACAGCCCCAGCCTCTCCCTATAGCTCAGATCCTCCAACCCTGGTAACATCCTTGTAAATCTTTTCTGAACCCTTTCAAGTTTCACAACATCTTTCCAATAGGAACGAGATCAGAATTGCACGCAATATTCCAACAGTGGCCTAACCAATGTCCTGTAGAGCCGCAGCATGACCTCCCAACTCCTGTACTCAATACTCTGACCAATAAAGGAAAGCATACCAAATGCCTTCTTCACTATCCTATCTACCTGCGACTCCACTTTCAAGGAGCTACGAACCTGCATTCCAAAGTCTCTTTGTTCAGCAACACTCCCCAGGACCTTACCATTAATTGTATAAGTCCTGCTAAGATTTCCTTTCCCAAAATGCAGCACCTCGCATTTATCTGAATTAAACTCCGTCTGCCACTTCTCAGCCCATTGGCCCATCTGGTCCAGATCCTGTTGTAATCTGAGGTAACCCTCTTCGCTGTCCACTACACCTCCAATTTTAGTGTCATCTGCAAACTTACTAACTGTATCTCTTATGCTCGCATCCAAATCATTTATGTAAATAACAAAAAGTAGTGAACCCAGCACCGATCCTTATGGCACTCCACTGGTCACAGGCCTCCAGTCTGAAAAACAACCTTCCACCACCACCCTCTGTCTTCTACCTTTGAGCCAGTTCTGTATCCAAATGGCTAGTTCTCCCTGTATTCCATGAGATCTAACCTTGCTAATCAGTCTCCCATGGGGAACCTTGTCGAATGCATTACTGGAGTTCATATAGATCACATCTACTGCTCTGCCCTGATCAATCCTCTTTGTTACTTCTTCAAAAACCTCAAATCAAGTTTATGAGACATGATTTCCTATGCACAAAGCCATGGTGACTACCCCTAATCAGTCCTTGCCTTTCCAAATACATGTACATCCTGTCCCTCAGGATTCCCTCCAACAACTTGCCCACCACCGAGGTCAGGCTCACCAGTCTTTAGTTCCCTGGCTTGTCTTTACCGCCCTTCTTAAATAGTGGCACCACGTTAGCCAACCTCCAGTCTTCCGGCATCTCACCTGTGACTATCGATGATACAAATATCTCAGCAAGAGGCCCAGCAATCACTTCTCTAGCTTCCCACAGAGTTCTAGGGTACACCTGATCAGGTCCTGGGGATTTATTCACCTTTAACCATTTCAACACTTCCTACTCTATAATCTGGACATTTTGCAAAATGCCACCATCTATTTCCCTACAGTCTATCTTCCATATCCTTTTCCACAGTAAATACTGATGCAAAATGTTCATTTAGTATCTCCCCCATTTTCTGTGGCTCCACACAAAGGCAGCCTTGCTGATCTTTGAAGGGCCCTATTCTCTCCCTAGTTACCCTTTTGTCCTTAATATATTTGTAAAAACCCTTTGGATGCTCCTTAATTCTATTTGCCGAAGCTATCTCATGTCCCCTTTTTGCCCTCCTGATTTCCCTCTTAATGATGGAGTGGGCTTGATGGGCTGAATGGCCTACTCTTGCTCCTGTTTATTTATTGTGCAAAAGGCAGGGAGACTGCAAATGCTATTAGAGGACAGACCTCAAACCAACTCTGGGTTTAGAAGGTCCTGCTGACTATACCATCTCAGGCAAGCCATACCAAAATAATTGGTAGAGTTGCACATATGGAAATGCTGTCATCTGTGAGAGTACAGCAGGTTTACCACTGCATGCAACGATTGCCAGTGTTCAAGATTACAAATCGATAGATTGCTGTATCACGCTTTGGATCGTAATATCAAGAAAAACGATGACAGCAGTTTGTCATCTGCATTCTGACCCTAAGAAGCTGCTTATATATGAATGAAAGCTTAAGCATTAGGCAGCAGCAAGGAGAGAGCAGCCAGAGCAGGACCTTTGGTGGGATAGCGGCAGGGGCCAGGTCTGACTCCTAGTTGCAATATGCCCCGAGCAGGGACTTCTGGTGTTGGCAAGGCGGTGGCTGCTGTGGCACTAGCATGGTATGCTCTGAGCCAGGACTCCTGGTATGCTCAGAGTCAGTGACGTGTCAGCGGAGTCCAGGACTTTTGATTGTGGGGTGAGTGTGGGTTCAGCACAGGTGTCGATGGTGGCAAGACGGGCCCAGCAACAAAGAGATGGCGGCTAGAGAATGGCAACTGCTATGTTTGTTGCTCCTGTGTAGGTGGTGGTGAGCCAGTGGAGGAGGGGCTGGGGGCAGCACAGGTGTTATTGGTTAGCTAGATCAGGACTCTCTTTCTGTTATATCTTTTGTTCTTTTTATTCTTAAACTATTCAAAACAGCTCCAGATTCTGGTGACTGTTGAAACTTCTCCCTGTAAAATGCAAGTGACTATAAATAAATCATTCGTCCGTTGCATCATGTTATGTTCTATCGCTGTGATAATGGAGGTGAACATCTGTCACGTTGAAAAGAATGGTTTGAAAATCTGCAGAAAGCTTGATGCTTCCTCACGTTGATGCAGGCTTTCAGAGTACAAGACTTCTGTACTCTGGCCATTGACGCCCCTCATCTGGCTCTTAGGTAGCAGAACTGCCCTCTACAAACCTTCACCTATCCATCCTCTCTGCCACAACCATCTTCCACCCCCATGCAGACTTGTGCCCAACCTTTTAGCATATTTGTGCAAACCTCTGAAGGTCCCTGTGTCTGAGCTGGTGGCAGAATATGTAAGGTATAGTAGAGGGTGATGTTCTAAAACTATGAGGCTATATAGAGAGTAAAGTAAAGCAGCTTTACCCTGGCTTTGTTGTATATCAGATTAGGAAATACATCATCCTGACACTGGGTATTCAAAGAAGGCTCATGCTCCATTCGTACACATTGCTTTTATGTGCTCAGCAAAATTCATGCAGGAGCATATTTGCAAAGATGAAGATCAGACCGAGGACAAATATTTGAGGTCCTCCTAATAATTGACTGAATCAAAATGGATATTGAGCCTGCTGGAGAATCTCTAAATAAAGCTGTTTGAACTTGAGGAAATGGTTTTGATTGCCAGAAGCCCCAAAAAGGCACGGGAGCAGTGTGGGGGAACTTGAGTGTAGGTAGGGAGTGAGTCCAGCAGCAGTTTTGTTTTGAGGAAGGAATAATTCTGTCTAGTATTGTCTTGGTGGTATGCACACATTATTCCATGACACAATTTTGTATCAAGGTTAATATTCACTGTCCATATAAATGGCTGGTCTCCTGCATAACAACTTTACAGGCATGACATGTGCAATTGGACATTATCTATACAGATCCTAGTAATGTAGCAGCTGTGGACCCTGCATGCTCAAATGCTTCTGGATCTACACATTCAATAATACTGCTCACTCATGGTAATATTAATGTGCCAGTACCAAGTGAAAAGGATAAGTGAATATTTAAAATTGTGATAATAAAAAGCTGCATTTACTTAAAGCCATTATATTAACAGAATATCCGCCATATAATTTGTTTAATTGATCTTTAGTTGTGTTGACTTCCTTTCCCTTTCCATTTCCATTTATGGCAATGTCCAAGCTATTGATATACACTTGTTACACATATGAATCATGGAATCCCTACAGTGCAGAGAAAGGCCATTCGGCCCAACAAGTCAGTACTGATCCTCTGAAGAGCATCCCACCCAGACACAATTCCCCACCTATCCCCATAACTCCACATTTACCATGGCCAGTCCACCTAACCTGTACATTTTTAGAGGCTGGGAGGAAACTGGAGAACCCAGCAGAAATTCTCATAGACACAGAAAATGTGTAGATGCCATATAGACAATCACCCAAGACTGGAATTGAACCCAGGTCTCTGGTGCTGTGAGTACTTACGAAAGCTGGGCATTGCTGAATATTTTAGGAATCTGATGATGCCACTTTCTGCAGGTGGGCCACAAAAATGTTCACATTTTTCTTCAACTGAGGATTCCCTACCACCATGATTGACAGGACCTTCAGCCATGTCCAACCCATTTCCCACACTTCTGCCCTTACCTATTCTTTTATCTTCCACACAACGTACCCTGTTAAACTTCTTTGAGGAGGTAACATACAAGTTAAACAAAGGAGAGCCAGTGGAAGCGACCTGTTTGGGTTTCCACAAGGCCTATGACAAAGTGCTGCACAGGAGGCTACTAAGTAAGATAAGAGCTCCTGGTGTTAGGGGCAAGGTTCTGGCCTGGAGAATGGGTTGTCTGACTGGCAGAAGGCAGAGAATAGGGATAAAGGGGCCTTTTAAGGTTGGCAGCTGGTGACTAGTAGAGTTCCATATTGGAACGACAAGCATTCGCGTTATACATTAATGATCTGGGAGAAGGAACTGAGGGCATTGTTGCTAAATTTCCAGATGACATAAAAATAGCTGGAGGGACAAGTAAAGTTGAGAAGGCAGGGAGGCTGCAGAAGGACGTGATATGCTGGAAGAGTAAGCAAAGTAGTAGATGGAATGCAATGTGGAAAAATGGGAGGTAATACACTTTGATGGGAAGAATAGAAGCATAGCCTATTTTATAAACCAGGAAACGCTTTGGTAATCTGAAGCACAAAGGAACTTGGGAATCCTAGTTCAGAATTCCTTTAAGGTTAATATGTAATTTGAGTTGGCAAATGCAATGTTAGCATTCATTTCAAGAGGGCTAGAATATAAAGAGCATAGATATACTGCTGAAGCTGTATAAGTCAGACCACATTTGGAATATTGTAAGCAGTTTTGGGTCCCTTATCTAAGAAAGAATGCCCTGGGGTCTGAGGGGAGGTTTACAAGAATGATCTCAGGGTTGAAGGGTTTGTCATCTGGGTCGATGGAGTTTAGAAGGATGAGAGGGATTTGATTAAAACTTAAAGATACTGAGAGGTCTGGGTAGAGTTGACATGGAGAAGATGTTTCCAGTAGTAGGAGAGACTAGAACCTGAGGGCACAGCCTTCGAATGAAGGGGCGACCCTTTAGAACAGAATTGAGAAGGAATTTCTTCAGCCGGAGGGTGGTTAATTTGTAGAACTTATTGCTGCCGGTGGCTGTGGAGGGCAAATCATTGTGTGTATTTAAAATAGATCGATAGATCAGTTCTTGATTGGTAAAGGTATCAAAGCTCATTGGGAGGAGAATGGGATTGAAAAACCTACCAGCCATTGGGCAGACCAGAGTCAAGGGCCGAATGGCCTAATTCTGCTCATATTCTAGATTAGAATGGTGCTGGAAAAGCACAGCAGTTCAGGCAGCATCTGAGGAGCAGTAAAATCGACGTTTCGGGCAAAAGCCCTTCATCAGGAATACGCTTTTGCCTGAAACGTCGATTTTACTGCTCCTCGGATGCTGCCTGAACTGCTGTGCTTTTCCAGCACCATTCTAATTTAGACTCTGGTTTCCAGCATCTGCAGTCATTGTTTTTACCTAATTCTGCTCATATGACTTTTGATCTTATGGACACTGTGGTCTTCTACTCTTCCACTCCCCACACCCCTATGGCACCTTGCCATGCAATATTAAAAGGTGCAACATGCCAGTTTATGTCCTCCCTTCTTACTATCCAAGGCCCAAGGCACACTGTGCAGGTGAGGCAGTGATTTACATGCACTTCACTCGATCTAGGCTATCTATATGTGCTGCTCACAATGTTATCTCCTCTGCACTGGGGAGACGAAATGCAGATTTGGTGACCCCTTTGTGGAACACCAACATCAGTCAGTAAAAACGAGCCTCCAGTTGCCTGCCAGTTCAATACATCTCCATGTTCCCATGCCAACATTTCTGTTTCAGGTCTACCACACGATCAAGTGAGGCTCAATGAATAACATCATGACTTCTGCTTATAGACCTTGCAGTCCTCAGGATTCAACATTGAGTTTAACAATTTTACAGCATGAACATCTCCTTCCGTGCCTGTTGTCCACCCGCACTCTCACTGCTTTCATTACAACCCACCCATTTTCAACTACTCATGGTCATGATGATCACTTACCTAGCAGAACTCTGAGGGGAACACCACCCCTGCTTATGATTCCACCCCCATTCCCTCCTCCATCACTCCCAGTCCAGTTACAGGCTCCACCCAACTCCCAGCTCCACACGTACACCAGGTCCTAGCTCCCAGCCCTGCCGAGTTTTCACCATCCCCCCAGACCTTCCTCTCACTGAGGACAAACAATCAGTCCTCAGCAAAGGCCTTACCTTTATCCCCTCCATCCACGCGCCAATGAATTTAATACGCATCATGATATTGAACACTTCTTCCACCACCTCTACCTCCGAGCTTACTTTTTCAATCAGGACTCCTGCCCACCTTCTGAGGACCCCTTCAATTGCCTCCAATACACTCCATCCTCCTGGACACCCCATGCTAACCTATTACCCAACCTCAGAGAAAGTAAGAGCTGCAGATGCTGGAGACCAGAGCTAAAACATTTCTCCACCTTCCTCATTTCCCCTCCCCCCACCTTTTCTCAGTCCCAACTCTTGGAATCAGCACCGCCTTCTAGACCTGCAATCTTCTTCCCGACCTCTCTGCCCCCAACCCCTCTCCGGCCTATCACCCTCACCTTAACCTCCTTCCACCTATCGCATTCCCAATGCTTCTCCCCCAAGTCCCTCCTCCCTACCTTTTATCTGCTTGGCACACCCTCCTCATTCCTGAAGAAGGGCTTATGCCCGAAACGTCGATTCTCCTGCTCCTTTGATGCTGCCTGACCTGCTGCGCTTTTCCAGCAACACATTTTTTAGCTATTACCCACCTTCGACCTCTTCATTTCCAACTGCCGCTGAGACATTAACCACCTCAAAAGGTCTACCCCCCACCCCCACTCCAACCTCTCACCCTCACAACACACAGCCTTCCACGCCCTCTGCTCCAAACCCAACTTCACCATCAAGCCAGCAGATAAGGGGGATGCAGTGGTAGTTTGGCGCACTGAACTCTACACTGCTGAAGCCAGGAACCAACTCGAAGACACCTCTTCCTACCGCCCCCTCGACCATCATCCCACCCCCCATCACCAAACCATCATCTCCCAGACCATACACAACCTCATCACCTCAGGAGATCTCCCACCCACAGCTTCCAACTTCGTAGTCCGGGAACCCCGCACCGCCCGATTCTACCTTCTTCCCAAAATCCACAAGCCTGACCGCCCCAGCCGACCCATTGTCTCGGCCTACTCCTGCCCCACCGAACTCATCTCCACCTACCTCGATACTGTCCTATCCCCCCAGTCCAGGAACTCCCCACATACGTTCGAGACACCACCCTCCATCTCATCCAATACTCTGTTTCCCTGGCCCTCAACCCCTCATCTTCACCATGGATATCCAATCCCTCTACACCTCCATCCGCCATAACCAGGGCCTCCAAGTCCTCTGTTTCTTCCTCTCCCAACATCCCCAACAGTACCCTTCCACCGACACTCTCATTCGTTTGGCTGAACTGGTCCTCACCCTTAACAATTTCTCCTTTGAGTCCTCCCACTTCCTCCTGACCAAAGGGGCAGCCATGGGCACACGTATGGGCCCCAGCTGTGCCTGTCTCTTTGTTGGCTACGTAGAACAGTCCATCTTCCGTAGTTACACCGGCACCACTCCCCACCTTTTCCTCCACTACATTGATGCATTGGCGCCACCTCGTGCTCCCGTGAGGAGGTTGAGCAGTTGATCAACTTCACCAACACATTCCACCCTGACCTTAAATTTACCTGGACCATCTCTGGCACCTCCCTCCCCTTCCTGGACCTCTCCATCTCCATTAATGACGACCGACTTGACACTGACATTTTTTACAAACCCACTGACTCCCACAGCTACCTCCTGCAAAAATGCCATCCCGTATTCCCAATTTCTCTGCCTCTGCCGTATCTGCTCCCAGGAGGACCATTTCCACTACAGAATATACCAGATGGCCTCCTTTTTTAGAGATTGCAATTTCCCTTCCCATGTGGTTGAAGATGCCCTCCAACGCATCTCGTCCACATCCCGCACCTCCGCCCTCAAACCCCACCCCTCCAACTGTAACAAGGAAAGAACCTCCCGGTGCTCACCTTCCACCCTACCAACCTTCTCATAAACCAAATCATCTGCCGACATTTCCGCCACCTCCAAATGGACCCCACCGCCAGAGATATATTTCCCTCCCCACCCCTTTCCGCTTTCCACAAAGACTGTTCCCTCCGTGACTACCTGGTCAGGTCCACACCCCCCTCCCTTCCTGACACACTCCCCTGCCACGGCAGGAATTGCAAAACCTGTGCCCACTCCACCCTCCCCCCACCTCACCTCCATCCAAGGCCCCAAAGGAGCCTTCCACATCCATCAAAGTTTTACCTGCACATCCACCAATGTCATTTATTGTATCCATTGCTCCCGATGTGGTCTCCTCTACATTGGGGAGACTGGACGCCTTCTCGCAGAGCGCTTTAGGGAACTACTCCGGGACACCCGCACCAATCAATCCCACCACCCCGCGACCCAACATTTCAACTCCCCCTCCCACTCTGCTAAGGACGTGCAGGTCCTCGGCCTTCTCCGCCACCGCTCCCTCACCACCAGACGCCTGGAGGAAGAACGCCTCATCTTCCGCCTCGGAACACTTCAACCCCAGGGCATCAATGTGTATTTCACTAGAATCCTCATTTCCCCTTCCCCCACCTTACCTCTGTTCCAACCTTTAGCTCAGCACTGTCCTAATGACCTGTCCCACCCGCCAATCTCCTTTCTCACCTATCCACTCCACCCTCCCCCCGACCTATCACCTTCACCCCCTCCCCCACTCACCTATTATACTCTTTGCTACCTTCTCCCCAGCCCCAAACCCCCCCCCCTCCATTTGTCTCTCTACCCTGGAGGTTTCCTGACCCTATTCCTGATGAAAGGCTTTTGCCTGAAACGTCAATTTTCCTGCTCCTCGGATGCTGCCTGACCTGCTGTGCTTTTCCAGCACCACTCTGATCTAAACTCTGATTTCCAGCATCTGCAGTCCTCACTTTTGCCTAGCTTCTCTTCCCTAGTTGACTATCAACAAGCTTTTTGTTCCTTTTCGCTGTCTTTTGGTTCTGCCCCCACCGAGTCATCAGCATAATTTCCATCTTTTTACTGAACTTGAAATGTTGGTTCAGTTTTCTATTTGCAGATGCTGCCAGACCTGCTGAGTTTCTCCAGCAATTTTGATTTTGGTTTGCTGAAGAATCTTGCGGGACTTGATAGATAGGTCGTTTCCCTTTGCGGGAACATCTAGAACCAGAGGGCATAATCTTAGAATAAGAACTTGCCCATTTGAGACATGGGTGAGGACAAATTTCTTCTCCGAGGGGAGTGAAACTATGGAATTATTTACCACAAAGAGCAGTAGAGGTTGGGTCATTAACTATATTCAAGGCTAACAGACATATTTTAATCAGAAAGGGAATAAATGGTTATGGGAAAACACAGGAAAGTTGAGTTAGAGATTATCAGATTTGCCATGACCCCTCTTAATGACAGAACAGACTTAATGGGCTGATTCTACATATTTTTTAATGTTTTTAAGTCTTTTCTTTAGTCAAGTGCAGGAAGGCAGCAGCATGGTATTTGATATTTAGTTGAATATTAAGACATCCAATGAATCCACCCTCTGCTGGAATAGTGTTGATTTGGATATCTGGTCAGAATTTTCATTATATACTAATAATTGTCTCTGATCTTGATCCAAGCTGCTGACTGGCAGCAAATCGGATGTGGATTCAGCTGACTTAGAATCTGCAGACATATTAGCATCAATACCACACAAAATACCAAGGATCTTGTGACAAAATGTCTATGTAATTAGCTGGGATTTTGCGCAACACGAGCAGTTGAATTGACTCTTCTCTGATGCAAGACCTCTTGATACAGTAGAATTATTCAGTCATCCATTTGATCTTTTGAGAGTTAGAATGCACAAAATTTATCATTGTCAGTGATATGTTAGACCCACATAACCTGAACAAAACTGCACATTTCTTCTTTTATTTAAAAAACTTTGCTTGATGATCAAGTACATTGCTGGAGGTTCCTAAGAGAAAACGTTGTACCTTGATTCTAACTTGGGCAATTTGTTTTAAGTGAAATATACAACTAATACATTAATAATGTCATCTTGTGGTTTCACGCCATTAGGCTTAAAGTGAAAAGTTTAGCATCGCTATGTATGGATGTTTTCTGTTTATAGAAGAGGCCACAATGCAGCTTGGGAGGAAACGGTTGGCATCCAGTGCAGTGACTGATCAGGAAGATGAAATGGATGACATTAATGTGGGGTATGATAATCTGAGCAGAATTTATTTTGTATATGACACGGTATGAATTGTATGTTTATCCTGCTGAATTCAAGTACGAAGAAGAAAAAGAGAAAGGTGCAAGTTAATAGAAATTCTCGTGTTTTTTGTGAAACAAAAGAGAGGAATTATTTGGTTTTTAATACGACTTGCAGAAATAAATATGGTGTCATTTTTTAGTGCATTGGAGTTCTTGATAGTGATGCTACTGAACTTTGTTTTGGTAAAACCTTTCCTGTTTAAACCCTTCCATTATTTCCTGAAGCTAAAAAAGCCATAAAAAAGATCAGTAGAAATTTAAATGTTATAGAGACATAAAACTAAAATTTCATGGAATCATAGAGATTTTAGGAGTTAAAAATGCAAGATAGGACTCCATTTCCAGCACACACTATTTTAACCAGAGGTGGCGCATAATGCACACAGACATGTAAATCAGCTTGTCTGTTTAAACTCAATGGACAAGACAAGAAGAGTCCATTTTCACTCAGTGAATGACTACAAAATGTATAATTCAGAACCTCATGGTGGAAATGTAAATGCTTGTGAAAGGCAGATAAGTTCGATGAGTAGACCTTTTTAGCTGTCAGGTTACTTACATCCTGCTGAAAAGACTGCCTGCCTGTGTCTGTAAAAATGGTGAATATTTTTTCTAGCAATTGCAGTAGATGTTTGTTGACAAGAAGTATCATTATGGCTGTATAACTGCTTGGTTACTTTTTTTTTCCACAACTTGTGGTTATCATAGTGGGATACACAGTTCGATTAACAACTCCAGGAGATCATTAAAACATTAGCTATCTTTGAAGTGGGCTGAGAATGCAAATGTTTGTTCTTATAAGGAATTAAATACTTCCAGGGATTTCATGGATAAAAGTTTTTTTTTAATACAATGAAGTCTGTAATAGAGACTTATTACAACTTGGTATGTTAGACTGGAAGGTGGGGGCATTTGTCGACATGAATTGGCATGGTTTGGGTAAGTGGAATGGCTGAGGTAATGTGCTTGAAGATGTAATATTGAATAAAACAGCTGAAATGAAAGCCTGGAGAATTTGAGCCCAACGCCTAACCACAGCAGTCATTTCTGATTTGTTTCTGAAATTTCCTGACTTGTCCTACTCACCTTTAATTTCCTGATATTTACAGGTAAGTGGGGAGAACATAAATATAGCAACTAGGACCCAGGGTTACAGAGAATTCAGAGATCTGGCAAAAGTTAGTTTGATGCTTTTTTTATCATTTCTCAGCAATCATAGAACAATACAGTGCAGAATAGGCTCTTCGGCCCTCGATGTTGCGTTGACCTGTCATCATCCCTGTGCTTATCTAAGGATTGTTTAAATGCCCCTAATGTGGCTGAGTTAACTACATTGGCAGGCAGGGCAATCCAGGCTCTTACCACTCTCTGAGTAAAGAACCTGCCTCTGAATGTGTCCTAAATCTATCACCCCTCAATTTGTAGCTATGCCCTCTCTACAAGCTGACATCATCAACCTAGGAGAAAGAATTTCACTGTCGACCTATCTAATCTTCTGACCAGCTAGATTGAACGCTGTTGGAAGAAAATGTCTATAACTGATGGTAGGGAACTGGATGTGGAAATCACAAAGCTGGCAGGATGTCAATGAATTGTGAGGAATGGGGGTGATATTACAGGTTTCATTGGAAGATCTGGGAGAAGCATTTCTTTTCCATCTGATTAGCTGGTAGCTCCTGGAGAAGCAAGGCTTTGGCTCTGGCAGACCTCATTCCAGAGGAAGGCTTGCTGGTGTCCACACAACTGCCTGATTGGCAGAGGCTATGCCAGGCCTTCCTTAAGGGAGTATGGTTCTTTCACCAGCTTTCTGGCTGCAGGTGACACCCACATCAACAGTGGAAACCTCCGCCCTGTGTGTGGAAACAAATTAGTGCAGATCCAGAAGAGCTATTGCCATTATATCCGGGCAGTGGACAGAGTGAGTGCTTAAGCTGTTGGGTGGGATGCTGATTCAGTGAGCAGCTTTGTCTTGGCTTGTATCAAACTTCTTGGTTGTTGTTGGGAGTTGCACTCATCCGGACAAACAGAGAGTTTTTCATCACACTACCCTGACTTGCAAGTAACGGTCAATCCAGCTTTGGGCAATCCGTGGCTGAGTTGTGCACGAGAATTGCTCTGTCCCACTCTTGGAACAGCAATATCTAGATGGTTGGTTCTGGTCAATGCCAATACCCAAGAGTGGAAACTAATGATAATAATGCCATTAAATGTCATTACCTTGAATTAAAATGCTTAGATTCTCTCTTGTTGGAGGTGGTCATTGATCACAACTTCTGTAGCCTGAATGTTATTTGCTATTTTGTCAGCCCACATGTGCCCAGGGATGGATTGCTTCACTACATCTGACGAGTTGCAAATGAAACTGGACGTTGTGCAATTATCAGTGAACACCTCTGCTTGTGAATTGATAATACAGGGAAGATGTTGAAGAAGCAGCGTAAGATAGTTAGGCCAAGGAATTAATGTGTCAGAGCTGTTTTGATTGACTTTCAGCAATCACAACCATCTTCCTTTATGTTAGCCATGCCTAGCTGTTAGCTATCTATTGGAAAGTGTCCCCTGAGTCCCATGGACTTTAAAGATGACAGGAGCTGAACTCCTGGAGAAGCCCAAGCTGAGTTTCTGTGATCAACCTATTGTTGAATAAGTATAAGTTATTAGTTTTATCTGTGACAATTCCTTCATTTTAGAATGGAGAGTAGACTGATAATTGGCTTGATTGGATTTATTCTGTTGGTTTGTGGAGAGAATGTACCATTTTTCACATTGTTGGGTAAATACCAATGTTGTAGTGGTGCTGGAAAGCTTAACTCTGGGTGGAGCAAGTTCTCAAGCATATGTCTCAGAGGTGTAGGAGGTGATGGATTCTCAGGGGAATGTATCATGAACAGGCACGTTTCTGGTAGTGAGGCTGGCTCTAATGCAATGAAGGGTACGTCGGGTCCAAGAGGTCAATTGTGTTAGGGGATTCTTTAGTCCAAGGTACAGACAGGCGTTTCCTTGGCCAGCAGCAACGAAGCAGAATGGTGTGTTGCTTCCCTGGTGCCAGGATTAAGGATGTCTCAGAGGGTGCCTTTGTGTGGAGCCACAGAAAATGGGGAGATACTAAACGAGTATTTTGCATCAGTATTTACTGTGGAAAAGGATTTGGAAGATATAGACTGTGGGGAAATAGATGGTGACATCTTGCAAAATGTCCAGATTACAGAGGAGGAAGTGCTGGATGTCTTGAAACGCGTAAAGGTGGATAAATCCCCAGGACCTGATCAGGTGTACCCTAGAACTCTGTGGGAAGCTAGAGAAGTGATTGCTGGGCCTCTTGCTAAGGTATTTGTATCATCGATAGTCACAGGCAAGGTGCTGGAAGACTGGAAGTTGGCTAACGTGGTGCCACTGTTTAAGAAGGGTGGTAAGGACAAGCCAGGGAACTATAGACCAGTGAGCCTGACCTCGGTGGTGGGCAAGTTGTTGGAGGGAATCCTGAGGGACAGGATGTACATGTATTTGGAAAGGCAAGGACTGATTAGGGATAGTCAACATGGCTTTGTGGGTGAGAAATCATGTCTCATAAACTTGATTGAGTTTTTTGAAGAAGTAACAAAGAGGATTGATCAGGGCAGAGCAGTAGATGTGATCTATATGAACTCCAATAAGGCATTTGACAAGGTTCCCCATGGGAGACTGATTAGCAAGGTTAGATCTCATGGAATACAGGGAGAACTAGCCATTTGGATACAGAACTGGCTCAAAGGTAGAAGACAGAGGGTGGCGGTGGAGGGTTGTTTTTCAGACTGGAGGCCTGTGACCAGTGGAGTGCCACAAGGATCGGTGCTGGGTCCTCTACTTTTTGTCATTTACATAAATGATTTGGATGGGAGCATAAGAGGTACAGTTAGTAAGTTTGCAGATGACACTAAAATTGGAGGTGTAGTGGACAGCAAAGAGGGTTACCTCAGATTACAACAGGATCTGGACCAGATGGGTCAATGGGCTGAGAAGTGGCAGAACTTATACACTTTATGGTAAGGTCCTAGGGAGTGTTGCTGAACAAAGAGACCTTGGAGTGCAGGTTCATAGCTCCTTGAAAGTGGAGTTGCAGGTAGATAGGATAGTGAAGAAGGCATTTGGTATGCTTTCCTTTATTGGTCAGAGTACTGAGTACAGGAGTTGGGAGGTAATGTTGCGGCTGTACAGGACATTGTGTGCAATTCTGGTCTCCTTCCTATCGGAAAGATGTTGTGAAACTTGAAAGGGTTCAGAAAAGATTTACAAGGATGTTGCCAGGGTTGGAGGATCTGAGCAATAGGGAAAGGCTGAACAGGTTGATGCTGTTTTCCCTGGAGCGCCAGAGGCTGAAGGGTGACCTTATAGAGGTTTATAAAATTATGAGGGGCATAGATCGGGTAAATCGACAAAGTCTTTTCCCTGGAATCGGGGAGTCCATAACTAGAGGGCATAGGTTTAGGGTGAGAGGGGAAATATATAAAAGAGACCTCAGGGGCAATGTTTTCACGCAGAGGGTGGTACGTGTATGGAATGAGCTGCCAGAGGAAGTGGTGGAGGCTGGTACAATTGCAACATTTAAGAGGCATTTAGATGGGTATGTGAATAGGAAGGGTTTGGAGAGATATGGGCCGGGTGCTGGCAGGTGGGACTAGATTGAGTTGGGATATCTGGTCAGCAAGGACAGGTTGGACCGAAGGGTCTGTTTCCGTGCTGTACTTCTCTACGACTCTATAACTATGTCTGGAATGCTGAAAGCCAATGTTGTACCCAGTGTTTTTGATCATTTGATGTGGGTTGAATGAAAACTAGCACCTGTACTACAGGGGACCTCAGTTAGAGGGTTTAGTATCCATGCTGCTATTGATTTGTTATTTTATGGCCAACAAGTCCATTTTATAGAACTTCATCAAATCTGTATTGGAAGTCAATGTCCATCACATTTTCTCCATTAGCCTCGTCAACTGTCTCTGCTACCTCATAGAAAAGCTCATTCACACAAGTTAAATTGAAATTTGTGCTGGGCTTTGTCTTTATTGTGATTAAAATATTTTCCTTCACTGAGGCTAAAATGATTGTTTTCTGTTTACCTTAGCACGCTATTTGGATTGTGATGTCTAGGTTCATCTCTGGCCTTCTGACACCATCCAATATTGAAGAAGGAATAAAAGGTTACAGCCAGTGCCTCTGTTCTTCCCACTCTTACCTCCCTGTATCTCCTTGGATGCATTTAGTCTAGTCCTGGTGACTTATCAGCACTAAGTATATCTGACCTTTCTCATGATATTTGTTTACAAATTTTAGCCCATCCTCTGTCAACAACCTTATTGTTCACCTGTGACTTTGAAAGCACCTTCTTGATAAAGATAGATGCACAATACTCAGTACTCAACTCATGCCCTCTGTCTCCATGCCTAGACACTTACTGCTCCCTCATTAGCCATACCCTACTGCCTTCTAACTATTTAGTAGTAAGATGCCTACAGAGGATCTTTACAGTCCCCTTTGTTAGCTGCCTGACTCTTCTCATTTTGCTTTTTCTGTTTCCTTTTGAATATCCTTACTCTCGTTTGTATTATTCACAGGATGTCATTTATACGCCTCCTTTCTTCTTACTGTCTGTCTCATCCTGGGAGTTCGGCTTTGTCCGAGCTTTGCAGAAAGGTATCTCTACTACAACAAACACCATCTCCTCTTTAGTTCATAAGTTCATAAGATGTAGGAGCAGAATTAGGCCATTCAGTCCATTGAGTCCATACTGCCATTTGGTCGTGGTTGATATGCTCCTCATTCTCATTTTCCTACCTTCTCCCCATAACCTTTCAATCTGTTACCAATTAAAAATCTGTCTGCCTCCTCAAATTTATTCACTGTTCCATCGCCCACTGCACTTCGGAGGAGTGAATTCTACACTTTTACAACCCTTTGGAAGTAGTTTCTTCTCAACTCTGTTTTAAATTTACTACCCTTTATTGTAAGATCTTTTGTCTTCGAATGCCCCACAAGAGGAAGCATCCAGTCCATATCTATTTTAACCAAATCTTTTATCATCCTAAATACCTTGCTTTGATCTCCCCTCATTTTTCTAAATTCCAGAGAGTTTTGGGATAATCTGTTCAATCTCTCTTCATACAACAAACCCTTCATCTCTAGGATCAATCTAGCAAACTTCCTCTGAACTGCCTCTAATGCCACCACATCGTTTGTCAAATAAGGGGACCAAAACTGTACATAGTACTCCAGGTGCAGTCTCACCAATGCCTTGTATAGTTGCAATAATACTTCCTTACATTTATGTTCTTTCCTTTTAGCTATAAAATCAACATTCCATTCACTTTCTTTATTATCTGCTGTACCTGCATGCTAGTTTTCTGTCACTCATGAATGAGTACGCCCAGAATTGTACTGTACTGTAGCACCTCAAAGTCTCTCCCCATTTTAGATAATAGGTCACCTTTCCATTTTTCAAACCAAAATGCATGACCTCACTTATCCACGTTAAACTCTATCTGCCACATTTTGGCCCCGTCTCCTAATCTATCTATACCCATTTATAAGGTTCTTATTTCCTCATTGCATTTCACTGTCAAATTTGGCTATGGAGCCTTCTATTCTTGATTCCAAGTTATTAATGTAGATTGTAAATAGCTGGAACCCAAGGAGTGGAATGTGTGGCACGCCAATCGTCACTTCGTGCCATCCAGAAAAAAACATTTATCCCGACTCTGTTTTCTGCCCATCAGCCAGTCACCTATCCAAGCTAATAAATTATCTCTAATCCCGTATGATCCAACCTTGTGAATTAACCTTTTGTGTGGCACCTTATCAAGCACCTTCCAGAGATTCAATATATTACATCTACAGGATCCACTTTGTTACATCTTCGAAGAACTATATCAAATTATTCAAATTTGCTCTCATAAAACCAGGCTGACTCTAATCATAGATTTTTGACTTTCCGAATGTCCTGATATTGCTTCCTTGATAATTGATTTAAACACTTTCCCAACAACAGATGTTAACCTCTCTGTGATTTCCCACATATTGCCTCCCTTTTTACGCTAGCATTTACACTAGCATTTTTCCAATCCACTGGAACTTGTCCCATGTCAAGGGAATTTTGGAATATTCTAATCAATGGGCAGTTATCTGTCTCGGTCATCACTTCCTTTAATACCCCACAATGAAGGCCATTGGGTCTGGGGGACTTGTCTGCCCTCAATCTTAATAATTTGCTGAGTACCTTTTCCCTATTGATGTTGATTGTTCTAAGTTTTACCTTTTTTATTGCCTCTGACTTGCCCATTTCAGTATGAATGGTACTATTGTCCTCACTGTAAAACTGAGGCAAAGTATTGATTTAGCAACTCTGCCATTTCAGTGTTCTCCACTGTTAACTCTCCAGTTTCATCTTCCAAGGGACCGGCATTCACCTTAGTTACCCTCTTCCCATTTATATACCTATAGAATCTTTTGCTATTCTTTTTGATACTTTGTGCTAGTTTTTTTTCGTAATTTACCTTAACAGTTTTTTTTTATGTTTATGTTTGAAAGTTTCCCAGCTTTAAAGCTTTATTATAAAGCTCTTTATTGTTCTGTTACAGTTTTGCCTGCCAAATTTTGATTCCGGTTTCTGTGGGACAAATCTGTTGTTACCCCACTGAAATTGGTCCTCCTCCAATGTTGTATTTTTTTTAGCTTACATTGTTCTTATACTTTTCTGTGGTAACCTAGATTTGACATTATGATCCCTGACTAAAGGTTCCCTGATTAAGTAGTGCCTCCTTCCTAAATTGACCAGAAATATGCTGATCAAGAAAATTCTACTGAATACACTTCAGACACCGTTTCCCATCTGTACTTCCATTCCAGTTTATGTTAGGATAATCAAAAGTGTTCCACTATCATTACTTGTACTTTGTTTGCAAATTAGCTCCTCTATATTTTTCCCAAGAGTTGGGCAACTGTAGACTCTATGCTGTGGTGTCATGGTACTTTTGTTATTTCTGAACTCCAGCTAAATATGTCAAATCTTCAGCCTTTCTCTGACATTCTCTATCTGCAGTACTGTAATAACTATTCGAGACAATGCCATTCCTTTTCTCCTTCCCTGTGCTTCCTGAGTCACCAGTGTGCATCTGTCAATAAACCAAGGACAAGTGAGATTCCATTACCCTGAAGGTTGTTGCATGTTGAAATGTTTTGTCACCAGAGTGATTGAAATGGAGACCAGTTAATCTTTCAAAGGAAAATGGAATAAATATTTGAAGCTGAGGAAAATACATGGGGAGCTTGTGGAAAGGCGGTTAGGTATGGGGTTTTTCTCGTAAAGAGTGGTTTGCTAGGACAGATCTGTGCTGTAATCTGAATGGAATATAATTGAGGCACTTAGCATTCTATAGTCAATGCAAAATTTTATAATCATAGTACTGTAATAAACTGGAAGTGAGGGAATAAAACATTCACAGTTGTACTTGAGATTCTGGCACTTGAGGGCGCTATAGTCAACTTGTTTTCCCAATTTATATGTAATATGCTAAGGGTTGTTTGCAGTTACTGCTGCTCATTTATGTTCTCATATGGTTGTCAGTTGTCAACTATTCATCTAATTCATTAAGTGGAATCATTTTGTTTGTTGAAATTATTTTCTGACTTATAATCATTAAAAGGTAACCCTCCGTTCTGGCAACACATCCAGTGCAAACCAGACAAGAGAAGTCTTTATGTCAGAAGTATTTGACTCTAATCTTGTGAAGCGTTGCATGTGGAGCACAGCCATTGCCTGCTCCAAATGATTGAAATATGCATATTTGGAATGCTGCTGGAAGCATACAAGCTTACAGGATTAGTGACAGTCAGGAGCAGGCAGCACATGGTGCACAGTAATGCTAGCTTCACTCACATAAGCATTTTCCACATTTAACTATTTATAAATAGATGATAGGTTAGTGCTACTAAAAGCATCTTGTTCAAAAATGATGACTTTAAATATATGCATCATGTCTTTTACTAGTGCATGTATAGTGAGGACATTAATTTAAAGTATGATATTTAGAGGCAATAAATTACTTTCAAGGCTCTTATTTCCTCAAAATAAAATAAATTACTGTTTGTGCACTCAAACTGTATTATGCGGATGATATTTTTACCACACGCTGATTATCTTAGCTGACTGTTGCTAAATATCGGTTGATGTTGTTTGATTGTAGGAAGTCGGCTGTTGACATTACTTCATTGGGCGGGATTATTAATTTATAGGCTTGCCATTTAATTAGAACTATGTACAAAGTACAATGTATTTTCAGGCTTCAGTTTGCAGTTTTCAGTTCCTCCTACTTGCTTTGATATTGCTTCGATTCCAGAACAGAAATGTGATACTTCACCTGAGGGATCTTTTACTTACTTGAGTGATGTTGAGTACCAACAGACTTTATAGAGGAGGAACATAGTAGTGCAGCCATGTTCTGTAGTTCCATGACATTCCTGCATGCATTTCTAGCAGTTGCCATGGGATGAATATTAGGAACAGTAGCCTTTCCTAGATTTATTTTCTTCTCCCTTCTTACACCCACCCTAAACTCAAACTGTCAGTTGTAGTAGCCCCATACACTCCAGCTAAAATAAGGTGCATAATTACACCTTGATCTTAAAATATGAACATTTTACGTACTTATCCAGTAACCTGTCGTCTAACATGGGATCTTGCCCTGACCAACTCTGAATTGTAATGCACTTTGAGTTGGGAAGAATCTTTCAGATGAATCCCCAATAGTCAGATATTTAGTATTAATGGTTGAATCACAGTTTGAGATTTTAATAGTGTTTAAAATTTTCAACTCTCATGAATTTATGCCATATAAAGAACTTGAACTGAGATAGTTCCATACCTGTGTACAAGGCATGCATCATCTGCATCCTCTCGTTTGTTAAAACATGAATCCTGCACTTAGAGAATTTAGGAACCGGGTGGTTCTCCCACAGCACGTGTTTCTACAACACAAGTTGATCATAGCATGGTCGCCAAATTTAGACTGATGTTTGTAGAACACAAACTTTCCTTACCTGTGTTGGCTATGACATAATTCCAGCCCCACTAAAAGTGCGCTAGTCCCAGTTTCCTGCACTTATCCTATATCCATGAATATAATGATATTTGAACTGCTTGTCCAAATATTTTCTCACGTTTCTAAGATTTCCGGCCTCCACTACCTTCCCAGGCAGTGCATTCCAGATTCACACCACCCTCTAATTGAAAGCTTTTATTACCAAAACCCTTCTGAATATTCTGCCCCTTGCCCTAAAACTATGCCCTCTCATGATTGACCCCACAATGAAGGGGGAACAGCTGCTCTCTATTCACCCTGTCCATACTTCTCATAATCTTATACACCTCAATCATGTTCCTCCTCAGTCTTCTTTGCTCTAAACAAAACAATCTAGTCTGTCCTTATAGCTCAATTTCATCATCCCAGACAACATCCTGGTGAATCTTCTCTACCCCTTGCAGTGCCATGACATCTTTCCTACAGTGAGGCAACCAGAACTACACACAGTACTCCAGTTGTGGCCTGAACAACGCTTTGTCCAACTCTAACATTACCTCCTTGCTCATATACTCTTTATTGTATGCCATGACTGATATAAGTTAAGTGTCTCGTATACCTTCTTAACTATTCTATTCCCATGCTCCACTGACTTAAGGAATCTGTGAATAATTTCCCTAAGATCCCTCTGTTTCTGTAAGCTACTCAGTGTCCTGTCATTAGATCCTCCCTCAATTCGTTTCTTTTTCCATCACCTCGCACTTATCAGGGTTAAATTCCATTTGCCACTGGTCTGCCCATTTGAGCAATGCATCTGTCTCTTCCTGTAACCTACAACCATCTACTTCACTACTAACCACTCTACTAATTTGGGTGCCTTCTGGAAATTTGCTTTACATTCCGCCCACATTTTTATCTTTATAATTTATGTATATAACCAATAATAATGGTCCCAGTACTGATCCTTGTTGTACACAGCTGGACACCGACCCACCAGTCACTCAAACAGCCTTCTACCACTACCCTTTGTGTCCTATTACTAAGCCAGTTTCTGATCTACTTGCCAAGCTTATCTCCGTTCCATGTGCTTTAAACTTCTCAGTCAGACTCCCATGTGGGACCTTGTCAAAAGCTTTGCTAAAATCCATATAAACTGTATCAACTGAACTTCCTTCATCCATACACTCGATCACATTTTCAAAAAATTCTAACAAATTTGTTAGACATGACCTCTCTCCAACAAAGCCATGCTGACTATCTCTAACCCGTGCATTTCCAAGTGGGTATTAATTCGCTTCTTCAGAATTTTCTCCAGTAGCTTCCCTAACACTGATGTGAGACTCACCTGTCTGTAATTTCCTGGTTCATCTCTAACACCCTTCTTAAAAAGTGAAACCACATTGGCTGTCCTCCAGTCCTCTGGCATTTCCCCTGTGGCCAGAGAGGACTTAAAAATTTGTGTCAGATACCCTGCAATTTCCTGCCTCACCTCCCACAGTGGGCTGGGATACAATTCATCGGGGCCAGGGGATTGGAGCCTGCATTGTGTTTCAGCCTGTCAGGGCCTCCAAAACATCTCCATTTCCGATGTCAAACTGTGCAAGTTCCTCACAGACCCTTTTCTGAATTCTGTACCTATGTTCTCCTTTTCCAGAGTGAAAACCAAAGAGAGGCATTCATTCAACATTCTTCCAATATCTTATGGCTTCATACACAAGTTTCCTCCTTGGTCCTTACTGAGCTGTATTCTTTCCTTGGTTAACCTCTTCCCTTTAATGTGTTTATAAAATATCAGGAATTCTTCCTCATCCTGTTCGCAAGTCCTTTTTCATGACCCCTTTTGCTCTTCAAATTGCTTTTTTAAGTTCCCCCTTGCACTTCATGTCTTTCTCGAGGTTCGCAGCTGAATTTCTCTCTTCAGAGGTGCTAATAGCCCTACTCTTCTTTCTCATCCAGCCTTGACCAGACATATTTCCCTCTGAACGGTACATGTTGGACCAGTGTTATTCCCCAGTTCTTTTTTGAATGCCCCAGGTGCTCTGCTGTAGAATTACTGACAAGGAGTTCCCAGTCAACTGTGGCCAGATCCTGCTTTATTTTAATAAAATCAGCCTTCCACTGATCCAAAGTTGTCTTTTGCAGGCCATCTTTTTCCTAATCCAAAACAAATTTGAACCATACCACATTGTGGTTGCGATCACTGAAATGCTCCCTCATTGGCACATCATACACTTCCTGGCTTCTTTTCCCAGAACCTGACCCAGTGCTGTGCTCCTCCATGTTGGGCCTGAATATGACATTCAGTTTGTCACACTTGATATATTCTTTATGTTGCTGACAACTGCAAATTTGAAGAAACAATCAATGTCTAAGATAGATAGAGTAGTCTCTGTTGATGGTGAATGGATCAGAAGCAATTTTGGATCAAGGACTAACAGGAGTCAAGGCTCTCCATTTTGCTATGGCTGTTGGCTCTGGTATGTCTCGCTAACTTTTCAGTGTCACTGTTGATCCCTGGCCAACAGATAATCTGCTGGAGATATTTTTAATTAACCTAATCAGACATATTAATTACACTTGTGGAACAGGTGGATTTGAACCCAATCCTTCTGGCCCAGAGGTAGGGACATGACAGCTGTGTCACACAAGCCCTCTTTTCAGGAGGAGAACCTTCTGAAACTACAGTAGCAGTGGGAATTGAATACTACCTCTATTGAAGCTAGAGTTCCGTGTCTCAGACCACTCAGCTGAACTGCACTGGTGTCTTGTCCACTCGAAGCTCATCATGTTGTAATTGTGACTGTATGTCCTGGTGGAGAGCCTTGAGCAGAAACAATTGTTTTCTATGAAAATAACACCTCAAGATACTGAGCTCATGTCAGTAAAGCCAAGAAGCATCCTTGAATATCTGGTACCTCTATTATTATGACAGATCATCCTTCAAGATATTTTCTACATCAGAACAGATGGGTCTGACTTAAATGTAGACTTCCTGATGAAGGGCTTATGCCCAAAATGTTGATTCTCCTGCTCTTCAGATGCTGCCTGACCTGCTATGCTTTTCCAGCATCACACTCCCAACTCCTCAAATGTAAGACACATTGCTATACTACAAATGACTCCAAGCCACCTTTTAAAGCATGTTATGGTGCACCTCTGCGTGAGACTTGAACCTAGGCTTCCTGGTCTAGAGACAGAACACTACCATTGTGCCTGACCTTTCAGACCATCCTTCAAAAAAAAAGCTGTGATCATTTGCTGTTTTTTGATTGAAGGTGGTCGCACTTAGGAGGGCCAAATTCAATTGTATCATCTCCGAGGTGCAATACAGCATTGCCTTGCCAAAGTTCTTACTGGCATAGAAGCTCTCAGACACATGCTTATTGTAAATCCTGGACTGTCTCAGTACAGGTATTATAGACTTCTTCTGCCATGCATACCTTGGTGCCCTTGTGGACTCTGTGTCAAGGCTCTTACACACTGCTGGCACCCACTGGTGATCTGCTCCTGTTTATCAGGAAAATGTTTGTGGTTTAAGACATTGACACTTTAGGAAATAGGAACAGGAGTAGGCTATTTGACCCCTCAAGCCTGCTCCACCAATCAATAGGATCATGGCTGCTCTGATATTCCTCACCTCTTTCTCATTCTTTCCCCGTAACCCTTCACTCCTGTACTGATTACGAATCTATTTATCTCAGCCTTAAATGTACAAGAGGACTGTGCTCCCATAGCTCTCTATGGCAAGGAGTTCCAAAGACTGTCAACCCCCTGAGAGAAAAAAAATCCCTCCTCATTTAAGTCTTAAATTGGCTCTCCTTTATTCTGACCTCTTCCCTCTAGTCCTACACCCCCCACCATAACAGGAAATATCCTCTCAGCATTGAACATATCAAGTCAGTTAAGAATCCTATCTGTTTCAATGTGATCATCGCTCAATCTTCTAAATTCCAATGAGTAGAGTCCAAACCTGGTTAGCCTTTGCTCATAAAACAACTCTCCATAGCGAGGATCATCCAAGTGTACCTTCTGTGAATTGCCTGCAATGAAATTATATTTTTCTTTAAATAAGGGAGCCAGTACTGCTCACTATACTTCAGATATGGCCTCGCTTTGTGCAGTTACAGTAACACTTCACTGCTCTTACACTCCAAACCCCCTGAAATAAGGCCAATATTCCATGAACCTTCTTGATTACCTGCTGCGCCTGTGTATTAGTTTTCTGTGTTTCATGCATAAGTACCCTCAAGTAGAATCATGGAGTCACACAGCATGGAAAAAGACCCTTTTGTCCAAATTGTCCATGCTGACCAGATTTCCCAAACTAAACTAGCCCCATTTGCCTGCGTCTGGCTCTGTATCCCTCTAAACCTTTCCTATTCATGTACCTGTCCAAATACCTTTTAAATATTGTGACTGTATCTGCATCAACCCGCAGAGACCCTTCAGCATGATCTGGGCAGGTTGAGTGAGTGGACATATCAATTGCAGATGCAGTATAATTTGGATAAATGTGAGGTTATTCACTTTGGAAGCAAAAACAAGAAGGCAGATTACTACCTGAATGGCTGTAAATTGGGAGAAGGGAGTGTGCAACGGGATCAGGGTGTCCTTGTGCACCAGTCGCTGAAGGTAGGCATGCAGGTGCATTAGGTGGTAAAGAAGGCAAATGGTATGTTAGCCTTAATTGTGAGAGGTTTTGAGTACAGGAGCAGGGATGTGTTTTTGCAGCACTGGTGATCTGCTCCTGTTTATCAGGGATGTGTTTTGGCACCCACTGGTGATCTGCTCCTGTTTATCAGGAAAATGTTTGTGGTTTAAGACATTGACACTTTAGGAAATAGGAACAGGAGTAGGCTATTTGACCCCTCAAGCCTATTCCACCAATCAATAGGATCATGGCTGCTCTGATATTCCTTGCTAAGACCACATCGATGATTCTGTGTGCAGGCTTAGTCTCCTTTTCTGAGGAACGATGCTCTGAGGATTCAGGGCGGACAATTTAGGACAGAGTTGAAGAGACATTTCTTGAACGAAGAAGTGGTGAGCTGATAGAATTCATTATCACAGGAAGTAGTTGATGCCGAAACATTGAATGTATTCAAGAGGCAGCTAGATAAAGCACTTGGGGCAAATGGGATTAAAGGTTATGGGGAGAAAGCAGGATTAGCTATTGAGTTGGACGATCAGCTATGTTTGTGATGAATGGCGCAGCAAGCTCAAAGCGCTGAATGGTCTCCTCCTGCTCATATCCTCTGTGTCTGTTTCCTCTGGCAGTTTATTCCATGTACGATCCACTCTGTGTGAAAAAGTTGTCCCTCTGGTCCCTTTTAAATCTTTCCCCTCCCGCCTTAAAGTTATGCCTGCTAGTTTTGAACTCTCCTATCACTGGGAAAAGACCTTTGCAATTCACCTTATCCATACCCCTCTTGATTTTATAAGTCTCTATAAGGTCACTCCTCAACTTCCTATGCTGCATCCAGCCTCTCCTTATAACTCCATTACTGTAACGTCCTTGTAAATCTGTTCTGCATCTTTTCCAATTTAATAATAAGTTCCTATAACAGTGTGTTGCAGCTTTCTGCAAATATTTCTCCATTTAAGCAATACTCTGTTCTTTTGTTCTCCCTTCCATGTCGATTTGCCAAAGCTGCATTACTCTGTGACTGTGCCAATGCAAGCAGTGGATGGCTGATTGTATGCAGTTCATTAAGCGGGTGTTACTTCTATGATTGAATTCAAATGATTGCAGTAGGATATGGAAACATATTTACATGGTCATGGTTTCTGTTTGTGTATGCCAGCTTTTATTTGGACAAATTGTATTCATTGTGGCTCCAGCTCCTAATGTCCTGACTTTGCCTGCACCCAGTATGCCACAGATATAATGTATGGAAAACCTGTTCAGCCTCTGGTTGACAGTTATTCTATTTTGGGCCTGCCTTGCTGTGATCTTTATGTATTGGTTATGTTTAATTGGTCTCTGGTCTCTCGATGCTGTTATCATACTTCTGCATCTGTTTTTAGTTTGGTCATGCCCTGCTGTTGCTGGCGGATGAGTCTTCGGAGCCCAATTTCTTACATAAGTGAACCCATTGCACACCTTGCATACATTTTGGAATGTGAGACAGCTTTGCAATGGAGCAATAATCTGCCCTTGCAATACAGCTTGCTCGCTTTTTGTGATCTTGTTACTGTGTCAATACTGTTAGTGTCCTAGTGCCTGCAGATGCTGTTGTCCAGTTTGCATTTTCTACCATCTGCTAGCAGGAAATAAATGTTATGGTTGTTTTTTCAAGTGGTCTTTTTGATGCTTTCATAGATTTTCAGGCACTCACTAATTCAGTGTCTGAAAAGCTGTATTTGTTGCCCTGATAAGTTGATGTATCAATTCCGATGGGGTTTTCTTGACTGTAGGACACGAATCATAAAATTGACTCTTAAACGTTGCTGATATTCTGGAACTCTCCATATCTTTGTAGGATCTTTTTGATTGGCTTCAGATTAGTATTGATGCTGTATAACCCTCATTTTCAACTATTGTGAGTATTTTCAAAACTTATCCAACCAGTTATGCAGCTGCATGGTCTACGAAGCTGAGCTGCATTCTTTAATTAAAAGGTATGAACTTGGATAGGAGATCCCTAACCTTCTAGACCATGCTGGGGGGATACTATTGATATACAGAAATCTGCAATCCTATTATTACAACGATGCCTTCAATACTATTCCTACTGTGCTCTTTGCTTTTTTGCCTTTTCTTGTCACTTTATAGTGTGTTGAGAAGATGTTCTTCTGTTCTCTTTTCAGTGCTGATTATTTTCTGTTTTCTGAATTTTGGGAATTCCTGAATTGTTGGT
The DNA here is from genome assembly GCF_020745735.1 of Hemiscyllium ocellatum. Classification (NCBI taxonomy): domain Eukaryota; kingdom Metazoa; phylum Chordata; class Chondrichthyes; order Orectolobiformes; family Hemiscylliidae; genus Hemiscyllium; species Hemiscyllium ocellatum. Next base: position 53,750,940 of record NC_083426.1, read on the forward strand.
GCATCTTGTTTACTGATTCCATGTTTGGTTTTCCAGCTGTATGTCTAAGGAGCAAACCCCACCAGCACACTACCTAATGATAATCCTACTCCTGACAACATTACATATTGATAGCACAAGAACATCATTATAATGTGAAGTATGGTGACTGTTTACTTGAAAATCTCTGGTGGATGTACCTGCAGCTAAACTAGCACACACAGTATCACACACACAGCTTGTGTGCACTGCTGCAACGCAGAGTGACTGTGGAATCTGAAACAAAAATAAGTATGAAGGAGAAACATCTCTGGTCTAGTAGCGTCAGTTCAGAGAAAAACAGAGTTAACTTTTTGAGTTCAGTGACCCATTGTCAGAACTGTGAACTCTGGTCACATGATGAAGCTAGGTACAATCTGATCTGAATGTTGGGTTTTTTAAAGTGACATCACACTTAAAGTACTAACTAAATACCACATGGATTAAAGAGGCTGCTGATAGAAATGCACCGGTATTTGAATTTGATTTTTGTACAGAACTGTTTATTCTTACACACACAAGAGAGTGATGATGATGATATCTGCTTTATATACTTGAATTGTAGTAACAATGCATGGTGAATGGTTTTGCCAGACATGCTCTGAGAGGCAGCCAAAGGAGCAATCAATTGTCCATATACTTGTTAATAATAGCATCACTTGAGATAATCTACCGGGATATGTAAATGGGTATACTGAATTGAGGTTGCTGTTGGCATTGCTGATGAGCAGTGAATGTTACCCTGATAGTAAAACCAAAGATAATTGCTACCTCAATAAAAAAAATTACAATGAGCTGCTTTTAAAACAGAAAATGCTCCAAATATTCAGCATGTCTAGCAGCAATTATAGAGAGTGAAGCAGGCTCGAACTTCCATCTTTTAGGCAAAAAACATGAGTTAAGCTATTTCCTGGCATCACAATCCCACCTCTATTGATGTGTCCTACCAATTTACAGCAGAAACTAATTCAGAAGGTTTCAGTGCTTTAGGCATGAATGTCTCCAGGTGCTCTTTAATTTGACTTTCTGCAGGAATATACAATTATAGTAATGTTGAATTCCTGCTCAGTGCAGAATACCTGGGGAAGTCGATCATGAGAAGTAAGGTTGGCTAAGGAATGATAGTGTAGACACCTTGTCATCGCTCCTAGCCAACTCTTCCATTAAAATCCTTCTTATCCCTGGAGTCAACTTCAAGTACAAGGCCATGCAGAATCTCATCTTTCTTGGTATCAGCAGTGAGATAGAAGCATGGATACTGATAGTGATGACAAACTGGTTTTCCTGTTTTTAGATAAAAGTCGATCTGAAAAAGCAAACAGAAGATTCAGAATTGCTGAAAATTGAGTTTTTAATTGTAATTCTAACAGTTAAGAGGATGTCAACTTTGACTATGCCTGATCAGAAAAGTGTACAATCAGCTCCACGCTTTGACAATTGAATCAAACTTCAGTAAGTGCTGTGATGTCAGTGCTGAAAATGTGTTGCTGGTTAAAGCACAGCAGGTCAGGCAGCATCCAAGGTACAGGAAATTCGACGTTTCGGGCCAGAGCCCTTCATCAGGAATAAGGAGAGTGTGCCAGGCAGGCTAAGATAAAAGGTAGGGAGGAGGGACTTGGGGGAGGGGCGATGGAGATGTGATAGGTGGAAGGAGGTCAAGGTGAGGGTGATAGGCTGGAGTGGGGTGGGGGCGGAGAGGTCAGGAAGAAGATTGCAGGTTAGGAGGGCGGTGCTGAGTTTGAGGGAACCGACTGAGACAAGGTTGGGGGAGGGGAAGTGAGGAAACTGGAGAAATCTGAGTTCATCCCTTGTGATTGGAGGGTTCCCAGGCGGAAGCTGAGGCGCTCTTCCTCCAACCGTCGTGTTGTTATGTTCTGCTGATGGAGGAGTCCAAGGACCTGCATATCCTCAGTGGAGTGGGAGAGAGAATTAAAGTGTTGAGCCACGGGATGGTTGGGTTGGTTGGTCTGGGCGTCCCAGAGGTGTTCCCTGAAGCGTTCCGCAAGTAGGCGGCCCGTCTCCCCAATATAGAGGAGGCCACATCGGGTGCAGCGGATGCAATAGATGATGTGTGTGGAGGTGCAGGTGAATTTGTGGCGGATATGGAAGGATCCTGTGATGTCAGTGTCCAGCCTGGTGAACACTTTGGCTATGTGTCCAGAAGGTCTTTTGGGATATCTGATCATCTGAATGTGAGAATATGTGAACATTGCACCGTGCGTGTTTCAAGATATTTTGTCTCTCTCGGATTTTATTTTCACTGTTTCTTACCTTTTCATCCCTGGAGGAGATGCTCATGGTTATGGTAGACACCCAGGTTTTTTTTTGAGATATGCAATGTTAGGGCAAATTTTACAGGCCCTTGGATGAACATCCATTCTTCATCTGTGCTGATGCCTCCACTCATCAGACCTCTGAGTTTAATATAATAGCACTGTGGAACCCCCTCAGCCTTCGCTTTAGTGTGAACTATCTGTTACTTAATTTGGGATCTGCTTCCTGAACATGCCAAACATCTCTCTTGAGGTATCCTCATTCGTAAGTAGAGTTTCAAATACCCTAACATCTGTTTGCAGTATTACTATGACCTCTGGTGATGGATTTTATTTATACATTGCTCCTGTCACTACACATGATGGAAAATGTAACAGTTTTGTCTTTTAAGCTTCAACTGGACTTTGAGACCTCAGCAGAGTTATGGGCTTAGATGTCCCCTTGGCAGATACAAATCTATCTCCTCTGTTACTACTCCCATACTTACAATAGTGTCCACCTCCAGTCTCTTAAATGTAAAGGGATGATGGTTATCTTCTGTCTTGCTGGAGATGGCTGTTTCATGGTATTTGTGTGGTGCAAATGTTACTTGCCATTTATCAGACCAAGCTGATTGTCCAGGTTTGGCTGCGTTTGGACATGACTGGGAACTGAATAATACGATCATCAGTGAACATTCCTGCATCTGACTTTAGGATGGAGAGAAGGTCATTGATGAAGTTGAAAATGATTGGACCAAGGACTATCCTGAGGAACTCCTGCAGAGAAATCCTGGAGCAGAAATATCAGACCTCCAACAACCCTCTCCTTTGTAACTGATATAACTCCAACCATCAGAGAGATTTCCCCCTCATTCCTTTATGGTTTCTCAATGGCGCATTCCAGCAAATGTGGTCATGATGTCAAGGACAGTCACACTCACCTCACCGCTGAAATTTAGTTCTTTTGTCCATGTTTGAACCAAGGGTGTAATGAAGTCAGGAGCAGAGTGAGTCATCCTGATGAAGGGCTTGTGCCCGAAACGTCGAATTTCCTATTCCTTGGATGCTGCCTGACCTGCTGTGCTTTAACCAGCAACACATTTTCAACTGTGATCTCCAGCATCTGCAGACCTCACTTTTTACTCAGGAGCTGAGTGACCCTGACAGAACCTGAAATAACTCCATGAAGGCTGTTATCCCATCACCAAGTTAACCTTTATTCACACATGTATAGTAGATAACACTAATCTATCAAGCTCCGAGCTGGCTTCAAGAGTGAGCAGAACCTCTGTCATTCCTGTTTATATATGTCAGCCAGGACTCCCTGATTGGGGAATTAACCTGGTCCAATCAGGGAATTCATTCTGTAAGGTCCACCTGGCTGACCTCGTTCCAATCCCTGCAGAACCCAAACTGGATGTTAGTGAGCAGGTTATTACAAAGCAAGTGTGACTTGATAGCGTTGTTTGGTTATCCCTTCCATCACTTTACTGACAACCGAGTTCACAAAGAAGTGAATGAGAAAATGTTTTGGTTGGTGCAAATCTGGTTTCTGTTCTGGCCTAACTAGTCCGTCTCTGTTTTGTTAACAGTTCAAGCTGTTCAGCTATCTGAGATCATGCTGGCAGGCTGTGAGGACCTTTGTCATTGATTTGTGGATGTGAACTGTGAGGCAGCAGTTCTAACTGCTGAGCCACCATGCCACCCTCTTCCTCTTTAGAATCCAAGTTACTAAACAATGATAGTAAATCATGAACTTTCATTACAGGTCTAACCAAGATTCAGTCCAGATTTCACACAATCTCTCCACTTTCCAATCTTAACCAAAACTAATTCTAGAAATTAGTTTGAGCGTTTGGTTTGCTTTTTATAGTTTTATTCATCTATCTCACTGTTTATGATTTATTTGTAGTCTAAGATTTCTGTGTTTGTTGGCCATATTTAGATTTTTATTAACTATTTTTTCCCAAAATGTATTAATTAGCACTTGGTGTTGAAATTCATTTGTCATTTGAAGTCCAGTCTACAAATTTATAAATATTTTCTGGTATATTTTTGTACTTCACTTTTGCATTTTAATTTGTTTTTGCCATTTCTCCCATTCTTTTTGTGCTCCTTAGTCTTGCCCTCCCCTATGGTGTGTGTTTTTAGGGTATGAATCTTTCTTGCTCTGAACTTTTCATCTGTGTCTATATTGATTCACAGAATTTCCTTAGTGTTTGTTCTTACGTTTAGCAATATTTTTATTATACTTCCTTAAATGCCATTTCATATGTTTCCTATTGATGTTCAGCATCATGGTTTGTCAACATTATTGTCATTGTATATTCAGAATTCCCCTACCCATTAGTCTCCCCGAAAGTAATTCACTTTTAGTTTTGCTTTAATCTTGTGAACAAATTTGAGCATACAACCGATGAAGATCACAGTTAACTGATGATGTTTGATCTGAATATGTTCTGTCACCATCACATAGTCAGTACTGATGATTAAATGTGAATTAATTGTTCTTATCTTATGGTTTTAGTGGTGATGTGGCCACCATGCTTGAACGGTTTGGAGGTAAGTGCTTTTATTTTGCACTTGAATATTCTACCAAAAGCTCCTATTATATAACCCGGCATTTTAAAAAAAAAGGCAGAAGATGCTAGAAGTACAGTGCAAGTCAGGTAGCTTGCATGGAGAGAGAAACAATGGATCGGATTGTATATACTGCTGTCCCAGGTGTCAAGCTAACCATCCTCACATCCATCAATGAGCTCATCCATATAATCAGGGGTGGGGTGAATGTTAACCTGTGTCATTTTAAATAAATAATAAAGGGTCAGTTGAGCTTGATAAAGGCTTGGTTATCTCAATAGTAAAAAGTGAGGTCTGCAGATGCTGGAGATCAGAGCTGAAAATGTGTTGCTGGTTAAAGCACAGCAGGTTAGGCAGCATCCGAGGAACAGGAAATTCGACATTTCGGGCCAGAGCCCTTCATCAGGAATAATATCTCAATAGTATGCTGTCCAATTTGTTACAATTGGTGTGGTTGGGGCTACACAGCCTATTTTCTTTTAAAAGGCCAAGAAACGATCTTCAGAAATGCCTGTTTGCATATTGGAGACACTCCCCACCCCCGAAGATAGCACTTCCTTCCTCCCATACTGGATTTTAATACCCACCTCTGCACCCCTTTGCCCCTTCCTAAAATGATCATGCCCTCCTTGCCCAATGCCCCTGACATGTTCTGTCTTACTTCCAGTCCAGGATCCATTGGCGCCTTCATCCTGAGACTGCTGCAGTTTCAGTTGTATTCACTGCCAACCTCTAGTATTATGGGCACTGCAGGAACTGCTGAGAAATCTTGTCACTAAGGGACAAAAATTGCACTCTGTCCTTTGTTAAACCACCCACGTTGTATTATGAGGCTGATGTATTTTCCTCGATTGTAAAGTGACTGACGTTTAAGTTAGGTGTGGGGATTCACACACAAGCAGTCTTGTCCCCACCCAGTAAAAGTTTGCCCATTATTTTGTTTCAGGTTGATGAATTTTCATCAGAATTGTTCTAACAAAAAAACATTAACTTGAAGTGTTAACTCTGCTTCCTTCTCCACAGATACTGCCAGACCTACTGATAACTTCAAGCATTACTTTCAACATCCATTGTAGTTGTTTTTTAACCAATGATGTGTTTTGGTTACAAATGGAAGAATATGATCTTAATTAAAATTGAAATCACTTGATTTCAGAAGAATTAATTGGTCATTGCTATTGAGCTTTAAAGAGATTATCACGATGCTTTCCATTTATTTTTATTTCATTCTTGCAGGTCAGGAGCAGTCACTACATGCTTGTTAAAAGTTATAAGTGATAGTATTTCAAATGATGAAAAACAAGAATTGTGAGCATTTGTAGAATGCCTATAAACACTTGTGTATTAAAGCAGCTGTTTAAAAGATGAGCCAGAGTTTAACATGTGTCAAATGCTAGCCCCATAACTAAGTCTTATGATTCTCCTCCCTAACACGAGCTGACTTGCTTTCCAACCCCTAATCACTAAGGATATAATTAGAAGAAAAAGTACAGGAAATCAAGGGATTAATGCAGATTTCTCCAGCTTTCTCATTTCCCCTCCCCCCACCTCTTCTCAGTCCCAACCCTCAGACTCAGCACCGCCTTCTTGACCTGCAATCTTCTTCCCAACCTCTCCAGCTCCATCCCCTCTCCGGCCTATCACCCTCACCTTAACCTCCTTCCACCTTATTCCCAATGTCCCATCCCCAAGTCCCTCCTCCCTACCTTTTTATCTTAGCCTGCTTGGCACACCCTCCTCATTCCTGAAGAACAGCTTATGCTTGAAACATCGATTCTCCTGTTCCTTTTATGCTGCCTGACCTGCTGTGTTTTTCCAGCAACACATTTTTAAGCTCTGATCTCCAGCATCTGCAGTCCTCACTTTCTCCTACAGGAAATCAAAGCCCAGATGAGCACGGCTGACACCTGAATACAGAAAGCAAAATTCATAAATCTATTTTAGTGATGTTATATCAACCTTAATCTTGTGATCCACTCCAAATTATGTATTTAAAAGCCACAATATCAAAATGGGTAGAAAGAAATTTTGAGAATTTGACCTGAGGTGAGAATAGACAAATCCTTCCTCAGATGGAGAACATTCAATCATACAGTCACACAGCAGAAGAGCAGACCCTTTGGCCCACCATCTCTATGCCAACCAACAAACACCAAACTACACTAATCCATTTACCTGTACTTGGTTTGTGGCCTACTGTACCCCGGCACATAAGAACTAATCCTATGAAATAAATTAGTTATCCATTTCCACTGTTCAATCTTGACAGTTATTCCTTACATCCAGCCTGGAAACATCTTGTCCTTTTGGAGTATTTAATAATTTACCAATAAAACTTCCAAACCTTTATAGCCAGCTATCTGAGTCCTATATAAAAGAGCTCATTGAGCTCAAAAAGCATATCAGCTTTTGCTGCAATTCTGTGCCAAATGTCCAAGGTGGAAAAGCAAATATTTTTAATATTCAAGTCTTACTTTTAATTAACATCATACACGCCATTAATCATCTAATCAAGTCTAAAATATACTCAGCTCATTTAACATGAGTGGGGGTCCACCCTTACTGAGTATATTTGCCTTGATATTCTGAGATTATTTTTAAAGAAGTAGTGGTGACATTCTTGTGGTTGCTTTTTACCAGTTAAATCATAAAACCGAAAATACTACGCCTTGGAGTTGAAGTGCCTGAGCTTTATTTCCTTTGCTTCAGACTTTACGTAGATATTTTCACAAGTAACATTGAAATGAATATTCCTATTAAATTGCGTATATCTCATATTGCCAGTATAAACAGATCAAAGTACTTTAGGATTATTATATAAATGAGGCAGAAGCATTAAAAACACACTGCAAAATTTCAGGCTATTCTTTCTTTTTAACTGTATGATTTTATGCATAAATTCAGCTAATAAAACTAAGTTACCGGGATTTACAGACTGACAATGCTCACAAGCTACAGGTTAAACTGAGATACCCCTTCTCCTTTAGTAGATCTTTGCTCATCAGTGCGCATTTTAAAGTGTAATCTACAAAATTGTGCAAGCTATACAATTTAAAACTTAAGAGGTACATGTAAAACGCTGTTAAGATTCTTACAGTACTGCAGTTCTAGGCTCTATATGATAGGAAAGATGTTGAGTCTATGGAGTGTGCACAGTGCAGGTTCAATACAGTGTTGCCTGGAATGGGGAAATGCAAATATATAGAAACTTGGCTTTCTTTCTAATTTGAACAATACTGGGTGAGATGATCAAAGTGTTTCAAGTGATAAAAAGGTTTGATAGTATGGAAAGAAGCTAACAGTTTCCAACAGAATGGGGGCCTAGAATGTTGAACCAATGATGTGGATGAAATGTGTAAGTTTCTTTACAGGGCTGTGAATTCACAACCAAATTCAAGGATAGATGGATAAAGGAAAGTCATTGGAGCAGGGCAGATAAATGTGATCAGAACCATTTAATTGTGCGGAAAGTAAATGCTGGCACAGCCTGGCTGGCCACAAAAATCTGTTTAAATGTTCTATATAATGATTGTTTGATACTATTCCTCATAACTGGGGTAAAGAACTGAGAATTAAGATGAATATAATCAGTAGCTAACCCTGCCCTTGAATTGAGAACAATGCTAATATTGACAAGTAACTCAAATTTGAGGCATTTCTGGGGCCTTTCATCTGGGATTGGGAGTTCAAAACAAATATATTAGTAGACAAGTTGGTTTTGCAATTTTTCTCGCTTCTTGTTTATTCCTGTGCAGCTGATATTAATAAAGCTATCTTGGCTAAGAAGAAACGACTGGAGGTGTACACGAAATCATCATTAAAGACCAGCAACCAAAAGATAGAACAAGTGTGGAAGGTGCAACAACAAGAAAGGTAATCCAAAGATCTATTTCATTACTTGTTCATTCATCCTGCAAATTTGTATAAAAAATCTAAATGTATGTAGAACTGTCATAAAGAAAGGAATTAGCCCGCATCTCTTCATGGGGTAAAAACAATGACTGCAGATGCTGGAAGCCAGATTCTGGATCAGTAGTGCTGGAAGAGCACAGCAGTTCAGGCAGCATCCAAGGAGCAGCGAAATCGACGTTTTGGGCAAAAGCCCTTCGTCAGGAATAAAGGCAGTGAGCCTGAAGCGTGGAGAGATAAGCTAAAGGAGGGTGGGGGTGGGGAGAAAGTAGCATAGAGCACAATAGGTGAGTGGGGGAGGGGATGAAGGTGATAGGTCAGGGAGGAGAGGGTGGAGTGGATAGGTGGAAAAGGAGATAGGTAGGTAGGACAAGTCATGGGGACAGTGCTGAGCTGGAAGTTTGGAACTAGGGTGAGGTGGAGGAAGGGGAAATGAGGAAACTGTTGAAGTCTACATTGATGCCCTGGGGTTGAAGTGTTCCAAGGCGGAAGATGAGGCGTTATTCCTCCAGGCATCTGGTGGTGAGGGAGCGGCGGTGAAGGAGGCCCAGGACCTCCATGTCCTCGGCAGAGTGGGAGGGGGAGTTGAAATGTTGGGCCACGGGGCGGTGTGGTTGATTGGTGCGGGTGTCCCGGAGATGTTCCCTAAAGCGCTCTGCTAGGAGGCGCCCAGTCTCCCCAATGTAGAGGAGACCACATCGGGAGCAATGGATACAATAAATGATATTAGTGGATGTGCAGGTAAAACTTTGATGGATGTGGAATGCTCCTTTAGGGCCTTGGATAGAGGTGAGGGAGGAGGTGTGGGCGCAGGTTTTACAGTTCCTGCGGTGGAAGGGGAAAGTGCCAGGATGGGAGGGTGGGTTGTTGGGGGGCATGGACCTGACCAGGTATTCACGGAGGGAACGGTCTTTGTGGAAGGCGGAAAGGGGTCGGAGGGAAATATGTCCCTGGTGGTGGGGTCTGTTTGGAGGTGGCGGAAATGTCGTCGGATGATTTGGTTTATGCGAAGGTTTGTAGGGTGGAAGGTGAGCACCAGGGGCGTTTTGTCCTCGTTACGGTTGGAGGGGTGGGGTCTGAGGGCGGAGGTGCAGGATGTGGACGAGATGCGTTGGAGGGCATCTTTAACCATATGGGAAGGGAAATTGCGGTCTCTAAAGAAGGAGGCCATCTGGTGTGTTCTGTGGTGGAACTGGCCCTCCTGGGAGCAGATACGGCAAAGGCGGAGGATTTGTGAATATGGGATGGCATTTTTACAAGAGATAGGGTGGGAAGAGGTGTAATCCAGGTAGCTGTGGGAGTCGGTGGGTTTGTAAAAAATGTCAGTGTCAAGTCGGTCGTCATTAATGGAGATGGAGAGGTCCAGGAAGGGGAGGGAGGTGTCAGAGATGGTCCAGGTAAATTTAAGGTCAGGGTGGAATGTGTTGGTGAAGTTGATGAATTGCTCAACCTCCTTGCAGGAGCACGAGGTGGCGCCAATGCAGTCATCAGTGTAGCAGAGGAAGAGGTGGGGAGTGGTACCGGTGTATTAAGGAAGATCAACTGTTCTACGTAGCCAACAAAGAGACAGGCATCGCTGGGGCCCATACGTGTGCCCATGGCTACCCCTTTGGTCTGGAGGAAGTGGGAGGATTCGAAGTAGAAATTGTTAAGGGTGAGGACCAGTTCGGCCAAACAAATGAGAGTGTCGGTGGAAGGGTACTGTTGGGGATGTCTGGAGAGGAAGAAACGGAGGGCTTAGAGGTCCTGGTCATGGTGGATGGAGGTGTAGAGGAATTGGATATCCATGGTGAAGGTGAGGCGTTGGGGGCCGGGGAAACGGAAGTCTTGGAGGAGGTGGAGGGCGTGGGTGGTGTCTCGAATGTATGTGGGGAGTTCCTGCACTAGGGGGGATAGGACAGTGTCGAGGTAGGTAGACATGAGTTCAGTGGGGCAGGAGCATGCTGAGACAATGGGTCAGCCAGGGTGGTCAGGCTTGTGGATCTTGGGAAGGAGGTAGAACCGGGCAGTGCGGGGTTCCCGGTCTATGAGGTTGGAAGCTGTGGGTGGGAGATCTCCTGAGGTGATGAGGTTCTGTATGCCACTTGTTTTATCCTGTGCTTGGATTATGGAACATATCCCACTGTTTCAATGCTCTACCACATAGTTCTGATCTCAAGGAAACCTCTAATCAAAGCCAGAAGGTTCTGCAATTAAGTGTGATTGTATAGGGGATGTTACAACACTATTAAACTAGTTTAACTAGATTGAGTTAGATACCTGATGTCAGTAGGGTTCATTATGTTTAGCTGCCTCCAAGCAAAACTGCTAGGAATCCACGTAATCATAGTCTCAAGTGCAAAGACAAAATACAGCAGATGCTATAAATCTGAAATAATAACAAAAAAAGGTATGAGGTTGTGAACTTGAAAGATCACAGTTTCTCTCCACAGATGCTGCCTGAACTGCTGAGGTTTTCCAACATATTTGATTTATTTCTCAGCAAAGGTTTTGTATGCTCCCTGAGATGCTAAACCTCTTCAAACATGTTTACCTAAATTTAGAGAATTTGCTGCAGATGGGTAGTTGGTAAACTTTAGACCTTTTTTTTATTCCTCAGAGTTTATGTAGAGATAACATTGGGAACTAACTGTACAATTGAATAATGATCATTGAGTTAGGGCTATCTCTTAGAACACTTACTTGGAGCAGAATGAGTAAAATCCTAACACTAGTGTAAATGTACCTCCTTTGGTTTCATCAGTGAGCTAGTCAGGATAGGTCAATCAAGACTGCAGATTTATATTGCTTAGATTTAGGACTTTCACAGATGAGGTTAGTTAACTATCTTTGTGTCAGACAGAGTATTCTGAAGTCAATTCAGTTCCAAAGTACTTTCTCCCCTCGTTCTCTTCCTCCAGTAATAAAAAAGGAGTAATGGTTTCATCAAGAGAATAGGGATGGGAATGATGTCATGTTGTCACTGGAGTGTGCTCTGATGTCAATGGGTTTGAATCCCACCAAGACGGGTGGTGGAATGTGAATTTAGTTAATAAATCTGGGATTAAAAGCTAGCGTAATGGCGACCCATGAAACCATTGTCAATTGTTATAAAAACTCTTTTTGTTCACTGATGTTCTTTAGGGAAGGAAAATTAGAATACTTACAGTGTGGAAACAGGCCCTTCGGCCCAATAAGTCCACACCGACCTGCCGAAGCGCAACCCACCCATTCCCCTAAATTTACACCTTTTACCTAACACTACGGGCAATTTAGCATGGCCAATTCACCTGACCTGCACATCTTTGGACTGTGGGAGGAAACCGGAGCACCCAGAGGAAACCCACGCAGACACGGGGAGAACGTGCAAACTCCACACAGTCAGTCGCCTGAGGCGGGAAATGAAACCAGGTCTCTGGCGCTGTGAGGCAACAGTGCTAACCACTGTGCCACCGTGCCGCCCACAATCTGTCTTCCTACCTGGTCTGGCCTATATTTGACTCCAGATTCACAACAATGTGGGTGACTCTTAAATGCCCTTTGAAAAGGTTTGCCAAGCCACTTAGTTGCATTTGATGAAAGGAGCAAAATCAAATGGACCACTTGGCATCAACCATGGCATTGGAAACAACAAGATTCACCAGCAAATGCCCGTCCAAACTGAACACCATCCTGACTTGGAATTATGTCACTGTTGCTGAGTCAAATTCCTGAAACTCCCTCCCTAACACCCCTGTGAATGTACCTATGGTTCAAGAGGTGGTTCCCTATCGCCTTCTCAATGCAATTACTGAAGGATAATAAATGCTGGGCTGAGCCAGGAATGCCCATATCTTATGAGTGATTAAAAAATGTAGTCAAGGTTTGGTACTCGCTACCTGAAAGATGGTAGATGCTAAAACTCTACATATTTTGAAACCTGGAATGCTTTAACCTCTTGAGATACGAATCAAAAACTGGAAACTGGTAGTAGGATGGATAAGTCTCATCCAGTCAACACAGGTTTATGGGCTGAGTGGTCTTCTGTGCTGTAAAATGTCTACGGCTCTTTCATATGGATGACAGTGCATCCTCCTGTATACTTTGAGAATCAATATTACAACATTATCAAAAACAATTCAGACTTCTGATAGAATTGATATTCTCAGTGAGCAACAGGAATGGCAAATGGTGAAATCTGAGGTTGTTTAAATGGCCAGGCTTATTATTTGAAACTATAATAATGCAGAATTTTACCCTCTCTGAAGGGCAAAAGTAATGAAGAGTTTGGTGAAAAAGTAGGGAGAGAATGGTTTTAAGAAATCAGATTCTCAACATAGAGATAAATTTTCTCGAGTTTCCTCCAAACACTTAATGGTGACTTCAGAATCACATTCTTGAGTAGCAACAGTAGTGTGTCCACACTTTTACATCTCATTCCAGACCCAACTTCTCCTTTTTACAACCCACTTTTGATTCTCTCTTCCACCAAGTAACTAGACAATACAGATTCTTCACTGATAAAATAGTCTGCTCCTGGCATTAGCAACTTGCTGATTATCTGTCCTGGTTATCATGTCCCTGCTTTTACTGTACAGTGTCCCTGTATGCTTCATAGCTGCCATCCTCTTTGACGGTGCGTTCTCATAACTCTAGCTCGACAAACTACCAGTCTCAACACCAAGCCAGGCAGCACTTAGGTCCTTCACTACTTGAATTTGGAGATGCTGGATGCCATGTATCTCACGTATCGACTCATATTGAAATATGATTAGATTAGATTACTTACAGTGTAGAAACAGGCCCTTCGGCCTAACACGTCCACACCGACCCGCCGAAGTGCAACCCCCCAGGCTCATTCCCTTACATTTTTCCCTTCACCTAACACTATGGGCAATTTAGCATGGCCAATCCACCTAACCTGCACATTTTTGGACAGTGGGAGGAAACCGGAGCACCCGGAGGAAACCCACGCAGACACGGGGAGAATGTGCAAACTCCTCACAGCCAGTCGCCTGAGGCAGGCAATGAACCCGGGTCTCTGGTGCTGTGAGGCAGCAGTGCTAGGCGCTGTGAGGCAGCAGTGCTAACCACTGTGCCACCGTGCCGCCCGTGAAACCCATTGGTTTTATGCTGATGTGGATATGCACATCCTATGGAAGTACTGCCACATTCAATCAAGGAACTTGTCCAATTACACACTGGATTGGCCATGTTTAAAACTGCAGGCCTACTGCTGCTAAGTTCATCGGTGCTGGTGCTGCTACTGTTGGAGTGGCAGGCTCTGGTGCTGGTATTGGGACGGTATTCGGCAGCTTGATCATTGGTTATGCCAGGAACCCTTCCCTGAAACAACAGCTTTTCTCTTATGCCATCTTGGGATTTGCCCTGTCTGAAGCTATGGGTCTCTTCTGTCTGATGGTTGCCTTCCTGATCCTGTTTGCCATGTAAATTCCTGTGGGAGAATCCGGAAGATGGCTGGGGAAGAGTAAATTATTGTAGTGTGTGGCTTTGGCCTCTGTCACCACGAAGTATTGAAATAGGATTATTTTTTCAATCCAATTGTGTAAGATCTCTTCTGATTTAATAGCGCAGGAGTCACTGAATAAAATGGTTAAACAAGAAATAAAACTGCAGGCCAACTGCAAGCAATCTGGATATTATAAGTGGGTCAGTCCTGGTGTCGTTGAGATACCAGCCAAGAAGTGAGCCAGTTTTTCCTACAGTGAGAAAAAGGAAGGGATTGAGAATGATTCAAATGGATGCAAAAATAGTTGTGGACATATATTGGCAGGAGAATGGTGAGGAGTCCCTAATGAATGAGTAGGAAGTACACTGAGCAGACAGTGTTAGTAGTTTAGGAGAATAAGATGGCTGTGGGTCCTTGAGTTGGTTGTCTTTCATTCATTCATGGCTTGGGGGTATCATTGGCTGGCCCAGCATTTATTACCCATCTGTGGTAGCCCTTGAGAAGGTGGTGTTGAACTGCCGTCTTAAACCACTGCAGTCTGGGATCAGATTTTATACACATAGATGAAACTCTTTGTAGTTCAGTGCTCTCTGTTTTCCAAATAGATTGGCGTGGTTCAAGAAGGCAACGAAGGATGGGTAATGACACCCACATGCTGTGAGTGAATTTTTGAGAAAAATTCCACTTACTATTGATGTTTTGACCCAACAACACTGAAGGAAGGGAGATATATTTTCCTGTCAAAATGGTGAGTGGCTTGGAGGGATCTTGCATGTGTTCAGTTTATCTACTGATCATGTCCTCCGAGATAGTGGTCATCGGTTTGTGAGATGCTGTCTAAAGAGCCTTGCTAAATGTGTGCATTGCTTTTATTAGATTGTGTTATACTGCTGTTACTGAGTTTTGGAGCAAATATTTGTGGATATGGTGAGAATCATATGGGCAGCTTTGTACTGTGTGATGTCAAGCTTCTTGAATATTATTGGAACTGCTCTTATTCAGGAAAGGAGTGACTGTTCAATCATACCTCTGACTTGTGCCTTATAGATGGAGGACAACCTCTGAGGAGTCAGGAGGTGAATACTTGTGGGATTCCTAGCCTCTGACTTGCTTTTGTAGCCACAGTACTTATATAAGTAATGCATTTCAGCTTCATGTCAGTGGTAACCCCCAGGATGTTAATAGTGAGGGATTTAGTGATAGTGATGCCCTTGAATGCCAAGAGGCAGTGGTTAGATGGTCTCTTATTAGAGATGGTCATTGCCTGGCATTTGTGTAGTGCAAATCTTACCTGGCAGTCTTCAACTCAACAAGGCTGAAGTGGGTACAGCAGATGCTGGAGATTAGATTAGAGTGGTGCTGGAAAAGCACAGCAGGTCAGGCAGCATCCAAGGAGCAAGAAAATCAACGTTTCGGGCAAAAGCCCTTCATCACTTTTCAGCTCAAGCCTGGATTTAATTGTGGTTTCGCTAGGAAACTACCCTGAAAACCCTGTGCAGAGATATCCTTGAGCTGAGATAACTGAACCTGGAGAATTCTTTACCACAGCGGGCTGGATCATTACCTATTTTCAAAGCAGAAATGAGAGAATCGGGAGTTACGGAGAATAGGAAAGTGGATTTGAAGGTTGTCAAATCAGCCCTGACTTGTTGAATGGATGAGCAGACTGGATAGACTGAATGGCTTGGTCCTGCTCCTGCGTATTATGATGATTAGATGTGGCTGAACTAATTTCACTGCCTCACTAAAAGTACCTTCCACCTCTGGCCTGTCATTTCTGCGCATGTCTTTTATTTGACACTTTGCCTATTAGATGTTCTTGCAGTAATAAACTCCTATTTTAAGTGATTGACATTTTATTGTTAATACTGAAAACATTTTGGATCTCTCTACTAACAGTAAGCTATGTAGATCACACTGTTCTCTCCAACAAGATTATTTATAAATCTCAACTTCAATCCTGAGCAGAACAATTTTTATTCACTTGTGGGAAATGGGCATTGCTGGCTGGCCAGCATTTATTATTCATCTCTAGTTGCCCTTAAGGTGGTAGTGAACTGACTTCTTGAACCACTGCAATCCATATGTTGTAGATAGAAGCCCAATACTGTTAGGGAATTCCAGCAATTTGAGTCAGCGACATATATCCCCAAGTAAGGTTAGTGTGTGCTTAGAGGGAAACTTGCAAGTGGTAGTGTTCCCAAGTATCTGCTGGCCTTGCCTTCTAGATGAAAGTGGGCATGAGTTTAGTATTTGCTGCCAAGAATCTTGAGTGAATTTCTGCATTGTTTCATCTAGATAGTACACATTGCAGTGACTGAGCATTGGTGGTGATGGGAGTGGATATTTGTGAATGCATTGCCAATCAAACGGGCTGCTTTGTCCTGAATAGTGTCAAGTTCCTTGAGTGTTGTTGGAGGTATGCGCATTCAAGCAACTGGAGAATATTCCATCACAGTCCAGAGTTGTACCTTGTAGATGGTAGAAAGGCTTTGTGAGTCATGAGGTGAGTTACTTGTTGAATACTCCTGGCCTTTGATCTGCTTTAGTAGCCATTGTATTATTATTATTTGGTGAGCCAAGTTGAGTTTCTGGTTAATAGTAATCTCCCTAGATGTCGATAGTGGAGCATTAAATGATAATAATGCTATTGAATGTCATGAGATGACAGTTATATTCAGTCTTATTGGAAATGTTCATTGCCTGGCATTTATATGGCGTAAATGTTACTTGCCACTAGTCAGCTCAAGCCTGGATATTGTCCAGACATTGTTACATTTGAACATAGACTGTTTCAGTGTCTGAGTCGTCGTGAGCAGTGCTGAATATGGTGCAATCATCAGCGAACACTTCCAAACTTATAAGAGAGAGAAATGGCTGAAGGTGGTTGGGCCTAGAACACTACCCTGAGGAAGTCCTGCAGAAATGTCCTGGAGCTGAAATGACGGACCTCCAATAACCACAACAATCTTCCCATGTGCCAGGTATGACTCCAATCAGCAGAGACCTTTACTTGATTCCCATTGATTCCAGTTTATTAGGGCTCTTTGATGTCACACTCCACCAAATGCAACCTTTATGCCAATGGCTGTCACCCTCAGCTCCCCTCCATGTTTGAACCAAGGCTGTAATGAGGTCAGGAGCTCAGTGGCATGGTGGAATCGAAACTGGGCATCGCTGAATAGGTGCTGCTTCACAACACTGTTGATTACTCCTGCCTTCACTTTGCTGAATTTTATGCATGGGACATACCTAAATAATTTTCTACATTCTCAGATACATGCTAATATTGCAGTTGCACTGGAGCAGCTTGGCTAGGGGTGAAGCACGTTGTGGAGCACAGGTCTTTAGTACCATTGCCAGAATGTCGTCAGGGCCATAGCCTTTGCAGTATGCAGTGCCTCCAATGATTTCTTGATATCACGTGGAGTGAATTGAATTGGCTGAAGATTGGCATCTGTGATGCTGGGGATACTAGCTGAGGATTGTTGCACATGCTTCGGTCTTACCTTTTGCACAAATGTACTGAGAACGACAGAGATTAGATCTGATCTGTTGGTTGTGGGATTGTTTAGTTCTGCTTATTACTTGCTGCTTATGCTGTTTGGCATGCAAGGAGTCCTGTTTGGTAGCTTCACCAGGCGGTCATCTCATTTTTGTATCTGCTGGCCATGCCTTCTAGAGCAGCTCCTGGCTTGCCCTCTTGCATTCTCTGTTGAACCAAGGTTGATCCCCTGGCTTGATAGCACTGATAGAGTGGGAGATAAGCTGGGCAGTAAGGTTGTAAGTTGTGTTGAAGTATAAGTCTATTGTTGGAAGCCCTCGGGGATTCATGGATGCCCAATTTTGAGTTGTTAGATCTGTTCAGAGTCTTTCTAATTTAGCACAGTGATAGTGCCATACAACAAGATGTATTTTCAATTTGAAGATGGAATTTCATCTTCCCAAGGATTGTGCACTTGTCACTGTTACCAATATTGTCACAGACAAATGCATCTGCAGTAGGCAGATTGGTGAGGATGAGGTCAAGTGTGTTTTTTTTTCCCTCTTGTTAGTTCACCATCTGCCACAGATCTAATCTGGCATCTATGTTCAAAGATTGCACTTTGTTCAATGTTGGATGACAAGTCACTTGGGAAAAATGCAAGAATTCTTTTCCCTGTTTCCTTCATTCTGGGATGCAGCACTATACCTGTTCCACATTGGTTACCCCTTTTCAGAAATTCAATCTGATTGGAATTTGTGTCATTTTGCTGTGAGTTTCATCCCCCATCCACCTTTCTTAGTTTGGCCTTGCTTGAAATAATGTCAGTGGGAAGGGATGATCATACTTCATGCTTGTAAAATCATAGGGGACATGGATAAAATGAATAGCAAATGTCTTTTCCCTAGGTTGGGGAATTCAAAACTGGAGGGGAAAGATTAAAAAGGAACCTGAGGGGCAACGTTTTCACACAGGGGTTTGCACATATGGAATGAACTGCCAGAGGAAGTGGAGGATGCAGTGCAGTTACATTTAAAAGACATTTGGACAGGTATATGAATAGGCAATGGGCCAAACCCAGGCAAGTGGCTAGAGAAGAAATTGCGGAGCCCTGGCTGATATTTTTGCATCATGGTTAGCCACGGGTGAGGTCCTGGAAGACAGGAGGGTAGTGAATGTTGCGGCATTACATATGAAGGGCTGCAAAGAAATACCTGGGAAGTATAGACAAGTAAGTACCTTGAGAAGATGATGAGGAGTAAGATGTACATGCATTTGGAAAGACAGGGTTTGATTAGGAGTAGTCTGCATGGCTTTGTGTATGGGAGATCATGCCTTATACATTTGTTAGACTTTCTTGATGAGGTGACTAGGAAGGTTGACGAGGTCAGGATGGGTAGACATAGTCTATACAGATCTTAGTAAGGCCTTTGATAAGGTTCCGCGTGGTAGGCTGCTCTGGAAGGTTAGTTTGCATAGGATCTAGGAGGAACTGGCAAATTGGATACACAATTGGCTTGGTGGTAGAAAGCAGAGGGTAATAATGGAAGGTTGCTTGTCGGGCTGGAGGCCTGTGACTAGTGGTGTACCTCAGGTTTGGTGCTGGGCCCATCGCTGTTTGTTATCTATATCAATGATTTGGACAAGAATGTTCAAGGCACGATTAGTAAGTTTGCGGATGACACTAAAATTGGAGGTATTGTGGACAGTGAGGAAGGTTCTCAGAATTTGCAGCACGACCTTGATCAGCTGAGAAATGGCAAATGAATTTTAATATAGATAAATGTGAGGCCTTGCATTTTGCAAAGTCAAATAGGAGAAGTCAGGTAGGAGATTTATGGTGAATGTAGGGCCTTAAGGAGTGTAGTGGAACAGAGAGACCTTCAGGTGCACGGTTTTCAGAAAGTGGAGTCCCAGGTAGACAGGGCAGTGAAGAAGGCTGTTGGCACACTGGCCTTCAGTCAGGGCATTGAATATAGAGATTGGGAATTGTTGCCGTTGTACAGGACGTTGGTGAGGCTGCACTTGGAGTAATGTGTTCAGTTTTGGTCGTCTTGCTATGGGAAGGATGTTATTAAAATGGAAAGAGTGCAGAAGAAATTTACAAGGACGTTGCCTGTACTCGAGTCTGAGTTATAGGGAGAGGTTAGACAAGCTAGGGCATTTTTCTTTAGAGCATAGGAGACTAAGGGGGTCTTAGAGGTGTATAAGATCATAAGAGGCATGGATAGGATGAATGCAGTCAGTCTTTTTCTCAGGGTTGCAGAATCGAGGAATAGAAAGGGAATCCGTTTAAGGTTAGAAGGGTAAGAATAAAAAGGAATCTGAGACGCAACATTTTTACATGGAGCATGGTATGCATATGGGATGAGCTGTCAGTGGTAGTGGTTGTGGCATGTACATTAACAATATTTAAAAGATATTTGGACAAATACGAGGATAGGAAAGGTTTAGAAGGATACGAGCCAAGTACAGGGAAGTGGAGTTAGCATGGATTGACATTTTGGTCAGGCTGGACCAGCTTAGGCTGGAGGGTCTGTTTGACTCTTTGACTATGAAAGTTCCAGACCAGAAGTGTCTAGTTACACTGCTGAAGGAATTATTTAAAGTTGAGAAAGTCTTAAGCTCAGTTATTGACTGACCAAGGAAGAGGCAAGCAAACTCTCAAGGCTGGGAATTGAAAGAAACAGATTAACCTATAGATTTGATAGAAGAGAAAACTCATGATAGTTTTTGTGATAGATGGGTTGTATATTTGCCATATGTTTTCAAACCTTTCAAATTGTGTTATACATGAATAACCTGTTTTTTTTTTCTTTTATCTGGTAAACTTTTATTTTTAAAACTAAATCTACACTGTGTTTGTGTTTCAGTGAAAGACAACTTTATCAAATAAAGAAAATCAAAATATAATCTGTCAAACCTGATGTTAAACTGGGATACGAGTTGTCCACTAATAACATCAGTTGGGAACATAATATATATTGTCAGTTAACTAAAAAGTTGAAGAGTTAATGTAGGAGTGATATGTTATTCCTGTAAAGGATATTGCTAGGAAAAGAGTTGAATTTTTTTTTAAGGTTTATGTTGTGATCTTTCTAAATTTTCATATGTGTATCTTTGATTATTTATTTTGTACAATGACTGATGTTTTTTTAATCAAAGAACATTGGCAGCCTTTTGTGAGCTTCACGTTACAAATAAACATATGATCTGTCAAGTCAGGTTTCACTCTAAGATTTGACTTGTTCAGTATCACCACCATCTGCAATCATAACAATGTAAACACAAAGAAGTCAGCAGTGCACAATGGGGCACAGCTGTCAGACATGGGGCCAGAGGAGAGGGATGACAGGCAGGAAGGACATAGCGGTCTCACCCCAGTATAGGATGTATGTTTGGATTGCTGAGGAAGGAGTTACCTTGAGATGACTTAGAATCATTGCTGCAAGAAAGTATAGTTCTCTAGGTAGGCTGTTACAGAGATTTGTGCTAAAGACCTTATAGTTCACAGCATTGCTCACTATGCCTGCCAGTAACTGTCAAAGTTCACTATGTTTTAAACTTATTCCCTTCTGGCTCCTTCGAAGGATTGATTGAGGACCTTGGTGGAATCTCGTGATCTGCTGCACACTGCATCCTGATGATAGATGATGCCCTATTTTCCAGAGCTGGCTTGGGTATTAAATTCTCGATAGGTGCAGCTTCCCAGAGCAAAATACTGCAGTTTCTGGAAATCTAAAACAAACATAAAGAATGGTGGAGAATCTCAGCAGGTCTGACCGCGTCTATGGAGAAACATTTTATGTCAGTCTGACTGATGGCCAGTTGTAGTAGTCATACCAGATTCGAAACATTAATCTGTTTTTCTGTCCATAGACGCTGCCGCACCTGCTGAGTTTCTCCAGCATTCTTTTTGCTTGTTTCTCTCAGGAACAGAGTTGATTTTGACTTCACCACTGAATTATTCCATACTAGGTATCATTGATTCCTCTGATATAGCCATTAACACCCAGTGATCAGTTAATCCATCAACATTCAGAGTATTTCTACTCCCTAAGTATTCAATTTGTCGGTGACCATATCAAAAGCTTCCAACACGCACATGCTCGCTATTCTGGCAGATGTCATAACTACTACATCCTCTGATGCTCCAAGCAGCTGCTGATTTTTGCTCCATTTCCCAAACTCCATGAATGAATCCTAGGAGCCAAGGGATATCCTTTGAAAAGATGGCTATTGACTCTTCTATGAGAGCTTGTGACAGAGGCACTGTAACTGAACCAGGCTGCTTGATAGGACAACTATTGAGTCATCCATCAGGCTTCTGAAGATGTTCTTTCACTGCCTGACTGGTTGGGCGGTGTCCTTTAAAACACAAATATCTGTGGCAGAGTTTGAATTATTATGTTGGTTTGCATTCCATAAATTACCCTAATGTGTGGATCTTCAAGACAATGAGCCCTGGAAAGATACTTGGTCAGAGGAAGAGGAGGTGTAAGTTGTGGAAGAGGAAAAAGGTAAGGCCAAAGAGGAATATGCAGAACCGCAGAGTGTCCTAGTTACACAGGGTGGCTGGGCTCAGTATCAGGCTTGAGGATCTTGTCAGAATGCTATCACAACAGGAACGATCCGATTCAGGCTTGTTTTGAAATGTTCCAGGGTGAACGAAATGCTCTGGAATTCACTCTTGTTGTCAGAGCTGACACTTGCATTCTATTGCAGCCTGAAACATGTAAGCTCTTGCCACTAATGAAGGATGTACATCATATTAAAGGTTTGCTTTCGTTTTTTGATGTCCCAGCATTATTAAAAGCAGGCTCACTCATCTGGCTTCATGTATCAGTGTTTGTGTGATGCTTATTAAGGAAAACGGTGCATGGCTACAGGTGGAAGACATTTAAATGACCTACTCTGTGGTCTACCTGATACATAGGCTTCACACTTGCTTTTAAACTGAGTTTACAAGGGATCTGCATATTCTGCCAGCATGTATGATTCCCAGCCTTGCTGCTGGGACCATTCAGTAAACTAACTCAGTTTGAAATATTAAATGAACACGACTATTTCAAGTAAGGGTACCTATTCCAAGACCTCCGAGAGTAGAATCATAGAACTTGGAAACAGACCCTTAGGTTCAACTCATGTGTGCTGACCATACATCCCAATCTGACCAAGTCCCATTTGCCATCATCTGGCCATAATCCTCTAAACCCCTCCTATTCATATACCCATCCAGATGCCTTGTAAATGTTGAAACTGTACACACCTCCACCACTTCCTGTGGCAGCTTGTTCCACACATGCACCACCCTCTGTGTGAAGAAATTACCCGTCAGGTCTTTTGTAAACCTTTCCCCCTCACCTTAAACATGCCGTCTAGTTTTGGACTCCCCCACCCTAGGAAAAAGATCTTGGCTATTCATCCTATCTAGGACCCTCATGACCTGTATAATCTACTAACATTTGATAATACTATTTTGGTTTGGATGAATTCCAGATTTTCTTTTCTCACGCCCAACACAACACCATACCTCACCGACAAATTTAAGCTTCTTGTGAACTGAACATAACCTCTGTTCAGGTAATCAGAGAAGTCTTGTGCTGGTTAATATCTGTACACTGGAACTACAACTGCAGCTCTCCTTGACTGACATGCCACAATGATGGACTGTATGTCTCCCATCACAGCTGCAATCTACCTAACTAAGGATAAAGTTAGTATGAATACAAGTCAAAACAGCACCACATAGGAACATCTCAGGTTCTTGCATGTATAGAATTTACCTCCGAACAGTAAGCGGTTGCTAAATTTTGAGAGTGTTGCAAGTAGCAGTTATTTAGAACTGACATTTGTGATCATGACGTTTCTACGTGAAATTGGATACTCGTGAAAAGTACTGTAAATCCTACTTGAGCACTGCCTGGAGGTTTGCTGTAGAAACCTTAGCACCTGGCCTCAGCCGTAACCCTTATTTGCTTTGAACTGCTGCAAAGGAAAAAGAAGGAGGTATCATTTCTAATAAAACACTCTCAATCGAAATAGCATGTAAGGCAAAGAAACTGTATGACACTTCTTCCTGAAATAAAGGTTACAGTTATGAAAAGAACATCTCGCTCCTGTGTTGAGAGTTAAATGATTCATCTGATCAGCGTCAGGTAGGCCTTTTCACAGTGGCACTAACATGTTAGGTACTGCAATCATTATCTTTACTACAGAGAAACCACCTTTATATAAAGTGTAATTGAAACATTTTAAATTTTCCACAGTTCTCAGTGTTAAGCCTTAAGGAAATCTTTATAGTTTGAAATAACAGATCTTTGGTTCCTATTCATAATGTCATAGAGATGTACAGCACAGAAACAGACCCTTCAGTCCAACTTGTCCAAGTCAACCAGATATCCTAAGTTAATCCAGTTCTATTTGCTAGAACCTAGCCCATACCCCTCAAAATCCTTCCTAATCATATACCCATCCAGATGCTTTTAAATGCTGTAATTATATTAGCCTCCACCTCTTTGTCTGACAACTCATTGCACACACACAACACCCTCTGTATGAAAAGAATTGCCCCTTTGGTCCTTTTTACATCTTTCCCCTCTCACTCTAAACCTATGCCCTCTAGTTTTGCACTCCTCAACTCCAGGGCAAATTACCTTGTTTATTTACACAATCATGATTTTATAAACCTCTATAAGGTCACCCCTCAGTTTCTGAGGCTGCAGGGAAAATAACTCCAGACTATTCGGTGTCTCCCTGTAGCTCCAACCCTGGCAACATCCTTGTAAATCTTTACTGAACCTTTTCAAGTTTTACAACATCTTTTTTCAGTGATCTGAATTCAGAAAGTATTTGTCAAATTTACCAATGATGCTAAATTGAGAGAGCACCAGAAACAAAGAATGCCATTAAAGGTTCAATAAAGGTTTTCAATTGTTGTTTGGTAGATGATGGCAAACAAATATAACATAGAGAAATATGAACTGATATGTATGTGTTAATGTAATGAATAAAAATATGCATACAAAATAAATTTGAAAGCTTTGGGAACGTGAGTTAGCTAATGCAAAATTGGGGGAGATACATCAGAACAAGCTTCAAAGTCTCCGATCAAGCCAGTATTACATTTTTTTAGTTAATATACCAGGAAGAAAGAGATGGCAAGAAAATAAGAATAGTTAGAGAAATATGTTAAATACCATTTTCTTAGTTCTACCTTTTATATGGTGATACATTAATGATGGTAGCAGAGACAATGTCTTGAGGAAACTAGCTAATAGTTCTTATGGAGAAGACTATTTCATTTTTCCCCAATTAGTTTTGAATTCAAAAGGTGGGAATTGCATGCAACAATAAAGGAAATTTCTTTCTGAATAATTTAGAAAAAGCCATTTTGTGGCTTTAAGAAAGTGCATAGCTAATCTGTCCTGTATCAGATTATAACAATCTCTTCATCTAGATTTTTAATTTTTGGCATGTAAGCAGGTATTTTCATCTGTCCCACTTGGATTTAAAAATAAATTATTAATCAGGTGGGCATTGTGAATACTTTGATTCCCTTTTGAACCTACGGCTAACTGTAAAGACTCTACGAACTGTCTTCTGAGCAGATTTTAATCAATCCACAGGAGATGCTAAAAGCTTGGCAGGAGTTAAACTTCTATTGTTTTGGAATCTTGAAAAATCAAGTGTTCCTTATATACTATTCTGCTAATTAATTTCATTGGTGTTATTTCTGTGTATCAAGACCACCAATGTTAATTGGGGACGTTGTTCACATGTACTAGTCTAATGCATGCTCCAACAAGAAATGCATCATTGCCTGCCTGGAGGTTGAAGGTCAGAAATACATTAGTTGAAGGAAGTAATTTTGTGCATCTTGTAAAAAGCACAACTATAGAATTACTGGGAGGTAGTCTGAATGCTAATATCAACTGGTACCAATATCATAACATCTGTCTCACCTGTTAAAAAGAATTGGGAATACCTCGGAGTTATTTCTAAATTATTACCTCTATTTCAAGTATCTGTAATCCGAATAGAATATTGTTTCAAAGCTCTAGTGCAGCATGAGATTTATTAGTTTAGTCTGTCTCTTGAGTCTTTTTGTTCCTCCAAAGGTGCTGATTTTTATACAAGCACCTGATCTGTTACTGCTTCTGATGGATGCGGTGATGGTGAATGGTGTTGATAGTAATGGATGCTGTTTTCCACTGAGTAGCTGACATTGACTATGCAATTGTCTTTTTTCCTACGTGCTTTTATTTCCGTAGACAAAAGCTGACTGATGATTACTGTAAGCAATTTACTGGAATCTTTCAGCAGTGGGAGAAAGACATTCAGAAGGCCAAGGACCAGGAAGAGAAAATAGAAGTAAGTGCCTAAACATTATCTTGAATAATATTATTTTATCTTCTGTTTAATCTACCAATCTGTGTATCAGCAAAACTTATTTAGGATATTATGTAGGACTGAATGCAGCATGAGTTGCTAATAAACAAAAACAGAAATTGGTAGTTCTGAAGAAGAGCCAATGTACTCAGAACATGAACTTGATTTATCTCCACAGATGCTACCAGACCTGCTGCGTTTCTAAGAAAAAGTGAGGACTGCAGATGCTGGATAAGTCAGAGTCGAAAAGAGTGGCGCTGGAAAAGCACAGCAGGTCAGGCAGCATTCGAGAAGCAGGAGAATCGACATTTCAGACCCAAATATCAGTTCGCCTGCTCCTCGGATGCTGCCTGACCTGCTGTGCTTTTCCAGTGCTACCCTTTTCGACTCTGCTGGAGTTCCCAGCAATTTCTATTTTTGTTCCTGATTTCCAGCATCCTCAGTTCTTTCGGTTTTTTGATGAGTCTCTCATGATTAGATAAGTGAAAAAAAACTCTGCATGATACTTTTTACAGTTTGAACTCCACTATCTAACACAATTGTTTCAAGGTTTATTCATTCACTGTCCTTCATATTAGTTTAAAATCTCACAACACCAGGTTATAGTCCAACAGGTTTAATTAGAAGCACACTAGCTTTCACAGCATTGCTCTTTCATCAGGTGATAGTGGAGGACTCAATCCTAACACACAGGATTTATAGCAAAAATTTACAATGTGATGTAACTGAAATTATACATTGAAAAATTGATCGTCTGTTAAGCCTTTCATCTGTTAGAATACAGTGACAGTTTCACTTCTTTCATGTGTAAATCACAAAACCTTTTTTTAAGAAGTTGCATTCTCAGGTTAGCTGTTAACAATGGTGATAGCTAGACAATTGTCATATTAACACAGGGATAAGCTTAAATTGGCAGGGGAGGGGGCATAAGAACAGGACGAGGCCATCACACTTTTGCAACCTGTTTTATCGCTAAATGTAATTGTGTTGTTCAGTAATCAAACTCTACTTTCTTCTTTATCTTATTCATTTTATACTCTTGTCAATATCATTCTTAAAATTAAAAGTTAGTTTAGGTTCAGTTGTCATTGTGGAATAAAGTTCCAACTTATATCACCCTCTGGAGATTAAATTGATTTTTAGCTTCACTCCTAGTTCTAATTTGTACACAATGCTCCCAATCCTAGACTTTCCAACCAGAGTTAATAGTTTCTATTTTCCCTCATTTCATAAAGAATGATCCCTTATCCTTTAAATTCCAGACAACACCATTCTATTTTGCATAATCTTTCCAAGTAAATTAGTCCATATTTTGTTCTGGAAAATAAACAATATATTTGCTTCAAGGCTACTCCAGCCTTCCGAAGGAATGATGCTCAGAACTACCCACTGGGACACCACACAACAGACTTGTGAGAAAGTTGTAGTTCATGAAATAAAAGGGACAGCAGCAATGTGTTGCAAAGTTGGCTGGGTGATAGGAAATAGGGAATTATGGTTTATGTTTTTTTGGGGGAGCTGAAAGAATGTTTATAGTAGAGTACTTCGGGGGTCAATTTTGGAATTCTTGCTCTTCCTTATATACATTAATGATCTAAATCTGGGTTGCAGGGGAGAATTTCAAAGTTTGCAAACGATACAAAACTTGGAAGCATGGTAAGATGTCAAAAGGACTTAGAAAAGTTGGTGGAGTGGGTGGATAGATGGCATATGATGTTCAATGCAAATAATTATGGGATGATGCATTTTGACAGAAAGAAAATGGACAGTCAATATAAGGTGTGCAATTGTATAAATGGTGCAGGAGCAAAGGGACCTGGCTGCATATGAGCACAGATCATTGAAGGTTCTGGGACAGGTGAAGAGCAACTAATATACCATATAATATCCTGGGCTTTATTGGTAGCAGTATAGAATGCAAAAGCAAAGGGTTTTACATCGGACTTGTATAAAGTACTTATTATGCCTCAGTCGAGTATTCTGTATGGTTCTGGGTACTCAAAATTCCCCATTTTACCTCTATTTTAGAACCAGGTTGGCAGAAAGCATGGATGGGACTGGTTTCTGTACTTAATAAGAAATACTACTCATTGCAAATAACTCAATTCTAGTTACAGGTAAAGAATTATGAACTACTGCCCATATAACCCTAATAGTTAAAATTCTAAACCCTTTATAAAACTCTGTCAATACGCACAGATGGGTATAAAAAATCATTTGTGTTATGACTGAAGGGAAAACTGGGAAGGCAGTGATCCCTGTTCGCAGGGTTTGCAGGGATAATTTTTTTGGTTTGCCAGGACTTGCTATTCACTAGGTACTACAAAAAGCAACTGGTTCGCAAAATTTAAGGTCTCTGACATATTGTTTAAAAGCAACAGCTTGCAGCAACTGATGAAGGAAAATAAACTGGTTTTCTTGAGGCTTCAGAGACCAAGACAGCACCTTCCTTTCCAGATTCCAAAGGCTTTTGATAATCTTGTTTACATTCCTAATCTGTTCAGTCACCTGGGAGCCAATCAGGCAGGCAGAAAGTCATTGTCACTGATAGCTAAACACAATCCCAGAGACTGATATCTACTTGTTGCCTGTTGAATCCCTTTTTGTACATTCTCCTGGTCTGGAGCTAAACATGCCTCACTGGTTTGAACAAACAATAGTGTAAGCAGCACTTTCAATGGTGCTGGTAGTTTGTTCAGTGCAGCAATCTCTTCCACGATCATTGTTTTTTGAAACAGTCCTTTTCCCATTTCAGTTCATAATCAAAAATACAGAAAGATGCAGTCTTTACAATGGCACTAAGTCAAGGTGCTTATTTGGAGAACTTGCAGGCACTGATTCTGCCTTGTAACACATCTTCTCTGATTCTTGGACATCCATGTATGTAATAACTGTGTAATAACCCTGTCAACTACTTGAGTCACCACTTCAAAAAAATTTAGTCTGATGCTTAAAGTATTATCTGCCCATTACAAATTCATGCTGTCTCACGCTGATTAGCTGAGAATTTGCCATATTCTTAATTGTAGACTTTAGTGGTTTCCCAGCAACTGATTTTAAGATAACTGATCTGTAATTCCTCAGATACCCTTTTTCACCTTCCTTAATTAGCAGTGATAAGTGTAACTTTCTGATCTGAAGATATGGTTATCAAATTGAGAAAAATTTAGAAGATTATAGTTAAGGTATCTGCAATGTTCTCATGTATTTACTTAACATCTAGTTCTGTAAATTTGTCACTATTACGTGTTACTATTGACTTTTTTCTTTTAATAAAGCTAATTTTGGTGGGTGCCTATTCATACTTCAGTCTTAGTTTTCTTGGGATTTCTGGCATGCTGTCAGCTTTGTTCTGATGAAAAGTATGATCCAATATCTCCAGCATTTTCTTGTCTACCTTACAATACCATCGTCAGTTTTTAAGCAACCCACATTTCTCCTGATGACTCTACTTCCTCGTGTAATTGTAACTCCTGTTTTGAGTTGATTCTGATGTCCCTTGCAAGTTTATTTTTGTGGTGATTTTGGACTGTTTTCAGCCATCCTTTGCTGTTCCTGTTATCTTTTACATTTTTTATTCATTCATGGGGTGGGAGTGTCACTGACCATTGTTTGGCCAGAGGGCAGGAAGAGTCAACCATATTGCTGCGGGTCAGGAGTCACATGTAGGCCAGACCAGATAAAGATGGCTGTTTCTTTCCCTAAAGGACATAACAAAACAAATGAATTTTTTTATGACAATCAGCAGAGGTTTCATGGTTGATATCAATTCCAGATTTTTATTGATTTTAAATTCCACCAATTCGAACCTGGGTCCCTGAACATTATCTAGGTCTCTAGATTAACCGTCTAGTCATAATACCAGTAGACCATTGCCTCCTCCAATTTGTTGTGATCTGTACTTTATCTGCATTTTTGTAAGAGCTTTATTCTAGTTTTAAGTTGGCTCTTGCTTCTAGTTTTCCATAGCAATGTTTTTTGGCAAGGAGAGCTCTTTGGCCACATCGAGATACAGTCTGGTTCTGTGGGCTGGGCTTTGTCAGACTGAGAATGGGAGGGGTTATGGAGAGAAACCTGCAGGCCATGAAAAGGATATTCAGGATATGATATTTGGGGGCATCTAGCAAGGTGGGAGTTTCGAGGAGAATGATTGCATGGAGTTTGAAAGCAAGGCATGGAGTGGTTGATTCGGCCACATTTAGAATACTGCGCACAGTTCTGGTTGTCACATTACCAAAACAATGTGGATGCTTTGAAAAGGGTGCAGAGGAGGTTCACCAGAATGTTGCCTGGCATGGAGGACGCTAGCTATGAAGAGAGGTTGAGTAGATTAGGATTAATTTCATTAGAAAGATGGAGGTTGAGGAGGGAACCTGATTGAGGTCTACAAAATCATGAGAAGTATAGAGAGAGTGGATGGCAAGAAGCTTTTCTCCCCAAAGTTGGGGACTGAATTACTAGGGGTCACATGTTCAAAGTGAGAGGGGAAAGGTTTAGGGGAGATAATGCTTGGAAAGTTCTTTACACAGAGAGTGGTGGGTGCCTGAAATGCGTTGCCAGTGGAGGTGGTCGAGGTGGGCATGATAGCATCATTTAAAATGTACCTAGACAGATACATGAATGGGCAGGGAGCAGAGCGATACAGACCCTGAGAAAATAGGTGACAGGTTTAGATAGAGGATCTGGATTGGCACAGGCTTGGAGGCCGAAGGGCCTGTTCCTGTGCAATAATGTTCTCTTTTTTTTGTTGAGTGTGGCATTTCGTGGCCACTCCCTTGCTTAAGTCCAATCCCTCGCAGATGAATGCAAGTTGAGGGCTACTGACAACTCCAGCCCATACCTTCCCCCTGACTTTCCTTCTCCTCTCTCCCATCTCCTTTCCCCACACCGCTTTTCTGTCCTGCTTCCTGACCCACCACTCCCTCTCTCCCTTCGTCTCTATCCTCTCCTCTTTTCCTCTATCTCCCCTCCTTTCTCCCACCCTTTCTCCCCCTTCCCTGTCCCCCACCCTGTCTTTGCTGTCCTTCTATATGCCGTACACTCTCCCTCCCCCTTTCCCCTCATCTCTTTCCCACCCTCTATCCCCCTTCCCTCTCCCCAGTATCTCCCATCCTTTGTCCCCCCAACCCTCCATCTGCTCCACCTCCCTCCTCCCCTCCGTTCATACACCCCTTCATTCCCCACCTCTCTCCCCTTCCTTTCCTGTCTCCCATCCCTCCATGCCCTCTTCGCTCCCCTCCACCTCCATGGTCTTCCCTCTATGCTCCATGTCCTTCCCTCCCCCCCACCTCCACCCCTCTCTCTGCCCCAACATGAATCCGGGTGTGAGGATGCATGGATGACATCATTGGTGCTGCTCCCTTCTCATTAAGAATTGTAAACTTCTATCAATTTTGCATCCAATTTCCACCCAGTTCTCACCTTCACCTGGTCAAACGCTGACTTCTCCTTTCCCTTCTTGCCATCTCTGTTTCCATTTCTTGGGATTGGCTAGCCACCAATATCCCCTACGAACCCACCAATTCCAACAGTTACCTCTGCTTCCTGTAAGGGCTTCATCCATTTTCCCAGCGTCTTCGTCTCCATCTTACAACTATGCGATCTTCCTACATATTCGCTCCTCGATTTCCCATTGACTTTGGGGCACCTGTGGTACACTCCCATCGAAGTGATCATCCCCTTTCTTATTTGTCAGTTCCACCCATACAACTTCATTGGACGATCCCTCAGGAATATCCTCTCTAAGTACAGCCGTGATATTTTCCCCTGGGCAACTCCTCCTCCTCTCGTGTCTCCCCTTCATCCTTCCTATGGCATCTGCATCCCTAAACTGTGAGTTGCCAGTCTGTCCTTCCCTCAGCTATATTTCTGGATTAGCTAATTTATCCCATCCCCAAGTTCCCATCCATGCCCTGTGTTCATACACTTCGCCGATCAGGCCTCTTGCATTGAAATGCAGTTTCATTCATCAGTCTTCCCTTGGTCTCTGCCATGCTCTTGCCTGCCTTATGTATTTAACTTGCTCCCTTTAACTTCTGTACCAGCGTCAATCTTCTGTCTTGTCTCACTACTGTTTAGGGTCTGACCACTGTCAGACTAATTAAAGACTCCTGAGTAGCTGTAGCAAATCTCCACTTCAGGACTTTGTTTCCCCTCCAGTTCACATCCAACCCATCCCTCATGTACAGGCCACTTCTGCCCCAGAAGACATCCCAATGATCTAAAAATCTGAATCACTGCTCCCTGCACCAGCTCCTCAGCCATGCATTCATCTGGCCTGTTCTGCTATTCATACTCTCATTATCACATCACCTTGAGAGTAATCCAAGATTACTACCCTGGAAGTCCTTTTTTTTCTTAACTACTGCTTTTCTCCCAATATTCACTCTGCATGCCCGCATCCCTTTTTCTCCCCATGCTGTTGTTACCAATATGTACAATGACCTCTGCTTACTCGTGCTCCCCTTTGAGAAATTACTGCAACCACTCAGATGTTCTTGACCCTGGCATCAGGAGATAACGTACCATTCTGGAATCTTACTCACAGCCACAGAAATGCCTGTCTATGCCGCTGACTAGGATATGGACTTTGCCATATTCTGGTTCACTGCAGATTCTGTCATGGTACCAAAGACTGCTGCCACTATTTTCTTCTGAGAGACAATCTTCCCCAACAGTATCCAAAACTTGTTTGAGTGGGGGATAGCCATAGGACACTCCTGCACTACCTGCCTACCTGTCCTTGCGCTCACCCATCTCCCACACTGAACCTGCAGTGTGGCTATCTTGCTGAAGCTATTACCTATCACACTCTGGAACTCTTCTGTGCTCCTCAATGCATTCAGTTGCTGCTCCAGTCGATCTATGTGGTCTGAGGGGAGCTGCATCTGGACACATTTTCTGCAGACCTAGTCGTCAGGAACACTCAACTGCTCCTGACCTCCCACATCTTACAGAAGAATACCACTCGACTGATTGTCCTCTTAACAACAAGCAGACATAGGTTAAAGAAAAGGTCTTTCCTTGCCCTTACCTTGTTGTGGATGGCGGGGAGCAGAAAGCCCATTATTCACCTAGGCCTGCACCTTAGACATACCTATAGCCCTTTTGACTACAAGACAGCCCCGCTCAAAAATAGCCAGAACAAGAATACCTTTCTCCCCTGCATGCCGCGTTTTCACTCTCTACAGTTTGCACTCCATGCTGGGAACACTTTAGATCTTGCTTTTACACCTTTAAGGCCAGTCATGCTACAAGAACCTGCTTTAATCAGTTTAGTTAATTAGCTGCCCATATGTGCTACAGCACTGGGAGTTCTTGTAAATTTCCTTAAGCCTAAAATGTCTACCCTTCACTTACCCTGCAAAGTGAGAATCCCTCACGTGTACACTGGTCCAGTCCAGGGTGCCTGTCCCTGCTCACAAAATATCCTAGCAATTGAATTACCCTGAACAAATGCAAGGAGCAGAACCATATATAAAGTAATCAGAGATGTGCCATGAGGGTATGGGGAGCCCGGTATATGGGAATGGCCTTATGGGAGTGGTATTACCGCTGGACTGCCAATTCAGGGAACAGGTAATGTTCTGGGGACCCAAGTTCACATCTTGCCACAGCAGATAGTGGAATTTGAATTCTATGAATTCAAAGAGTCTAATGATGACCTTGAATCCCTTGTTTATTGTCAGAAAAACCAATCTGGTTCACTAAAGTTCTTTAGGGAAGGAAACTTTCATTCTTACCTGGTCAGCTCTACATGTGACTCCAAACCCACGGCAATACAGTTGACTCTTAATTGCCCTCTGGGCAATTAGGGATGGGCAATAAATACTGCCTAGCCAGTATTTGGAGATGCCAGTGTTGGACTAGGGTGTACAAAGTTAAAAAAAAATCACACAACACCAGGTTATAGTCCACCAGGTTTAATTGGAAGCACACTAGTTTTCGGAGCGATGCTCCTTCATCAGGTGATAGTGGAGGGCTCGATCGTAACACAGAATTTATAGCAAAAATTTACAGTGTGAATCAATTTTTCAATGTACAATTTCAGTTACATCACACTGTAAATTTTTGCTATAAATTCTGTGTTACGATCGAGCCCTCCACTGTCACCTGATGAAGGAGCGTCGCTCCAAAAGCCAGCGTGCTTCCAGTTAAACCTGTTGGACTATAACCTGGTGTTGTGTGATTTTTAACTTTGCCTAGCCAGTGACACCCTCATCCTGTGAATGAATAAAGGAAAGTTATTTAGTGTTGTGCAAAACATTCTTCACCCAATCTGCTTGATCAGAATCAAATAACTCTGATGACTGTGACTCTTTGAAGATGTTCATCAAATGATCACTGTATGACACAACTTAAAATGATTGTAGGTTCATAAAGTGAAGTGATCTGAAATGCTTGTGTGGTAAGGTTTTATTTAAATTATAGTATTCACTGTGCAATGACATGGTGGAGCCATCGGTGATATTTTAGAGATGTTTCCTTATAAAGTCAATGATAGGGAAACTATTGGAGAAAATTCTCAAGAAGATGATTAAAATCTATTTCAGAAAGCATGGGTTAATTAGGGATAGTCAGCATGACTTTGTCAGAGAATTTTTCGAAAATTTGATCAAATGTGTAGATGAGGGCGGTTCTATTGATGTAGTTTATATGACAACGTACCACATGGGAGACTGATTGAGAAGGTTAAAGCAGATGGAATTGAGGGAAGTTTGGAGAGATGGATCAGAAATTGGCTTAGTAACAGGAAACAAAGGGTAGTGGTAGAAGGCTATTCAAGTGACTGGAGACCAGTGTACCACAAGCATCAGTACTGGGACCCCGATTGTTTGTTATATACATAAGTGGCATAGATGAAAATGAGAGAGCAATGTTTAGTGGGTTGCAGACGACACCAAGATTGGTAAGGTGTTTAATAGTGAAGAAGATGGTTACAGGAAAATAGAAATGGGTTGGTCAGATGGGCAGAGCAGTGACAGATGGTATTTAACCCTAATAAGTGCGAGGTGATGCATTTTAGAAGAAGAAACAAGATGAGGGAAAATTTAATGAATAGCAGAACACTGGATACAGCAACAGAGGGGTCTTAGGGTAATTATTCACTGATCTCTGAAGTCTGTAGAGTATGAGAATAGGATAGTTAAGAAGGCATATGGGACACTTCATCAGTCATGGCATTGAGTATAAGAGCAAGGAGGTAATGTTGGAGTTATACAGAGTGTTGGTCAGGCCCCAGCTGGAGTACTAATGTAGTTCTGGTCACCTCACTATAGGAAGATGTAATAGCACTAGAGGGGAAACAGAGGAGGTTCACCAGGATGTGTTTAGGATGGAGCAATTGAGTTATAAGGAGAAAGTACATAGGCTTGGATTGTTTTCTTTAGAGCAGGAAGACTGAGGGGTAACGTGATTGAGGTGTACAAGATTATTAGGGGTATGGACAGGGTGAGTAGAGTCATAGAGATATAAAGTCAAAGGGATGTAAAGCACAGAAACAGACCCTTTGGTCCAACCTGTCCATGCCAACCAGTTTTCTTAAATAAATCTAGTCCCATTTGCCAGCATTTGGCCCATATCCCTCTCAACCCTTCCTGTTCATATACCCATCCACATACCTTTTAGATGTTGTAATTGTACCAGCCTCCACCACTTCCTCTGGCAGTTCATTCCATACATGCACCACCCTCTATGAAAACGTTGCACCTTCGATCCCTTTTAAATCTTTCCTCTCTCAACTTTAACCTATGCTCTCTAGTCTTTGGATTCCCCACTCTGGAGAAGAGCCCTTGTCTATCCATGTCCCCCATGATTTTATAAACATCTGAGGTTACCCATCAGAGAGCAACTGTTCCCCTTGGTTCAGGGGTCAGTCACGAGAGGGCATGGTTTTAGGGTAACAGTAGGAGATTCAGAGGGAATTTGAGAAAAAGCTTCTTCACTCAGAGGGTGGTGGGAATCTGGAATGCAGTGCCTGGGCAGATAGTGGAGGCCAGAAACCTTACAACCTTTAAAAGTTATTTGGATATGCACTTGAAATACCATAACATATGACAATGAATAACATCACTACACAGATATGTGGAATGAATGGAGCATCTGCAGTGGGCTGGTGTTATAGAGATGTACAGCATGGAAATAGACCCTTTGGTCCAACCCGTCCATGCCGACCAGATATCCCAACCCAATTAATCCCACCTCCCAGCAGCTGGCCCGTATCCCTCCAAACCCTTCCTATTCATATACCCATCCAAATGCCTCTTAAATGTTGCAAATGTACCAGCCTCTACCACTTACTCTGACAGCTCATTCCATACACATACCACCCTCTGAGTGAAAAGGTTGCCCCTTAGGTCTCTTATATCTTTCCCTTCTCACCCTAAACCTCTAGTTCTGGACTCCCTGACCCCAGGGAAATTACCTTGTCTATTTATCCTATCCATGCCCCTCATAATTTTGTAAACCTCTATAAGGTCACCCCTCAGCCTCTGACGCTCCAGGGAAAAACGCCCCAGCCTGTTCAGCCTCTCTCTATCGCTCAAATCCTCCAACCCTGGCAACATCCATGTAAATCTTTTCTGAACCCTTTGAAGTTTCACAATGTATTCCCAATAGAAAGGAGACCAGAATTGCATGCAATATTTCAACAGTGGCCTAACCAATGTCCTGTACAGCCGCAACATGACCTCCCAACTCCTGTACTCAATACACTGACCAAACGCCTTCTTCACTATCCTACTTACCTGTGACTCCACTTTCAAGGAGCTATGAACCTGCACTCCAAGGTCTTTTTGTTCAGCAGCACTCCCTAGGACCTTACCATTAAGTGTATAATTCCTGCTAAGATTTGCTTTCCCAAAATGCAGCACCTCTCATTTATCAGAATTAAACTCCATCTGCCACTTCTCAGCCTATTGGCCCATCTGATCAAGATCCTGTTGTAATCTGAGGTAACCCTCTTCGCTGTCCACTACATCTGCAAACTTACTAACTGTACCTCTTATGCTCACATCCAAATCATTTATGTAAATGACAAAAAGTAGAAGACCCAGCACCGATCCTTGTGGCACTCCACTGGTCACAGGCCTCCAGTCTGAAAAACAACCCTCCATCACCACCCCCTGTCTTCTACCTTTGAGCCAGTTCTGTATCCAAATGGCAAGTTCTCCCTGTATTCCATGAGATCTAAACTTGCTAATCAGTCTCCCATGGGGAACCTTGTCAAATGCCTTAGTAAGTCCATATAGATCATATCGATCGCTCGGCCCTCATCAATCCTCTTTGTTACTTCAAAAAAAAACAACTCAGTCAATTGTGAGACGTGATTTCCCACGCACAAAGCCATGTTGACTATCCCTAATCGGTCCTTGCCTTTCCAAATACATGTACATCCTGTCCCTCAGGATTCACTCCAACAACTTGCCCACCACTAAGGTCAGGCTCACTGGTCTATAGTTCCCCGGCTTGTCCTTACCACCGTCCGTAAACAGTGGCACCAAGTCAGCCAACCTCCAGTCTTCCAGCACCTTGCCTGTGACTATCAATGATACAAATAACTCAGCAATCACTTCTCTAGCTTCCCACAGAGTTCTCGGGTACACCTGATCAGGCCCTGGGGATTTATCCACCTTTACGCATTTCAAGACATCCAGCACTTCCTCCTCTGTAATCTGAAAATTTTGCAAGATGTCACCATCTATTTCCCTCCAGTCTATATCTTCCATATCCTTTTCCACAGTAAATACCTGATGCAAAATACTCATTTAGTATCTCCCCCATTTTCTGCAGCTCCACACAAAGGCTGCCTTGCTGATCTTTGAGGGGCACTATTCTCTCCCTAGTTATCTTTTTGTCCTTAATATATTTGTAAAAACCCTTTGGATTCTCCTTAATTCTATTTGCCAACGCTATCTCATCTCCCCTTTTTGCCCTCCTGATTTCCTTCTTAAGTATACTCCTACTGCCTTCATACTCTAAGGATTCACCTTATATATGCTTCCTTCTTTTTCTTAACCAAACACTCAATTTCATCCAGCATTCCCTATACCTACCCGCCTTTCCTTTCGCCCTGACAGGAATATACTTTCTCTGGATTCTTATTATCTCATTTCTGAAGGCTTCCCATTTTCTAGATGTCCCTTTACATGCGAACATCTGCCCCCAATCAGTTTTTGAAAGTTCTTGCCTTATACCATCAAAATTGGCTTTTCTCCAATTTAGAATTTCAACTTTTAGATCTGGTCTCTCCTTTTCCATCACTATTTTAAATCTAATAGAATTATGGTCGTTGGCCCCCAAAGTGCTCCCCACTGACATCTCAGTCACCTGTCCTGCCTTATTTTCCAAGAGTAGGTCAAGTTCTCTAGTAGGTACATCCACATACTGAGTCAGAAAACTGTCTTGTATACACTTGACAAATTCCTCTCCATCTAAACCTTTAACACTATGGCAGTCCCAGTCTATGTGGAAAGTTAAAATCCCCTACCATAACCACCCTATTATTCTTACAGATAGCTGAGATCTCCTTACAGGTTTGTTTCTCAATTTCCCTCTGATTATTAGAGAGTCTATAATACAGTCCCAATAAGGTGATCATCCCTTTCTTATTTCTCAGTTCCACCCAAATAACTTCCCTGGATGAATTTCCAGGAATATCTTCCCTCTTGCCTCCCTTTCTATCCTTCCTGTAGCATTTGTATCCTGGAACATTAAGTTGCCAGTCCTGCCCATCTCTGAGCCATGTTTCTGTAATTGCTTTGATATCCCAGTCCCATGTCCCTAACCATGTTAGGCCCCTTGCATTGAAATAAATGCAGTTTAATTTATTAGTCCTACCTTGTCCCTGTCTGCTCTGACTGTTTGACTAGTCTCTGTTCTCAACTGTACCTGTCTCAGATTGATCTCTTTCCTCAATATCTCCCTGGGTCCCACCCCCTCCCCACCTTACTAGTTTAAATTCTCCTGAGCAGCTCTAGCAAATTTCCCTGCCAGTATATTAGTCCCCTTCCAATTTAGGTGCAATCCGTCCTTCTTGTACAGGTCACCTCTAGCCCAAAAGAGATTCCAATGATCAAAAAATGTGAATCATTCTCCCATACACCAGCTCCTCAGCCATGCATTCATCTATTCTTGCCTCACTAGCTCATAGCACTGGGAGTAATCCAGATATTACGACACTCGAGGACCTTCTTTTTAAATTTCTGCCTAACTCCCTGTAATCTCCCTTCAGAATCTCAACCTTTTCCCTTCCTATGTCGTTGGTTCCAATGTGGACTTCTGACAAACAATGTCCCAGAGCTAGATGCTCTTTCACAAGGTGGTCTCAGAGGTAGGTGTAGCACTGAACGGAAGCTCAGAACATATTGCTTTGTAAGAGAGGGAAGAGGACCATTGAGAGGAGATAAAACTGAATAAAGGCCTGTTCCAATTGTTTCTTCTACAGAACCTTTTTAGGCAGCAACAGAAGCTTTTCCAACAGATGAGAGTAGTCCAAGGACAAAGGCTGAAAAGTATTAAGCAGCTATATGAACAGTTTCTGAAGGTAAACCTTGAAAAATTGGGTTACTCGGAAATGTTTGCTGATACATTGGTAATTATTTTGTATAATACCACATCAATGTTTATACTGTTACAACACGTGGTAAACCCCTTTCCTAATTTAAAACCGACACACAGAGAAACTCACCTCACACCATAATCTGTTAAATTTCAAGAGGAAAAGAGCTATCCCAGTTCTCACTATTAACAATTTTATTCTTTAAATCAGAAGAGATCATTAAAACAACAACTGTTTACAGCTCCTTTCTCTTAAACCTATCTTTTACCTCCTACTCTACAATACTGGTCCAATATATTCCCTCTTAAATTTATGGCAAATCAGTTTCTAAACCAGTTATCATCTTTGGATGTTGAACTTTCTCTGTAGATTTCTCTAGGTTGCTTCAGTATTCCGCTGCACAAATTTCTTTTGGGCAGGTACCTTTCAGCAAGCCATTCTGCTGGCAGCCAGTGAGTACTTGCTTGGCTGCTCTTTGCTGTTCTCCCCCTAGCTATTCAAAATGTCCAGTTTTATATCCTAAAACATCAGATCATTTAATTGGTTTGATGTCATCAAAACACCAAATTCAACTGGATTTTGGTCTCTGGGGCATAATTTAAACTGTTGTGGTTCTGTTCACCGAGCTGGAAGTTTTTGCTGCAAACGTTTCGTTCCCTGGCTAGGGAACATCATCAGTGCTATTGGAGCCTCCTGTGAAGCGCTGCTTTGATGTTTCTTCCGGTATTTATAGTGGTTTGTTCTTGCCGCTTCCGGGTGTCAGTTTCAGCTGTAGTAGTTTGTATGTGGGGTCCAGGTCGATGTGTCTGTTGATGGATGTTCTTGCCGTTTCCGGGTGTCAGTTTCAGCTGTAGTGGTTTGTATATGGGGTCCAGGTCTATGTGTCTGTTAATGGAGTTTGTGGATGAATGCCATGCCTCTAGGAATTCCCTGGCTGTTCTCTGTCTGGCTTGTCCAATAGCACTGATGATGTTCCCTAGCCAGGGAACGAAACGTTTGCAGCAAAAACTTCCAGCTCGGCGAACAGAACCACAACAACGGACACCCGAGCTACAAATCTTCAACCAGACTTTAAATAATTTAAACTGATTGGCTGAATTTGAATTTAAATAAGAGAATTGGTGCAGTTTGGGGAGGAATTTGGGACTTGCCTTTACCTGGAGCACTCACTGAGCCATTGCGGTGGCTCATACAATAATTGTTGTTATGAAGATATTAATTGTTCAAAAGTTCGACATGGTCAGTTTTTGGTTGCATTGTGCCTATAAATGAATAAACGATCCAAAAGTTGGGTTGGGGATGGGAATTGTAGATTGTTCCACTGCTAGCTAACCATATGCCTTGCAGATATTTCTTATGTAAACAGACAACTGCAGATGTGTAAACTCATCAAGTTCCAAGTTGATATGTTCTGTTAGTTGTTGAGCCATGTGCAGTCTATTCTGTACTGACTGATGAATGATTATTCCACAGTTTGTGCCATGTTATGGATGATGAAATGATGAGGCCTTTCTTATTCCTCTCAGAATTTAGAGGAATTGGAGAAGAGTCACACAGAACAACAGTCGGCTGTACAGAGTGAACTTCGCAAGGAGATGGCCCTCTTTCAGAAAAGGATTTTAATGGATACTGTAAGTAATACTCTGACATTTTAAACAAGGTGATTGCATTCAGACCTTTATATTGAGCACTCTGTCCAGTCTGAATGTGGAAAACAGGTGGTACAGGACAGAAGGAGACTCTTCAGCTACATACCCATTAGCAGCCCTATTTTTTCCCTGAAAGGCCGACAGTTTCTTATCTGTCATATGTTTATATAGTTCCTATTTGAAAATTTATTATTATAAGTGCTTCATTCTACTTGCTGTGTTTCGTTCATAATCTAAGACGACGGTGGCATTTTCAAGAGTCTGTCACTGTAGGTAACTGCTGCTGATTGATTGATTGACTAGATATGAGAAGTGCTTTTCTAAAGAGAAAGTAAACCTTTTGTGAAGTGGCAAAGAACAAATTGTGACAATTTATTCATCAGATTAACAAATTCCACTGCAAACATCTGTAAAGCTGAAATTGACAAAATGTGCTGAAAGAATATGAGGAAGACCTCTATCTCTGTATCTCTCTATCTTCCCCCCACCCCATGGATCTGCTGTATATTTCTAATTATTTGATTCTTGTGAGTAGAGATTACAACCAGACATTCACACAACAAGTGAAGCATGTCTGGAAGTATGGTGGAGCCAGGTTAAACTGAGGGACCCGAGAGAGTATTAGATGATTAATTGAAAATTATGAATATGCAAGAGTACAGAGAAAGATGGGAGAGGGCACTAAGAGTACAGAGAAAGATGGGAGAGGGCACTAAGTTGTCACATCCATTCAGGGAGTTGGTGCAAACACAAAAAGTCGAATGGCCTTCTGCGCCGTAACATTTCTGTAATTCTGAATTAAATCTTGTCTGCTGTTCAGTATGATGAAGGCTGATTCTCTGCCTTACCTCTGTATTCTCACCATAGTCATGGAGGTCTACTGCAAGAAAACAGGCCCTTCAGCCCACCTTGCCTGTGTGCCCAGTTTTCACAATTTAAACTAGGACCATTTGTGTGCGTTTGGACCATATCTCCCCATACCTATCCCATCCATGTACCTGTCTAAATGTTTCTTAAATGATAAAATTGTACTCGCTGCCACTACCACTTCTCGCAGCCCATTCCAGTCACTCACCACCCTCTGAAAACAATTGCCCCTCTGGACCTTTACATCTCTCTCTCCTCTCACCTAAATGTATGCCCTCTAGTTTTAGACTCCCCTATCATGCTAGCTACATCATCTATACCTCACGTGACTTTATATACCTCAATAAGTTCAGCCCTCACTCTCCTATGCTCCAGGGGGAAAAGCCCCAGGCTATCCAATCTCCCCTTATAACTCAAACCTGTCAATCCATGTAGCATCCTAGTAAATCTTCTCTACACTCTTTCTAGGTTAATAATATCCTTGCTACAGTACTCCAAATCTGGCCTCACCAATGTCTTGGATAGCTGCAACAACACATCCCATCTCTTATACTCAATGCCCTGAGTGATGGAAACTAGATATCTTCACCGCTCTGTCTACCTGTGACTCCATTTTCAAGGATCTATGAGCTTGTACC
Source organism: Hemiscyllium ocellatum (assembly GCF_020745735.1). Taxonomy (NCBI): domain Eukaryota; kingdom Metazoa; phylum Chordata; class Chondrichthyes; order Orectolobiformes; family Hemiscylliidae; genus Hemiscyllium; species Hemiscyllium ocellatum. The sequence continues at coordinate 53,793,717 of NC_083426.1, forward strand.
GCTAGATCTCTGTTCTATAACACTTCCCAGGGCCCTACCATTGACTGTGTAAGTCCTGCCCTGGTTTGTTTTACCAAAATGCAGTACCTTGCACTTATCTAAATTAAACTTCATTTGCCATTCTTCAGCCCATTGACCCAGATCTCGCTGCATTCCCAGATAACGTGGTTCACTATCCACTGTACCACCAATCTTGATATCATCTGCTAATTTACCAAGCATTCCTCCTAAATTCTCATCTAACTCATTTATGTAAGTGATGAGTGATGATGGACCCAGCATCTATCCCTGTGGCACACCACTGGTCACAGGCCTGGTCTAAAAAAACTTTTTACCACCATCCTCTGTCTTCTCCTATCAAGCCAATTTTTTGTCACCAGTTGGCTAGCTCTCCCTGATCCCGTGAAATTTAACCTTACTTAACAACCTACCATGTGGTACCTTGTCAAAGACCTTACTAAAGTCCATGTAAACAATGTTTACTGCACCCCCCTCATCTACGTTCTTCAAAAATATCAATCAAATTCGTAAAACACAATTTCCCACGCACAATTCCGTGTGGACTATCTGGGTCCTTATGTCTCTAAATGTCTATAGGTCCTGTCTCTCAGAATCCCCTCAAACAACCTACCCACCACAGATGGCTCAGCGGTCTGTAATTCTCAGGTTTTACTTAAATAATGGCACAAGATAAGCCCCTCTCCGATCATTGGGCACTTTACCTGTGGCTATCGATGATATCACTATCACTAAGGGTCCCACAGTTTCCTACCTAACCTCCCACAAAGTCCTGGGATACACTTCATCATGTTCCACAGATTTTTCTTCCTTAATGCGTTTTAAGTCTTCCAGTTCCTCCTGTTTGGCAATGTGGATATTCCTCAACACATCAGTATTTATTTCCCCAAGTTCCTTAGCATCCACACCTTCCTCAACGGTAAATACTGGTGAGAAATATTCATTTAGAATCTCACCCATCTCTTGTGGCTCCGCACATAGATGACCTTGTTGACCTTTAAAAGGCCCTATTCGCTTCCTAGTCACTCTTTTGCCCTTCATCTACTTGTAGAATCTCTTTGGATTCTCCTTTATCTTATCTGCCAATGTCATCTCATGTCCCCTTTTAGCCCTCCTGATTTCTCTGGTAAGAGTGTTCCAATACCTCTATACTCCTCAAGGAATCCACTTGGTCTGAGCTGCCTATACGTGTTATATGTCTCCTTTTTCAAGACCAGGTCCTCAGTAACTCTGGTCATCCAGGATTCCCTATGCTCGCCAGCCTTACCCTCAACTCTAACAGGAATATGCTAGCCCTGAATCCTCATTAACTCACTTTTGAAAGCCTCGCACTTACCAAACAATCCTTTGTTTGCAAAAAGTCTCACCCCCAATCAACTTTTGAAAGTTCCTGTCTAAGGAAAATTGGCCTCTCCTCAGTTTGGAACTTTAACTTGTGGACCAGATCTATCCTTTTCCGTAGCTATTTTAAAACTAATGGAATTATGGTCACTGGTCTCAAAGACCAAGAAACTGTCTATCTTAGCCTTAACTATTTTCACTGATGAAATACCTTCTGGGTTATCGAATTCCAAAGTTTTACACCCCTTTGAGTAGTTTCAAAATCTTAGTGTCTACTTCTCTAGGACTCCTGCTATTTTGAGTCCATGCTATCTGCATTTTTCTTTGTATTTTCCTCAATATCCAGGGGTTCACAGGGTCAGGGTTAGGTTGATGAACTTCCTCTTTATTTGAACTTTTTGGCTCTATACTCACTATTCCATTCTTGAATGCATCCCACTGTTCTGAGACTGATTTACCTGAAATATCTGCTCTTAGTCCGCTCTGGCAAAATCATATCTGATCTTATTAAAATCACACTCTGTGTAAAACTTCCCCCAGATTAGAACTTTGATTTCAGGTCCATTCTTGCCTTTTTTCTTAACAATCTTGAATCTAACAGTTATAATTGCTGTCTGCAGAATGCTCCATCACTGCTACTTCAACCACTTACCCTGCTTTGTTACCTAAAGTTAAATCCAGGACCATCCATGTCTTGTAGGGCCTTCAATGTACTGACATAAAGCGCTGTGCTTGATGCATTTTAAGAGTTTCACTGTCTCTAAACCTTTCACACTATGACATGGGAGATCAAATACAAAATGAAAGTATACAGCAAATGGCAAGACCCTTTGGAGTATTGATATACACAGGGCTCTTGGGGTGCCGATCTGTAGCTCCCTCAAAAAAGCAACACTGGTGGATAAGTTGGGAAGGAAGGTGAATGGCGTGCTTACTTTCATTGGTTGAGGCATTGAGAATAAAGTTGACAAGTCATATTGGATAATATTTTAGTTAGACCACATTTGGAATGATGTGCTGGCTTTGGAGAGAGTGCAAAAGAAGTTGACCTAAAGTTGCCTGGATAGGAGTGTATTAGGTGTAAGGAGAGTTTGGACAAACTCTGATTGTTTTCACTAGACTGTCAGAGGCTGAGGGGCGACCTGATATAAAATTCTGAGAGGTATGAAAATGGGTGGATGGTCAGAGTCTCTTTCCCAGGATGGAAATGTCAAATACTAGAATGGCATCGGTTTACAGTGAGGAGGGAATAATGTAAGGGAAATGTGCAGGGCAAGGTTTTTACACAGAGCCTGGAACAAACTTGGTAAAAACAATGACTGCAGATGCTGGAAACCAGATTCTGGATCAGTGATGCTGGAAGAGCACAGCAGTTCAGGCAGCATCCAAAGTGCAGCAAAATCGACGTTTTGGGCAAAAGCCCTTCATCAGGAATAAAGGCAGTGAGCCTGAAGCATGGAGAGATAAGCTAGAGGAGGGTGGGGGTGGGGAGAGAGTAGCATAGAGTACAATAGGTGAGTGGGGGAGGAGATGAAGGTGATAGGTCAGGGAGGAGGGTGGAGTGGATAGTGGAAAAGGAGATAGGCAGGTAGGACAAGTCCGGACAAGTCATGGGGACAGTGCTGAGCTGGAAGTTTGGAACTAGGGTGAGGTGGGGAAGGGGAAATGAGGAAACTGTTGAAGTCCACATTGATGCCCTGGGGTTGAAGTGTTCCGAGGCGGAAGATGAGGCGTTCTTCCTCCAGGCGTCTAGTGGTGAGGGAGTGGCGGTGAAGGAGGCCCAGGACCTCCATGTCCTTGGCAGAGTGGGAGGGGGAGTTGAAATGTTGGGCCACGGGGCGGTGTGGTTGATTGGTGCGGGTGTCCCGGAGATGTTCCCTTAAGCACTCTGCTAGGAGGCGCCTAGTCTCCCCAATGTAGAGGAGACCACGTCGGGAGCAACAGATACAATAAATGATATTAGTGGATGTGCAGGTAAAACTTTGATGGATGTGGAAGGCTCCTTTAGGGCCTTGGATAAAGGTGAGGGAGGAGGTGTGGGCACAGGTTTTACAGTTCCTGCGGTGGCAGGGGAAAGTGCCAGGATGGGAGGGTGGGTCGTAGGGGGGCATGGACCTGACCAGGTAGTCTTAGCTTTAAAAACATTTACTGAAGTAGTGTCAACTACTTGACTGGGCAAGGAATTCCATAGATTTACAACCGTCTGGGTGAAGAACTTCCTTCTCAATTCAGTCCTAAATCTGTTCTCTCTAATTTTGAAGCTATGCTGTCTTCTCCTAGTTTCACCTGCCAGTGGAAACATCCTCTCTACTTCTATCTTGTCTATTCCCTTCATAATTTTATGGTTCTAGTGGATCCTCCCTCATTCTTCTGAATTCCAATGAATATAATCCCAGTCTACTCCATCTCTCCTCATAAGCCAACCCCCCTCAACTCCAGAATCAACCTAGTGAAGCTCCTCTACACAATGAAAGGGAACCCCTCTTTCCTACACCACTCCCTCAGCCATGTGTTTACTTCACTAACTCTCTTATCCCTAAGCTAATTTGCATGTGGCTTGGGCAGTAGTTTTGAGATTATGACTCTTAATTTCGTACCTCGTGCTTGATACTCCCCAAACAGTTATGATGTGACTTCTTGGCTGCATTACAAATGCAGAACTTCCATGTGCGTAATATCCAGATTAGCAATCTGAATTTGCACAACATGTTAAGTTCCAAAGCTTGTGATGGTTTACAAGTAGATCAGTCACATCCTTCACAAGCAAACATGGGAGGTGCACTATTCACTGTGCTTGTGTCGACCTGTACTTGAGTGAGCGTGACAATAAAATCCAATTCTAATTCTAAAATTTCTAACATTGAAGCAGTTAATGTAAACCCAGTTAATAGATCTGGACAGAGATGTCTACAAACAGTCCTTTCAGGGAGAAGTATAATTGATTCTTAGACTGGTGGCTTGTATTCCAATTGATCAGTAATGTGTTGTCTTTCTATTCCACCACATAGCAACAACAGGAGATGGCCACAGTACGGAAATCTCTACAATCCATGCTAATGTGACAGCATTCAGGAGATACACTGCTTGGAAACCATTCGACGAAATGTGGCTTTGTAACAGTAACTGAGTTTATAGTTGCTATTTTAAAATGCTGGTTAATTTTAAATCTACTTTCATGTTAATTGTAGCAGTAAAGAGTAAGCTTTTCTGTGCTTGCCCATTTGGTTGGTGAAGTTGTTAATCAAATTAAAACTAACTCAATTTAATTTTGCCATCTTGTTAGTAATTCTATCTTTACATTCCATCTATACTATCACACTTGTATCACGTGCAACACCATTTTATATCTACAGAAAATCATGAGGTATAAGTCTCAATTGTTATAGTGCAAGAGGCCATTCAGGTGTGGCGTCACTTCATTGAATGAGCTATTCACCTAGTGCTATACTCTGTATTTTCCCTGTATTCCTGCACTTCTTTCCATATAAGAACGTAATTCCATAGAATCCTTACAGTAAGGAAACAGGCCATTCAGCCCAACAAGACTACACTGGCCCTCTGAAGGGAATCCTGCCCAGATCCATCCCCATTCCCCAGCACTGTAACTATGCATTTACCATGGCTAACCCACCTAACCTACACAACACTGAACTCATTGGGTAATTTAGCACAGACAATCCACATAACTTACACGTCTTTGGACTGTGGAAGGAACTAGAGTACCCAGAGGAAACCCACGCAGACATGGGAAGAATGTGCAAATTCTATGCATCACCCGAGGGCGGAATCGAATCTGGGTCCTTGGTGCTGAGGTAGGAGCGCTAACCACTGAACCACAGTACTGCCCATTCCCTTCTGTGTGTTCTGGTTGAATCAGTCTCCATAATCTGGTTAGATATTCCAAACTGTAACCACTCATGGCATTGAAACATTTTTGGCCGTATCCCTTTCATTTCTTTGACTAATTACTTCAACACTATTCCTCCTCACTGTTGATCCCAACATAAGTAGGAACAGTTTCTCCTTCCCTATTCTGACCAGACCCTTCATGATTTTGAATATCTCTATTAAATGCCTCTTCAGCACAGAGACAGGTCTTTTGGCCCAAACCAGTCCATGCCGACCAAAATGTTCATCCATACTAACCCCACTTCCCTGCACTTGGCCCATATCCTTCTCATCCTTTCCTATCCTTGTTTTGTCCAAACGCCTTTTAAGTGTTGTTAACGTAGCCACCTCAACCACTTCCACTGGCAGCTCATTCCATATGTGTATCACCTTCTGTGTAAAATCATCCCTCAGGTTCCCTTTTATTCTTTCCCTTCTAAGCTTAAACTGATGCCCTCTAGTCCTCGCTTCCCCAACCCTGGGAGAATGTCTGAGTGCATTCACCCTATCCATGCCTCTCATGATCTTATACACTTCTATAAGATCCCCCTCAGTTTCCTATGCTCTAAAGAAAATGTCCTAGCTTGTCAATCTCTCCCTATAACTCAGACCCTTGAGTCTTGGAAAGATACAAGTAAATTTCTTCTCATTCTTTCCAGTTTAATAACATCCTTCCTGTAGCAAGGTGATCAAAAGTGAACACAATATCCAAGTGTGGCCTCACCAATATCCAACATACTTCCCAATCTCTACACTCGATGCCCTGACTGATGAAGGCCAGAGGGCCAAAAGCCTTCTTCACTGTCCTGTCTACCTGTGATTTCTCTTTCAGAGAACTGTACACCAAGGTCCCTCTGTTCCAGTACACTCCTTAAGGCCCTATCATTCACCATGAAACCCTTATGTTGGTTTGACTTTCCAAAATGCAAAACCTCACATTTATCGATATTAAACTGCGTTTGCCGTTTCGTGGCCCACTTCCCCAGCTGATCCAAGATCCTGCTGCAGTTTCTGAGAACCTTCCTCACTGTCCACAATACCACTTTTAGTGTCATCTGCAAACTTACTAATCATGCCTTGTACATTCTCATCCAAATCATTGATATAGAGAACAAACAGCAATGGGCCCAGCACCGTCCCCTGAGGCACTCCAGCAGAACATTGAACACTACAGCACAGTAAAGGCCCTTTGGCCCTTAATGTTGTGCTGATCTATTATCTTACAGTAAGATCAAACTAACCTACATACCCTACATTTTACTATCATCCATGTGCCTATGTAAGTGTCGCTTAAAAGTCCCTAATGTCTCTGACTCTACTACACTGCTGGCAGTGAATTCCATGCACCCACCACCACTCTGTGTAAAGAACCAGTCTCTGACATCTCCCCTAAACCTTCCTCTAATCACCTTAAAGTTATGCCTCCTCGTGATAGCCATTTCCACTCTGGGGAAAAGTCTCTGGCTATCCGCTTTAACTATGTCTTTCAACATCTTGTACACCACAATCAAGTCACTTCTCATCCTTCTTCACTCCAATGAGAAAAGTCCTAGCTCCCTCAGCCTTTCTTCATAAGACATGCCCTCCAGTTCAGGCAGTATCCTGGTAAATCTCCTCTGCACCCTCTCTAAAGCTTCCTCATGTTTCCTATAATGAGGTAATCAGAACTGAACACAATATTCCTTGTGTGGTCTAACCAGGGCTTTATCGAGCTGCAGCATAACTTCATGACTCTTAAACTCAATCCCCCTGCTCGTGAAAGCCAACACATCGTACACCTTCTTCACAATCTTATCGATTTGGGTGGCAACTTTGAGGGATCTATGGATGTGGACCCGAAGATCCCTCTGTTCCCCCACACTGCCAAGAATTGTGGCTTTAACTCTGTAATCTGCATTCTATTCAATCTTCCAGAATGAATCACTTCACACTTTTCCAGGTTGAACTCCATGTGCTACTTCTCAGCCCGGTTCTGCATTCTGTAAATGTCCCGTTGCAGTCTACAACAGCCCTTGACACTATCCACAAATCCACCAACCTTTGTATCATCTGTAAACTTACTAAGCCACCCTTCCTCATCCAAGTCATTTATAAAAAGCACAAACAGCAGAGGTCCCAGAACAGATCCCCGTGGAACGCCACTGATCACCAAGCTCCAGGCTGAATACTTTCCATCTACGACCATCCTCTGTCTTCTATGGGCCAGCCAATTCTGAATCCAGACAGACAAAATTACCCTGTATCCCATGCCTTTTTACTTTTTGAATGAGTCTGTCATGGGGAACCTTATCAAACACCTTGCTAAAATCCATTTATATCTACTGCTCTACCTTCATCAATGTGTTTTGTGACATCCTCAAAGAATCCAATAAGGCTTGTGAGGTATGACCTTTCCCTCACAAAGCCATGCTGACTATCTCTCAACAACTATGCTTTTCCAAGTAATCATGAATCCTGTCTCAGAATCCTCTCCAATAATTTGTCCACCACTGACGTAAGACTGACTGGTTTGTAATTCTCAGGGTTATCTCTATTCCCTTTCTTGAACAAAGGAGTAACATTTGTCTCCCTCCAATCATTTGGTACTACTTGATTGGACAATGAGGATGCAAAAATCATCACCAAAGGTGCAGTAATCTCTTCCCTCGCATCCAGTCTGGTATCCAGTCTGGCCCAGGGGACTTACCTATCCTCATGTTTTTCAACATTTCCAGCACATCCTCCTTCTTAACATCAATCTGTTCGAGCATATCACCCTGTTTCACACTGACTTCACAAACGACAATGTCCCTCTCAGTCGTGAATACTGAAGCAAAGTTTTCATTGAGGACCTTCCCTTTCCTCCTGGTGCTGTAGTTTCCTCCCACAGTCCAAAGAATGTGCAAGTTAGGCGGATTGGCCATGGTAAATTACCCATAAAGTCCAAGGATATGTAGGTTAGGTGTACTAGCCATGGGAAATGCAGGGTTACAGGGTAGGGGAATAGGTCTAGGTGGGATGTTCTTCGGAGAGTTGGTATGGACTCGTTGGGCCTAATGTCCTATTTCCACACTGCGTGGAGTTCTGTGGAAAATGAGTTAATTGCAGTGCTGAAAGAATGTGATGACAGGGTGTGGAGTGGATCAAGGCCATGGAATATGTGGCTCAGATTGGAAAATTATTGTACTTGATATTGAGACCTGAAGACTGCAGAATTCCCAAGAGGAAAATGCAGTTCTTCCAGATTTCATTGAGCCTCACGGGAGCATTGCAGCAACAGGAAGTTTAGGGTCATTTTTGTTTGATCCATGTTCCTTGGTCCAGGTTTGTGTTTTGGGTATGTTTGCAGTGCACCAGTGAAACCCAGCACAAGCTGGAAGAACAGCATCTCATTTCACGCTTTGGAACCCTGCAACCTTCAGGATTTAATATTGAGTTCAATAATTTTGGAACCTGAACACCTCGTTCTGGTACTCCAGGCCTATCATTACATGGGCTGCTTTCAGCACTGCTAACCCATTCTCAGTTATTTATGGTCCCCGCTGTCAGATTTACTCCTTAATATTTGGTTTACTATTATTCAACCCTTTGTCTAACTGTCTCACTCTCTCTCTTTGGACTCTATTTCCACCTATCCTTCTTCTCCCTGTAAATCTGGACCCCAGGAGGGGCCCCTCGGTTCTGCGATTGGTCAAATAAACACGAGCAGCTCGGTCTGGCTCAGCAAGATTTCACAATTTATTACGACGCGGGGCATAGGTTACTTAGCAACACGGGGGTTTAGCACTTCTGTGTATGCTGTATAAACTGCACAAAAAAGCTTAAAACAAAGACAGTTTTATATGGTTCTTAAGAAACAGTACAGCCTTAATTACAGAGCAAATCCAATAAAGTGACTTTATGGACAGCAGGTTAACCCAATAGTTAACCAAATTTGTTTTGCATGGTTTATCTCTACACCTGCGTCTCCAAGGCCAGCTAGGATGGTTAGTAATGTCCTATCTAGCTTGGTTAACTCTATAATGTGAAGGGAGCATCGTCTGCTAATCTTCAATTCACTTAGCTCCGGAATACAGCTTTTAGCAGGGTGAAAAGCCATTTTAAACACCGTGTTAATTGCAGCCTAGAAGTCATTTTATGATGCTACTTTATGTTACTTGAATTGAGAAGCCATTTTGTAGTTAGTAAAGGCATGAATTAAATGGTTACTCCTGACTACAGCCTGCATCCAGATTTTAGATGCTCATCCCCCCACCCTGTCTTCAGCACGTATACCACCTTTTCGGAGCTACACTAAGTTCTCAAGAAGGGTTACTGGACTCAAAACGTTAATCCTGCTTTCTGTCCGCAAGGAAGGTAAAGATTACATGAGTAGATCAAAGGAAGTATATAAAGTTGCCAAAAGAGTAGTTAGCCTGATGATTGGAAATATTTTATACTTTGGTGAAGAACCTAATCAAGAAGTGAGAATGGAATGCTAATGTATACTAGGCAGAGCTTCTACAGTTACTTAAAAGGGAAACATTAGCAAAGACAACTGTGGGTTCATTACAGGCAGAAACAGGAGTATTTATAACAGGCTGTCAGGAAATTGTAGAGAATTGAATAACTACTTAGTGGGCGGCACGGTGGCACAGTGGTTAGCACTGCTGCCTCACAGCGCCAGAGACCCGGGTTCAATTCCCGCCTCAGGCAACTGACTGTGTGGAGTTTGCACGTTCTCTCCGTGTCTGTGTGGGTTTCCTCCGGGTGCTCCGGTTTCCTCCCACAGTCCAATGATTTGCGGGTCAGGTGAATTGGCCAAGCTAAAAAAAAATTGCCCATAGTGTTAGGTAAGGGGTAAATGTAGGGGTATGGGTGGGTTGCGCTTCGGCGGGTCGGTGTGGACTTGTTGGGCCAAAGGGCCTGTTTCCACACTGTAAGTAATCTAATCTAATCTAATCTACTTTGTGTCTGTCTTCAAGGAGAAAGATGTAAAAAATATCTCAGACATTATAGATCAAGAAACTAATGGGAATGAGGAACTCAAAGAACTCAATGTTAATAAACATGTAGCACTGGAAAAATTTAAAAGACTACATGTTGAGAACTCCTCAGTCTTCCTCTGCATCCAGAATGTTGAAAGATATGGTGATGGAAATAATTGATGCATTGGTGTTATAGAATCCATACCTGCAGTTTAGTAGTGTTCAAAATGACCCGACTATTTAAGAAAAGAAGGAGGGTGTGAATGGGGAACCACAGATCTGTTAGCCTGCCTTTAGTAGGAGGGAAAATATTAGAATAATAGTTTAGAACATATTTAGAAAATAATAATCCAATTGGGCAATGGATTTAGGAAGGGGAGATCAATTAGGTTTAACAAACCTGTTATGATTTTTGAGCATGTTACTAGCAGAGTAGACCCTTTCCAACTCCATTTTGATTTGGCACCTCCCCCTTTCCCTCAGCTTTGATTATTTGCATTGCCCCTAAAGGGCTTTGCACGTAGATTAGTCAATTGGAAACATTGGCTGATTTACTGGTGATGGGTTAGAAGATGAAAAGAAAAATTGCATGTGATTTGGTGATGGAATAAAAGCATTCAGTTGTATATAAGAGCATTTCTGGACCAGCAGAGTGGAAATGGTGGGGCGGTTGTGGAAACCAGTATATTTGGATCTTCTGAACACTTTTAAAAAGATCTCCGACAGGTTATTCCACAAAATTACAGCATGTGGGATACAGAGTAACATACTGGCAGTGAGTGATTAATTAAAGACTGATAAATGGAAAAACAACAGAAAGTAAGAATAAATGGCCCAAAGGAACCTTCCTTTTCTCCCCTTCCCTCTGATTCTGTCCCTTCTAAACCCATCTCTTGCTAGCTATTTACTAATCTCGCTGACCTTCCACTGTCTGATGCTAAACTCAGCACTTTGTATTATCCTTTTGACCAACTATTTTTTGAATAAGAATATTCTCCCTGTCCCACAAACCTCTTCACCCACCTCCAACAGACTCTTCCTTTTACCTGGTTTTTCACCTGCACTCAGCAGTGCATTGAGTGCATTGAGAACTCAGTCAAGATTAGAGTGGTGCTGGAAAGGCACAACAGGTCAGGCAGCAGGAAAATCGACGTTTCAGGCAAAAGTCCTTCATTAGGAATGAGCCTGGGAGCCTCCAGGGTGGAGAGATAAATGGGAGGGGGGTTGAGGCTGGGGAGAAGGTAGCTGAGAATGTAGTACGTGGATGGAGGTGGGGGTAAAGATGATAGGTCAGAGAAGAGGGAGGAGCAGATAGGTTAAGGTGAAGGGTGGAAGGTATAGGGGGGATGTCAGGGGTAGGTTCTTTACCCAGAGAGTGGTGGGAGCATGGAATGCGCTGCCTGTGGGAGTGGCAGAGTCAGAATCATTGGTGACCTTTAAGCGGCAATTGGATAGGTACTTAAGCTAGGACAAATGTTCGGCACAACATCGTGGGCCGAAGGGTCTGTTCTGTGCTGTATTGTTCTATAAGTTGTGTAGGTGGGAAGGAAGATGGACAGTTGGGACAGGTCAAGTGGACAGTGCTGAGCTGGAAGGTTGGAACAGGGGTAAGATGGGGGATGGGGAAATGAGGAAACTGGTGAAGTTCACATTGATGCCATTGGGTCTCTCTCTCTCTCTCTCTCTACAATCCCAGGTCATCTCCTCTGCCCTGACGCTCTTCAGCCATTAACCCCCTGCCCTGCTGTCAATCTTCCTCCCCACCTATCTGCTCCTCCCTCCTCTCCAACCTATCACCTTCACCCCCACCTCCATCCACCTATCGCACTCTCAGCTATATTCCCCCCAGCCCCACTCCCCTCCTATTTATCTCTCCACCCCGGAGGCTCCCAGCCTGGTTCTTGATGAAAGGCCTTTGCCCGAAGCATCAATTTTCCTGCTCCTCGGTTGCTGCCTGACCTGCTGTGCTTTCCCAGCACCTCTCTAATCTTGACTCTGATCTCCAGCATCTGCAGTCCTCACTTACGCCTTGTTCATTGAGAACTGTCAATGTGAGACAAGTCACCTTTATTACTCTGCTTCCTTCACCAATTCAAACCTATCTCCATCCAAACTGACTGCACTCCATGCTCCCAGATTCATTTTGGACTATGATTTCAAAGGTAGTGCTGTTTGTTTCAGCCTGTTCCTGCCCCACAGAACTCATTTCTTCCTCCCTCAACTTGATCTTTTTTTCTGCCCTTGCCCAGTCTTTTCCCACCTAGATCTAGGATTCTTCTCAAGCTTTATGTCAATTTCAAAATCCCTGGCTTGCGAGCATCATCCACCTCTTCCATGGATTGCTTTACACGTCCATTCCCCCATCAGGATGGTCTCAGGGCTCCCTGTTTCTTCCTTGGAGTACGCTTCAACTGTCCCCAACCACCACCAGCCTCCTCCTCCTTCTAACTAAGCTCATCCTGACTTGAACAATTTCTATTTTAACTCCTATAATATTTTTTCAGGTCAAAAGTGTGGCCTTGGGGATCTGTATGGGCCCCAGTTATATCTGTCTCTTTGGAGTATACGTGGAACATTCCATGTTCCAGTCAGAATGCAGTTCACCGGCAACTCTTTCGCCAGTACGTTAATGACATCATCAGTACCGCTACCCTGTTGTTCGGATTATGGAAAATGTTATCCATTTCCAATTTCCACCCAGCTCTCATCTTCATCTGGTCCATCTTTGACTCCTACCTTGATATCTGTTTCAGTTTCTGGAGATAGGCTGGCCACCAATATCCAGTACAAACCCACCGACTCCCACAGTTACCTGGACTACACGTCCCCATACCGTGTCCTGTCAAGTCTTTATTCCATTTTCGGAGTTATTGTGTTGCAATGATGACACCACCTTCTACACAGGGGCCTCAGAAATGTCCACCTTTTTCCTCAACAGAGGATTCTCTGCTACCGTGGTTGACGGTGTCCCTGAGCCATAGTCCAAATCATTTCCCATACTTCTTCCTTCACTTGCATATCAACAATAGGATTCCCCCTTGTCCTCACTCTCCACCCTGTCAGCATCCACATTCAAAGCATCTTAGCCATCTTTGCAACCACCTCTGGAGGAATACTACCACTAGATACATTTTCCCTTCCACTGCCCTGTTACAATTGCCAAGCAATCACTCTGGAACATCCTGTTCTACTCCTCCACTCCAACACCTTCCCACGCAACCACAGAAGGTGCAATTTTGCCCATTCCTCTCCTCCCTCCTCACTATCCAAGGCCCCAGACACAGCTTCCAGGTGAACATCACTCAATACATGCCTACAGTATTCACTGCTCACAACTTGGCCTCTACATTGGTAAGATGAAACACAGGTTGGGCATTTGACGAACACCTATGGTCTGTGCATAAAAATAATCCCAAGCTTCCATTTGCCTGCCACATAACACACTACAGTATTCCTTGACAAACATTCAAGAACAAAGTTAAAAATCACACAACACCAGGTTATAGTCCAACAGGTTTATTTGGAAGCACACTAGCTTTCGGAGCGATGCTCCTTCATCAGGTGATTGTGGAGGGCTAGATCGTAACACAGAATTTATAGCAAAAATTTGCAGTGTGATGTAACTGAAATTATACATTGAAAAATTGATTGTCTGTTAAGCCTTTCATCTGTTAGAATACAGTGATAGTTTCACTTCTTTCATGTGTAAATCACAAAACCTTCTTTTCAAAGTTGCATTCTCGGGTTAGCATTCAAGAACAAATGGGTGAACTACAAAATTTGTTTCTTTCTGTCTGGTTCAAGAATTCAGAGGAAACAGCAGTCAAACAATGGCTTACAGGGAAGCTAGAGATAGGATTAGATCCCAAAGAGAGGCATCCAAATTAGCAAGAAAAAAAAAGACCTGGAGATTTGAGAACAGTTTGGAAGCCAAAGAAGAATCAAAGGGTTGATTAAAAAAAAACAGAAAATAAATAAATTTGCTGGGAAAAACTGACTAAAAGTTTCTATAGGTATGTAAAGAGGTAAAGATTGGTGAAAACATAGGTCCCTTAAGTCAGAAACAGGATAATATATGATGGGGAACAAAGAAATGGCTGATCAACTAAATTCATATTTTGCTCGTCTTCACAAAGCAGAAAACAATATATTCAAAACAATGCATAGCATTTAGTTAGGGGAGGAACAGAATCAAATCTGTTTTAGTAGAGAAATGGTGTTGGAGAAATTAATGCGACTAAACGCTGATAAATCCCAAGAGCCTGAAAATCGACAAAACAGAGCACTGAAGGAAATAGCCCTAGAAATAGGAAATGCTTATCTCAAAGATTCTTTTGACTCTGGAATAGTTCCTACAGATCTGAAGGTAGATAATATAACCCCATTATTTGAAAAGGAAGGTAAAGAAAAAAAGATGGAAATTTAACGAGTTTGACATCAGTAGTGGGGAGGATGCTAGAGTCCATGATCAAGGATTTTATACCACAGCACTTAGAAAACAATGGTACAATCAGTCACAGCCAGCATGGATTTACAAAAGGGACATCATGCTTAACAAATCTACTTGAATTCTTTGAGAATCTAAGCAGTAGAGATGATCTGGGGAGCCAGTGGATGCAGTTTATTTGGACTTAAAGGCGGCTTTCACCACAGTGCCACTTAAGAAATTAATATGTAAAAATAAATTGCATGGGATTGGGAATAATTTAATGAGATGGAGAGAAAACTGGTTGGCAGACACAAAAGAAAGTGTCAAAATAAATAGGTCTTTTTCCAAATGACAACCCTCCATGACTAGTGGGCACCATATGAATTGGTACTAGGATTCCAGCTATTCACAATATATGTTAATGATTTACATGAAGGATCTAAATGCAAGATCTCAAAACTTGTAGATGACACAAAAGCTGGGTGCAAGAGGAGCTGCAAGGACGCAGCAGGGATGCTGCAATGTGATTTGGACAGGCTGAATGAGTGGGGAAATGAGTATAATGGGCGGTCATCCACTTTGGTAGCAAAAAATAGGAAGGCGGATTATTATTTAAATGTCCTCTTACGTCTGTCGCTGAAAATAAGCGGGAGACTGAGAGGACTGCAGATGCTGGAGGTCAAAGTCAAAACGTGTAGCACAGAAAAAGCACAGCACATCAGGCAGCATCCAAAGAGCAGGAGAATCGACATTTTTGGCATAAGCCCTTCATCAGCAAAGGCTGTGCTTTTCCAGTGCCACACTTTTCAACATTGAAAGTAAACATGCAGGTGCAGCAGGCAGTAAAGGCAGCAAGCTGCATGTTGGCCTTCATAGGGAGAGGATTCGAATTCAGTAACAAAGATGCCTTGCTGCAATCAAGACAGTGGTGAGGCCACATCTGCAATGTTGCGTGCAGTTTCTGTCTCCTTGTCTTGAGGATGTCATTGCTATTGAGGGAGTGCAGTCAAGTTTACAAAATTGATTCCTGGGTTAGCAGGACTGCCATATGAGGACAGATGGAGTTGATTCGGATTGTGTCCTTAGAATTTAGAAAGATGGAGGAGAGGTCTCACGAGACTGATAAAATTGTTACTAGACTGAACAGATTGGATGCAGGAAGGATGTTCGTGATTGTGGGGCGAGGGGGAAGAGATTCCAGAACTGGAGTCATAAGTTTACCTCCTGTCCCTAAATGTTTTGAGAAAAAATTTCTTCACCCAAAGAATGATGAATCGGGAATTTAGTGTCATGGAAAGTAGTTGAAGTCAAAACAAGGGATATGGGGGAATGGCAGGGTTAGGGCACTAAAATCAATGGTTAACCATGATCATACTGAATGCAGCAGCAGAGTCAAGGGGCCAAATGCACTACTCCTGCTCCTAACTTTGATGTATTTATTTTTGCCTCAACCTGCTGCAGTATTTTTTTTGAGATTAGATTAAACTTAGTGTGGAAACAGGCCCTTCTGCCCAACAAGTCCACACCGACCCGCCGAAGCACAACTCACCCATTCCCCTACATTTATCCCTTCACCTAACACTATGGTCAGTTTAGCATGGCCAATTCACATTTTTTGGACTGTGGGAGGAAACCCACGCAGACACAGGGAGAATGTGCAAACTCCACACAGACAGTTGCCTGAGTCGGGAATTGAACCCAGGTCTCTGGCGCTGTGAGGCAGCAGTGCTAACCACCGTGCCGCCCATTTTAGAAAAGCAATACCTCACCTTGTGCTTGGGGACATTACAGCCTTCAGGAGTTTGGCAACACATTTAAGTTTAATAATTTTAGAACGTGAACACCTCCTTGCAGGTATATTCACCCCCTCCTCCTGACCCCCAACCCCCTACCCTCACCACAAATGTCCCTTCATGACAAGAGCTGTTTTCAGTAAGCTAAGCCATTTTCACTCACTCTCACCTGTCTAGGTTTGGATCTTCCCTGGGTTAGAGCCTCATTTCATGGTCTGCCTAACATTTTCTCTCTCTTTGGGCCCCCACTCCATTTGCTCCTTTCCTCATCTCCATCCCCCTCCTCCCCATCCCCCAAATCCACATTCAACATCTATACTACAGGAAAGGTTTTCTCTCCCCAGCTGCTGCAAGATCTGCTGAGTTTCTCCAGCACTTTTGGTTTTGTGTAACGGACCTCCAGCATTCCCCAGTTCTTCGTTTTAGTATGGAGAATAAATGGGTCATGGGGAGGTTGGCAGGTTGTGAGAGAACTGCAAAGATCAGAACTCTGCGCTCACAAATCAATAACTTGGGTGTCTGGGCAAGATGTGATATATCCAAATTTTGTAGATGACAAAACTAGGTGGAGATATGTTGAAGATGATGCAATGAGACAGGGTGATGAAACGAGAGAAAAAAAAACAGGCTCACTACTTCAATTTTCACTGGAACAGTTTCCAAACTTTTTCAGCTTGGCCGCCTCTGGTGACTGACTGTGTGGAGTTTGCACGTTCTCCCCGTGTCTGCGTGGGTTTTCTCCGGGTGCTCCGGTTTCCTCCCACATTCCAAAGATGTGCGGGTCAGGTGAATTGGCCATGCTAAATTGCCCGTAGTGTTAGGTACGGGGTATATGTAGGGGTATGGGTGGGTTGCACTTCGGTGGGTCAGTGTGGACTTGTTGGGCCGAAGGGCCTGTTTCCACACTGTAAGTAATCTAATCTAATCTAATCTAATATTTATGGGCCTACATTTATATTGCCAACCTGACGTGTTGATGTCCACTGGAAACAGATCCTCTGTTGGAACACCAAATATTTTTGTACCATCAAGCAGTTTAACCAACTGACAATTGCTTGAAACAGTTTAATTTGGCCCACCCACATTATTTACACAATGTCAGCAAAGCCACATCCAGCATCACTGAGGGCATGAAGTTTCCAACACTTCCTGTGGGACTGGAGTCATCTAGAAGCCAGATCAGGTTCAGGTTGCAGATTCCAAACTGTATTTCAGACACATTTCTGGTAGTGATTGAGGGGGGGAGGGAATAAAGAAAAACATTGACAACTCACCAGCTTGACCAATGAGTGCAGAGAGAGAAATCAACACGAGCCCAGAGTTAGAGAAGCAGTTTATCGGTGAGGAAGATGAAACAGAAAGTGGATTAGGGATAGATATCAATGTAAAGAATGTAGCCACAAGATACATTTAACATGAATAGAACAATTTTTATTTACACCAGCACTTGGCATTTACTTTTATTTAGAAAGAACAGAAAATTACAGTTAAGCATGGAGTAAAATCAAGAGTTACACTAAAAGGCAAAATTAGATGAGAACCATCTGTTCACAAAACAAACAAGATTTCTGCAAAAAACAAATTAATTTTCCATTATATTCAGTTGCTCCAAGTGAACGAACTGGTGTGTTGCAGGAGCTGTCACACAACATTTCATTGAATCATTCTTGTTGCATAAGAGCTCAGATTCTTTGAATTATAATACTTTATGCATGAACAGTTAAGCCCAAGAAAGAGAGCAAGGGAAAGAGAAATGCTTTGGTTAATTTTATGACTCTTATCTGACATTAAATACGGTGAGACACAAGGCTGTGGCTGGGTTTGTGATGTCAGGAGTGCAGTTTCACTACTAACAACTAATTAAAGTGAACCCCATCACATTTACAGAGATTTGTCTCCCTTGTATCTCCATCGATATATGTGAACACAATTCAGGACACAGGCACATTGCACACAGGGTTTACAAAATACTGACAGAAATCCAACCATAATACTTAGTTGGCAACTGCTCAATGTTATTTCAAGACAACAACCCATTGTAAATGGTACCACAGACATTGTACTCATGTTAATTTCTTGCCAAGTTTGGACCTTTTCACTGACACGAACTGGCTGTGTGCCCAGCATCTAGACTGTATTAAGATGTTAATTCACATAATAACAGAAAATCTTAAATGTCTAAGATAACTCAAGTCATTTAACTTCAGAGTCACAGGTTAATGTAATACCATATACTATCAATCAGCCACAGCCCTGTACGATTCACAATACTGGGAGCAGTAAATGCTCAAACAAAAGCTCAAAAAGCAAAAAAGTATATGCTTTGCAAATGCATATTTATCAAAATTATTTCATGAGAAAATATAGCCATCTAGTTTAAACTCAGAAGTTACTTACTGGAAAAATCAAACTCGTGTGGATCAATGTCCACAGGGGATTCAGGAGGAACAAACTTGTGTTCTCCAGTTACTGTGTGATAGTTATGAAGAGTTTACATAATTTTCTAGTTCAACCAAAACTCACTGCTATCAAAAGCTTGGCAAGTTTAGATTAGAGATGCAATGTAATCTTGCTTCTACCTCTTGCCAGTTTTCCTGGTCTGATTCATCAGCACAAGAGCAGGTATATGGCAAAGCTCTTACTGAGCATAGGTGTGTGCAGAAACAAGTTAACTTTATTGCACCTTTCCTCTATACTGTGTCCTACAGGCAACGATCTGTGCTGGCACAGGCAAACCCACAGTTTCTTTTAAAGTGCTCACACACTAAACCTGCAAACTCCAGCACCAATGCTGATGAAAACAAAACGTTAGCTGTGCACTGAAGCACGGGTGGCAATGTCCTCTTATACAACAGCAGGTCCAGACAACTGACATAAGAACTGATCACACTTCATTAGCAAAACAAGTGTGACGCACTCTGGAAGTAAGCAAACACCAAGTTACTCATGCCAGGTTGTCAGAGCTGCACATTGTTGTCTGTGTAATGAAGGTGAGAAACAATGTTGAAGCGTTCACTGATTAAATATTTGAAGCCTTTCAGCTGCTACGTCTTCCTCTCATTGGTTGGAAAGCCTGGGTATTGCCCTGGAATCTCACTGCAGGCTTTAGCTTGTCATCACTAATCCTCATACCATTCCAGCACGTGTCAGAGGCACAGCACTGGGATCTACAGAGCTACCTTCAAATTGATAGTCAAACACTGAGGCCTTAATATACCCATCTGTGAGGTAAAGACTGACAAGCTCATTTTATATTGAGATGGATAAAATCTTCCTTGCCACAAACCTTCACATCATGGAGGGTCACTTTTTTCAAAAAAAGCACTAACTTATCTCTCACGGTAAATATTCTTAATTTAAGCTCACTGACATGAAGAATAATTCTACAGGACTTCAGATAAGCAGTTGAAGAGGACCAGGTTATTTAAGTGTCTGCTCAGTGTCCACTGGCAGCTTGGCATTGTCCAAGTTTCAGTGATATTTAGCTACAATAAAACCAAAACAGCACAACCACAAAAACTGTTTGCAGGGGTTAAAATGCTACGCTTACTTTCAAGTAATGAGAATATTTGATTTATTGAAGAATTCCTCAAAAGTTAAGACTGCTCAGTGCAGGCTCCTCTGTGAATGTAATGAATTAATTCCTTTGATGGAATTTCAAAGCAGAAATGTCCTCTGGGCCCTGTTCACTAGTTATCAACATGTAGGCAGACCTTTAGAGCAACATATCTATCAGGGCAGGGTGAAAAGTTACAGGAATACTGGATCATCCAGATAACCAGTTTTGAAACTGAAAGCATTATTTTTATGAAAACTGACACACAAAGATTGTGAAAAAACATAGCAATAAAGCACAGTGGAAAAAGTAAACATGTTACAAAGGTTCTGCTCCTTAAAGTGCCAGTTCAGCCCAGAATTAGGCCCTTCTTTCAATCACTCACTTCTGTCCAGTTGGAGCAGTTAACAGCAGCATCTCAGACAGCGTTATTGGTGAATTTGGGACGCACATTATAAATAATGCATTGCAAAATCTTTTCAATCCTCGGACATCACAGATTCCTGCACCTCATTCGCATCCTTTAAATTTCACGGTGACCCTGTTAGGCTGTAAAAGTTGAGACAACCAAGTTTCCGTAGTTCTCATTTCCACAGTAGTCCAATTACCTGATAGTTGCCGTCAGGTTCCTGCTTGGCACAAAATCCCTTTCTGCAGTGCCTCACCTGCAATATGGCTTATCTGACTTTTCCAAAACATAGTTAGGTTCCAGGAGAACAATTAAACTCATTCCCAAACCAGGAACGTTGCCCACAGACCTGTGGACAGTCAGTGGTTTCATCAGACCAAAAGGCCTGAAGAAAAGACTGAACACAACAGTGCATCTTGTGTTTGTTCAGGTCCGTACAAAGGAGACACACATACTGTTTGTTGCTGAGCTGCCAATGTTACAGGGAGACATGTATGCTGTAGCAAGTCAGTCCTTCCCATCACAGTCTAAGTTTAGGAGTGTTAGGCTTAATTCAGAAACTGAGGCCAAAACAAAACAAAAAAGTGCACACAATGATTGAATCATAAGTTAATAACTTGTTCACTTTTTCTCCCAATTCCATATTTTTCTACGGACATTCCCTCAATCGTGTGCTGCAGTCCCTCATGTCAAGCACAATGGTTAAGTCACTTGTGATGATTCTGTTCCTGTAAGGTGGCTGGTGGGAAGGAGGAGGGGCTGATTTTGAAGATATTAATGTGAAGGTGAGAAGCGATCTGATTGCAAACACCCACTGAGTAACGGATTAAGTCAAAGAGAGACCAGACCTGCGGGCCAAAGAAGAGAGGAAAAACATTAGTGAGAAAATGAAAGCAGTGGTTCCTTAGTCACTGAACATGTAACTTTATCAACCTCCCTATGCTGTTAGCAAGAATCTTCATCCATACCACTACAAGTGTGAACCTACAATCTTGTGACATTAAAAAAAGCCAAGTACTAAGGAATCTTGCAGAACAGTAAGTCACAGAGGTATCAAGGAACATCCCTTCACTAGGTTCAATGTCTATTCAGCAGCCCCATGTAAAAATGTCACCATGCTGACCTTCAGTACCAGGCGAAAGGGAGGGCTACAGATGCTGGAAACCAGAGTTTAGATCAGAGTGGTGCTGGAAAAGCACAGCAGGTCAGGCAGCATCCAAGGAGCAGGAAAATTGACATTTTGGGCAAAAGCCTTTTCAATTTTCCTGCTCCTTGGATGCTGCCTGACCTACTGTGCTTTTCCAGCACCACTCTGATCTAAACCCTGACCTTCAGTACCATCAGCCAAACCAGCAGCACAGAGCTGCAGTTCCATTTTATATGATGCAGGCAGGTTATGAAGAGGGCCTCTAACAGAACTTAACCTAAAGCATGCTGCATTACTAGAGTCTGTCAGATGAGAGGCTGCATTGCGTCTTTAACAAGGTCTGGTCAACAGAAAACTTACAAATGTTCAAGATCAACAGCTAGAGTAAACCGACTTTGTCGTCAGACCAGCTGGTCATCACAGGCACTATCCAATCAGCCACCAATCCCATCCCACACCCAAATGAGACTGCAGGAAGGCCTGATGACCGAGATGGAGGTTTGCTCTGGGAGTCAGCTGGGAATGTGCTCCAGGCTATTGATCTCTCTAGTGGTTGATTTTGGTATCGGGCTAGCATAGATTAAACAAGGGCAATTACTGTTATGGTTTATGGAGAAGAGACAGGAAACAGTTTCAATGGACTAGATTGGGTTGGGATATCTGGTCGGCATGGACGGGTTGGACCGAAGGGTCTGTTTCCATGCTGTACATCTCTATGATTCTATGCTGTACTGTTCTATAACTGCTTCAAATGCAGGGTGAGGAGTCTTGTGAGTTTGGGGTCAGACTGAGGGATGACGGTATGCGGAGTTCTACTACCACAGCATTAATTGTTGGTTGTTCCAGTGCCACATGCTGGCTGGTGACACTGCTCGTCACTCAGTTATGGATGATGCGACTGTACAATAAAGGAAGAAAAGCCTTGAGGAACTCTGGGATCTACTAATCTGCCGTCACATGGACATTCTAAACACCCCTCACATCAGCCTGAATATTCCTTTTATGAAACATCCTCGAATGGTGAACCCCTATTCTTTGAATGAAGGTAAGCATTTGACAAACTGCGTTCTGGGCCCTTGGAAAAAGAATACAGACCCAGGTACAACATAAACATCAATACATTTGTAAATCCAGATCTCCATGACACAGCAGCAAGCGCAGTTTTGAAGTTTAAGTCAGAATCGGGCTTCCTATAACAAGAAATACTGAGCAGAGATATCCCACTGACACCAGATTCCCCGAGTCAATGCTCATTGGTTCCCCTTGGTCTCTCCAACTGACCCTACCCACCCATCTCCAGGATGACTTTTCACAACTTTGTTTTGGATGATCCTTCTCTCAAGCTTCACACAAGTCCCAGACAGCACAGACCTCCCAAGTCATAGCCTTGGTAATATTTTTTTCAAACCGTTGCCCATTCTTATACCGCATAACGGATTATATCATTGCTATTCTAGCCGATTTTTAAATAGCAATTTAACAGCTGGGGCTATCCAAATGTCACAAGATCGTCACAGACTTCAATAGTAAACTTTATATTTACTGTGGAAAATCACACGAAGGATAAAAATAGCGATAATCAGTGGTACTAATTTGAATCTATAGCCAGTTTAGAAGTATCTGGAAGTGAGAAATGAAACTCCAGTTTAGTCAGGAGGCTCTACTCACTTACCAACGCAATCCAGAGCACCAAGTACTCATTTATAAAACTGTTGAAGTACTGGTCCAAGAAGAGGAGTCCTGGCCCAACAAAGGCTGTGTCCTGCAAATGCATCTCACTTTTTGTCATGTGAGCCACCTGAAATCAGAAGCAAGGATCTATTCACTTGATCTGCAGTGGCTTTAAAATAACAGTTGCTGGTTCCAACATTCGCAATGCAACATCACGAGATGAACAAGTAAACACCTGTACTTCTACTGAGCCACTCATAAAATGTCAGTGAGACCAGGGTACAAAATGAAGGGGTGCAGATCAGCACCTGATAAAACTTTCCTTTCAGAATTCACCAAAGTGCTTCACAGTCAGTAAAATGCTTTTGAAGTGTAGTCAATTATTGTGTTATAATGGAGGAGATCTAGCAGTTTGTGCATGGAAAGCCGTCACAATGCGGTAATGAAAACGACCTGGTTTAAGGAGTAAGTATCAGTCAGGATGTTGGAAGAACAGCCCACTCTGAAGTAGGTTCCACAGGATCTTTAAATTCACTGGAGAGTTGAAATCCTGCACCCCAGAAAGTACTGCACTGGAGTGTTAGCCTAGATTAAATCATTAAGTCTCTGGAGTGGAATCTGAACCCACAATCTTTTGAGAATATTATCAAATAAGATGCTGTTGATACATCCATAAATTAAGCACAACTTCTTCAGCATCAGGCAATAGGTTCTGGGAGCCTTTACCAAGCAACCAATTTCTAAGATGTTGGGTGGGGTGGGGGGACAGGGGCATGGGAGTAGGGACATAGTGTTAATGAGGATAGGTCAACTGCCTTACAGTCGTACAGTAGCTGCCCATGTGCAGTCTATCAGCAATAGATAACATTTCAGTGATTATTCAGGATTGCTTTCTTGAGCATCAGTTCATTTGGTCAGGCAGACTATGGTCAAGCTGTGTGTGGGGGGAGGACAGTAACTGCCTCCAGGGAAGAGTACATACCACTAATTTATTGGTTATTTTTGCAGACACAAAGCCAAAAGCAAGAATGTAGAGGCAGGGATTATTCTCAAAAAGCCGGCTGGTAGATTTCTTGTAGATCATCAATGCCAGCGTTATAACTGCGCCTATATGTAGGAATGGTGACAGCACACTTGTACCCTGTAAAATACAATGATACATTACTAACAGTGTCATTGCATATCCTATATAAATACCTGCGCAGGGAGCAGATACAATTATTCAATACACAAGATACACTCCAATCTAGACACTGCAGTAAAACATGACTGTGGAAATGAAATAATTGTGCAGTCAGAAATTTTGAACAGACCACTTCCAGACGTCCACTAACTTTGTAATTCCCAGCATTTTCTGGCCCTCCATCACTGCTCCTTCACAACTGGACAGCTCTATCTAACTTAGCTCCTTTTTCTTCAGGGTCTCTCTCCAATATGATTCTGTAATCCGAACAGGAACAAATAGCAGCACTAAATGTCACATTCTGCAGCTCCTTCACCCTGGTCATGCTTTGGTGTAACAATGCCACTGCTCCAAGCTTAATGTAGCCCTGACCATTTCATGACTTGATATAGGTCAAACAGCATTGCAGGTTTGCAGGGAATTCATAAATATATATTTTCTAATCAACCTGTTCAGTCATGTTATTACATATCTCTGCAGCAAGTGGGACTTGAACCCAGACAGCGTGGTTCAGAGGTAGGGACACAACCACTGCAATATAGCATAAGGCTCAGATTTATGTTCTACTGGCTCCAGAGGTACCTATCTCTGAATTAGGAAAAAGTGAGGACTGCAGATGCTGGAGATCAGAGTAGTGTGTGGTGCTGGGAAGGCACAGCAAGTCAGGCAGCATCTGAGGAGTAGAAGAATCGACGTTTCGGATATAAGATTCCTGATGAAGGGCTTATGCCCAAAAGGCCGATTTTCCTGCTCCCCGGATGCTGCCTGACCTGCTGTGCTTTTCCAGCACCACAACCTTGACTATCTCTGAACTGCTTGATTATAGAGCAGCCACTCAGTGCTCCTGCTGAGATCATCAGAATCAGTTAGGTCTGTCTGATCTCACCTTTCATTGGATCCAACAATTCATTTATATCTTCTCAAATGCTCTTCCCCCTCCCATTTCTTCACAGAAACAGAAATTATTGCAATAGGCTACTCAGGCTTCAAGCCAGTTCCACAGTTCAATAAGATAATGGCTGATTCTCAATCTCAATGCCATATTTCCACTTTCTTCTCCTGCCATCCCCAGAATCAGCCTGGTGAAGCTCTGCTGCACTCCCTTGATGGCAAGCACATCCTCTCTTAGGTGTGGACACCATTGGACAATAGGTGCAGGAGTAGGCCATTCAGCCCTTTGAGCCAGCACCACCATTCATTATGAACATGGCTGATCATCACAATCAGTATCCTGTTCCTGCCTTATCCTTATAACCCTTGATCCCACTATCCTTAAGAGCTCTATCCATCTCTTTCTTGAAAGTATCCAGAGACTTAGTCTCCACTGCCTTCTGGGGCACAGCATTCCATACACCCACCACTCTCTGGGTGAAGAAGTTTCTCCTCAACTCTGTTCTAAGTGACCTACCCCTTATTTTTAAACTGTGTCCACTGGTTCGGGACTCACCCATCAGCGGAAACATGCTTCCTGCCTCCAGTGTGTCCAATCCTTTAATAATCTTGTACGTTTCAATCAGATCCCCTCTCAGCCTTCTAAACTCAAGCGTATACAAGTCCAGTCACTCCAATCTTTCAGTGTAAGGTAATCCCGCCATTCCAGGAATTGACCTCGTGAACCTACGCTGCACTCCCTCAATAGCCAGAATATCTTTCCTCAAATTTGGAGACCAGAACTGCACACAATAACTCCAGGCGCGGTCTCACCAGAGCCCTGTGCAGCTGCAGAAGAACCTCTTTGCTTCTATACTCAATCCCTCTTGTTATGAAGGCCAGCATGCTGTATCTGTATGCTTGCTTTCATTGACTAATGTACAAGAACACCTCCTTCTCGTTGTACTGCCCCTTTACCTAACTTAACTCCATTTAGGTAGTAATCTGCCTTCCTGTTCTTGCCACCAAAATGGATAACCACACATTTATCCACATTAAGCTGCATCTGCCATGCATCCATCCACTCACCTAGCCTGTCCAGGTCACCCTGTATTCTCCTAACATCCTCCTCACATTTTACCCTCCCACCCAGTTTTGTGTCATCAGCAAATTTGCTAACATTAGTTTTAATACCTTCACTTGTTTCATTAATGTCCATTGTAAAAAGCTGCGATCCCAGCACTGATCCCTACGGCACACCACTGGTCACCACCTGCCATTCCGAAAGGGAGCCGTTTATCACTACTGTTTCCTGTCAGCCAACCAATTTTCAATTCATGTCAGCATTTTGCCCCTAATACCATGTGCCCTAATTTTGCTCACTAACCTCCAATGTGGGACTTCATCAAAGGCTTTCTGAAAGTCCAGGTACACTACATCCACTGGATCTCCCTTGTACATCTTCAGAGTTACATCCTCAAAATATTCCAGAAGATTAATCAGGCATGATTTCCCCTTCATAAACTGCATGTAATAATCTCGGTGCAGTCACAGCAATGGAAAACTACAGAAAGACACCCATAATTCTGAACTGAAATCCTCTTCCCATGATGACCAATATACATTCACCTTCCTAAGTGCTTGCTGCATCTGCCAGTCTCCTTTCAGTGATTGAAGTACAGGGACACCCAGTTCCCTTTATACAGTCACACTTCACAACAGATCACTATTTGAATAATACTGTCTTTCGGATGTCCACACCAAAGTATATAACTTACTTAGCACGTTGTACCGCATCTGCCATGAGTTTGCCCACTCACTCAACTTGTCTAACTCACTTTGAAGCCTCCTCGCTTCCACCTCACAACCCTGCCTAGTTTTATGCTATCAGCAAACTTGGAAATGTTACATTTGGTTGCTTCATATATGGGCCCCAAGTTCTGACCCTTGTGGCATTCCACTCATCACTCTGAAAAAGACCCTCGGTTTCTTTTCCACTAACCAATTCCAATCAATGTTTATATGCTACTGCCTGTCTCATGTGCTTTAAAACTTGTGAGGGACCTTATCAAAGGCCTTCTGGACAGTCCATATACACTTAACATCCACACCCTAATACAGTCTTCCCTCTTCTTGAATCTGTCTTCTGATTGGTCATCTGTCTGTTGGGACACTGCGTCAGTGAGCCTATTTACACATCACCTTATGCTGATCTGACACCCTTCACCCCTCTTACAACCATCCCGACCCCTCGAATCACCCAGAGAGCTGCAGTTCACTTACAGCAATGGTGGAGCCATTCTTGCCTACGCCGCCAGTGAAGATGACAGTGAAGTAGTTAGTGCAGGAGAAGATTCCACCTGCTACCACAAGGAGAGCAGGTACAATTTTAACTTGAATTTCCAGCACTGGGATCTTCTCAGGGAAAGAAAAAGATTAAAGAGAGAAAATAAGAACGACAAAAACATTTCTGGGATTCACTGCCTAGACTGCAATAGAGAATAATGCGAGAAGCCCCATCAGACCCATCATAGCCCTTTCAACTGGAAGGCTAGACACACTGTTTCGGCCACTGACAGAAGCCAAACTCTCCAGTTATTTCAAAGACTTTTGTTTCCACGACTCAGTCCTCATTCTGTTTGAAGAAAAATATGTGGGACCCCACCTGCTGGAGTTGACCTTGACTAGTTGGAGCCAGGGTTCCCTTGTCTAATTGGGAAAAGTCCATGTCAGCCTTTTCAATACCCTCTAACAGCACCTTCTGGGTGCCTCTTTTCCAGACTAAAATACCCACGTTTCTCATGGTCACAACTGGACAACATCAAGCAGGAGCTGTTTTATATGAGAAATAAAGGGAATGCACATTCAGTGCCCGAAGGAAACCTTCTGCCATTGAACAAAAGCTATAATGTCTTAAGGCTTTAGATATCCTCCATGTATCATTGAACAGCAAGGAGGTAGGACAGTCAGGGATGAGATCGGAGATCAGGTGCAGAACTGAACTGTTAAGTTTATTAACTGAACATCTGATGACAGAACCCTGGTTATCCCCGGTTATAAACTTTAATTGATAGTTGTTATAATCAGATCGGTTCAGTGACTGCATTTAGCAATAGATTCAGAACTAGGTATTGGTGATACCAATGGGTATCTAGTACTCCTAGTGCCTTTTCAGCTGAAAGACTCAGGTGTGTAGAATTAAATGGTACAAATCACTGGACACTGCTGTACCCAGGATTTGAGAGCACTGGATGATACAGGTTGAGTGCTCGCCAGAGAGAAGGTGAAAGCTTTCCACTGCACAATGCAGCAGCTGAGACAGGGCCAAAATCCAGAACAAACCACTAACAGATGGAACTGTAGATGCTGACCCCCACAGCCCACTTTCCCTTAGCTTTCTCAAGGCAATGGCTCCTTTGCAAATAATTTCCAATGACACACCTGCCTTAGGCTTTCTTGAAACCTTTAATCTTTAACAGAGGTTAAGTAGTCAATTGCAGTACGCCTTACTCTATGTGAAACTCAGACCCACCAACCAGGTGTTCTTAAGTCTGGGGTCAAAACTGTCTTGATTTGCAGTTCCACAATAAGCCCCTGACAGAGGTCTAACGAACAGAACAGGACAAAGACTTCTGTGTTCTTGTATGAGCATGCTCAATGCATTTGATGCTACTCATTTGACGATTTCACATGAGAAATCAGGCTTCCAACATATCTCAGTGTGTCTCAGTGATGGTAATATTATGATAGAGGTCTCTGACCGGTATGATCTATACACAGATAAGTCAAGTCTTAAAATGTTTTACTCAAAGTGGACATTCATTGGGTACTATGCGGACTTTCAGAGTTAGACCTGTCACCAAAGATAATCGTTAACCCAGAAATAACAGGAATCTGCAAACTGCTCAACTGGGAAAAGCACAAGGACTCCGAGCCTAGGAACTAATAATGAGGCCATTCAACCCCAAAGCTTATTCCACCTTTCAATGAGGAATTTGAGTACTGTCCAATCTTCAACAAGTACACGCACTTGTAAACTTAAAAAGGAAGGTCAGTCAATGAAGCAGTGGCTGGGATGACACTAAGCACTTTCTCTTAACCCCACTTGCGTAACTCCATCAAATTATTGGATAACATACTGAGAAGTACCTCGGCATTTTCAGAGTTTCGGTACTGGATAGTTACAATGGTTGTATAGGATGGAAGACCTCAATCCAGCAGCACTCCATACCGTCACCACTTCCATTGTCAGCTCAGAGACTGGCATGTTTATGACATTAAATATTTTTAGTTTTGCCTTGCGCTGACCCAGGTCCAAGGGTCACTTATACAAAGATTAGCAACAGTAATCTTATTACGTAGAACAGTATTTAGCCCCATTATGGAACGTAAACAGTCCCACCAGAACCACAAACTGGCCTGGACCAGGATCCCAGTCAGAAGAACCAGTCAATCTCAGCTGGAGTGTTTGAGCTACCTTGGTTTGCCCCGCTCGGAATAGGATCCAGTGGCACATGGTTCAGTGCCTTGAAGGAACTGTGCAGAGTTTGACAAACTGTTCAGAGCACACACACGCTGCTTAAAATGGAGCATGCTAAAAGAAATTATAATTATCAATTATGTCTAAGTGAATCCAGGACAAAGTTCTTAAATAAATCTCCACAAAATGTAATTGAACACTCTAGCAAGAATTTGCAGGTAAATTTTGATAATTAAGGAGACAATTATTCAGATATTAGAGGGCAAACAGCAGCTTTTCAAACTTTATGCCCTTTGCAATCTGTACAGGAGAAAGAATAGGACAGCCCTTAGATAGGGCAAACTCCTCTGTCTCCTGCAACTCCCTGGTTAACCAGGGTAAGAAGTCAATTACGCTATTAATTACCATAGATTCCCAAAATGCAGTTCCTCCACTCGCAGCCAATAAAAACAGGATAATTATGAAGATTTGCACTTCAGTCACATCAATTCTGATTGGATGAGAAAAGCAGAAATCAGTATTAGAGCCACTCATTGGTAATTAGCATATTGCCAAGCAATGAAACTGCAGTTCAATCATGCACCAAAGCAGCAGAGTATCTCATTCCACGACACCCCTTTTGTACTCACTCTAATGCTCCATTTTCTCAGAACTTTATTTACAATTTATTGGTGTGACCTGCCTTTGACCACAAACAGCAGCTCATTATCTGGAAGTGCCTGCGTTGGGCAGGGCGAACAAAGTCGTACATCACACCACACCAGGTTTATACAAAATAATCGTAAGCTCTCAGAGCACTGCTGTTTCGTTGGGTGAACTGGACGGAAGTGCACAGGCATAGAATTTATAGGTGAGGAGATCATTGCAAGATAAATTCTAGGTAATTAAGAGTGTTAAACAAGTGGTGTGAGTGAAGTGTCAACAGGCTGAATAACAAATCTTTGCAGGTGATCAAATGGTCTGAGTAAGGTGTCAGCAGCTGAACAGTAAGTGAAGGAATGACCTATGATCCGAGTAATTAAGGCAAAGAGATAATTACAACAAATAAAAACTAACATGGTGCTTGGACAAACCAGATAGGTACATGATAGGTAGCAGAGTCATATGACAAGGTTGTAATCAAAGCAATAAGTACTCCAAAACTCTACACTCTAATAAAGATAGAGAGGTTATAAAGGAGATGGTGTCCAAACGGAGCAGTGAGGAAGGTTTTACCACACAGTATACTGGGGTTACATATAGCACAACATGAATCCAAGATCACTGCTGAGGCCAGCTTTTTGCTTTGGTTAGATCCTTGTCATATGACTCTGATACCTATCATGTTGTGGAAAAAGTGAGGTCTGCAGATGCTGGAGATCAGAGCTGAAAATGTGTTGCTGGAAAAGCGCAGCAGGTCAGGAACATCTAAGGAACAGGAAATTCGACGTTTCGGGCATAAGCGCTTCATCAGGAAGGGCTTCCTGATTCCTGATGAAGGGCTTATGCCCGAAATGTCGAATTTCCTGTTCCTTAGATGCTGCCTGATCTGCTGCGCTTTTCCAGCAACACATTTTCAGCTACCTATCATGTTGTACCTATCTGGTTTGTCCTAGCACCATGTTAGTTTTTATTTGTTGTAATTATCTCTCTGCCATAATTACTCAGATCATAGGTCATTCCTTCACTTGCTATTCAGCTGCTGACACCTTACTCCGACCATTTGATCACCTGCATGGACACTATTCAGCTCGTTGACACTTCACTCACACCACCTGTACTATTGTTTAACACTCTTAAGTACCTAGAATTTATCTTGCAATGATCGCCCCACCTATAAATTCTGTGCCTGTGCGCTTCCCTCTACGTCACCAGAGGAAGGAACAGCACTCCAAAATCTTGTGATTTCAAATAAACCTGTTGGACTATAATCCGGTGTCATGTGGCTTCTGACGTTTTGACCTAACGAGATGACACTCAGCTTGTGGTAGTGGCAGCAATCTTTAAATTTTCAGGCTGAAGTCAAGATTTATTTGTTTTAATCCATTCACCAGTTGGAGGCATCAATGGGCTAGCATTTTACTCCTGAAGAAGGGCTTTTGCCCGAAACATTGATTCACCTGCTCCTCGGATGCTGCCTGACCTGCTGTGCTTTTCAGCACCACTCTGATCTGGACTCTAATCTCAAGCATCTGCAGTACCCACTTCAGCCTAGCATTTTATTGTCCATCTCTTAACAGCCCTTGAGAAGATGGTGGTAAGTTGTCTTTTTGAACTGCTGCTCCACTTGCTGTAGATTGTCCCTAATGGTATTGTGAGTCTAAGTTCCAGGATTTTGACCCAGTAACAATAAAGCAACGGTGATATATTTCCAAGTCAGAATAATGATTGGATTTGAGGAGAACTTACTGATGGTGCTCTCCTATTTGCAGATGAAGTGGTTGTGGGTTTGGAAGGTTCTAAGGAGCCTTGGTGAACTTTTGCAGTGCATCTTGGAGATGGCACACACTGCAGCTAGTGAGTGTCCATGGTGGAGGGAGTGGATGGATGTAGATATTGTTCCAAACCAGCAGGCTGCTTTCTTCTGGACAGTGTCAACTTCTTGAGTGTTGTTGGAGACACATCCACCCAGACAAGTGGGGAATATTCCATCATACTATTGACTTGTGCTTTGTAGATGGTAAGCAAGGAGTTGGGATGTGAGTAACTCGCTACAAGATTCCTAACCTCTGATCTGCTCTTCCAGCTGCTATTTATATGGCCAGTCAAGTTCAGCTCCTGGTCAATGGGAACACTCAGGATGTTGATAGTGAGTTCAGAGATGATGCCATTGTATGTCATGGACAATGGTTAGATTCTCTCTTGTTGCAGATGGTGATTGACTGACACTTGTATGGCATGAATGTTACTTGCTTTTGTTAACCCAAACCTGGATATTGTCCAGGTCTTACTGCATTTAGATACTGATTGCTTCAGTATCTGCAAAGTGGAGAATGATGCTGAAAACTGTGCAGTGAACATGAGTCAACAAAGCATTATGCGGGAAAAAATACAGCAGATCAGGCAGCAACAGAGTTGATGTTTCAGGCTTAACTCTTCATCAATACAGGGGAGGGGGAAAAAGGGCTGAGAAATAAATAGGGAGTGATGTGGCCAGTAGAGTGATAGCTGGGGTCGCGATAGGTGGGCGAAAGTAGGTGGTGATTGTGATGGGTCAGTGTGGAGCAGTTAGGCAGAAAAGAAGATGGATAGGAAGGTCAGCCAGGTCAACCTTCCTGCCCATCTCCCTTCCCACCTATCTGCTCCACACTTCCCAATGATCTATCATAATGACCTCCTATCTTTGCCCACCTACCGCCATCCCAACTACCTTCCCCCAACCCCACCAACTCCCTATTTATTTCTAAGCCCCCTTCCCCCTCCCCAATCAACTCTCTTATTCCTCAGCTGCTGCCTGACCTGCTGTGCTTTTCCCAGCTGCACTTTATCGACTCTGACTTCTCCAGTCCTCACTACCTCGCAATCAGTGAACATCCCAATGTAACTTTATGATGGAGGGAAGGTCATTGACAAAACAGCTGATGATTGGGCCTCAGGCAGTACACTAAGGAACACTTGGAGCCTTTTTATACTGTAGGGAATCTAATTAATTGAGACCTCAGTAACATTCAGGGGCTGTGGGTTCAAATACAACCATGGTAGATAGTGGAATTTGTTCCTTTCTGCCAGGCATGACTGCAAACTGTGGAGAATTCCCCACAACCTCAGTTCTTAGATCCCAGCTTTGTTAAGACTCCTTGATGTCACATTTGGTCAAATGCATCCTTGCTAACAAGGGCAGTCACTGTCACCTGTGGGTTGGTGGGGGGCATGGACCTGACAGTTTCCGTCCCCACCCCACCTGTGTTTTGGAGAGATCATTCCTCCACAACCTCCTGGTCAGATCCACACCTCCACCAGCCCACCCTTCACCTTCCCCTGCCATCGCAAGAGCAAAATCTGCACTCACACTTCTGTCCAAGGCTCCTTTCACATCCTTCAGAAATCCACCTGTACTTCCACACACCTCATCTACTGCATCGGTTGCACCCACGTGGTCTCTTCTACATTGGGTAGAGGGGATGTCAACTTGTGGATCATTTCAGAGAACATCTCTGGGACAACTTCACCAACCAATACCAGTGTGGCTGAACACTAATTCCCTCTGCCACTCTGCCAAGTCCACCTTCCTTCCCATCTATCTGCTCTACCCTATCACTTTCACCCCCACATTCACATACTTATCACTTTTCCAGCTACCATCCCCACAGTCCCAGCGCCCCCTCATTTATCTCTCCGCCCACTTGGCCGACAAGCCTCAGTAAGGGCTTATGCCTGAAATGTCGATTGCCCTGCTCCTCTGATGCTGCCTGTCCTGCTGTGCTTTTCCCACACCTCACTGCTTGACTTCCACTTTCTCCACACTGCTGACAACATCTTCCATGACTTTAATACTGAACGGGTTTCCTGACAATTGAGTAGAATTTTAATTCCAGATTTTATTGAATTCAAATTCCACCATCTGCCATGGTTGTATTTGAACCCACAGCCCCTGAACGTTACTGAGGTCTTAATTAATTAGATTCCCTACAGTATAGGATTACTAGTCCAGCGACAATATTACAAAGCCATCACCTCCCCTTGTCCTGAAACCTTTCCGGTTAACCAGACTCTAATTGTGAAGGAGACTCCTGGGTGAAGCAAGTTTTTTTAATTCCCAGGCCCTGCCTGAACTGTAGCTGCTGTCACTGAAAACCTGGTGATGGTCACCACTTCACAGACAATACCCCAACTAGGATCATCACTACCAGTGATAAAGGGAAACCATCCATTTTAGCTTTTATGTTACTTTAAATAGGTATCCCACAATCTACTAAATTCTAGACTACCTCCCCTCTGCACCGAGACCAGTGACAGTATAATATGGTGCTTCATATAAAGCAGCCAATTTGAAGATTGGGGTTATGTAGTGCAGCTTTAGGAATGTGCATGACTGTTCGGCACTGTAGACATTGCAGCACTTTCAATGATAAATTATTAATGGTTTGTTGTCGAATGATAAAAGTCTAAGGGCTCTACTTGGCTAAAGTGCATGATAGAGCAGCAGTCTGATTGGTTGTAGTCCACATGCAGTCATCCAGACAGCTGGTGTTTACCATAATATTCCACAGTGAAGGCCCCACAATCACTGTCACAACTTGTGCAACTATAATACACAGCTGAGCTTCTGTGACATCGCATCTGTCAGAGAATAATTATAGAACAATGAAATGCTAGAAACAGGGCAAAAATAAAGTAGCAAAGGGGTACTGTCTGAGACTAACTTCACTCAGTGGAACAATTCTCCAAGACAGACTCATTTCCTTGTCAGAGGGTCCAGGTATAAAGTTACATATTCAAGGAACAAGCTGGATAAAGAACTGGTTGAGCAACAGGAGATAGAGTAGTAGTTAAAGGGAGTTTCTCGAAATGGAGAAAGGTGACCAGTGGTGTTCCACCGGGGATCAGTGCTGGGGCCACTGTTTGTAATATACATAAATGATCTGGAACAGGGCATTGGTGGCCTGATCAGTAAGTTTGCAGATGACACAAAGATTGGTGGAGTAGCAGAAAGCATAGGTGACTGTCAAATAATACAGAAGAATATAGATAGATTGGAGAGTTGGGCGGAAAAGTGGCAGATGGAGTTCAATCCAGGCAAATGTGAGATGATGCGTTTTGGGAAGTCTAATTCTAGAGTGAACTAGACTGTAAACAAAAGAGCCTTGGGAAAAGTTGGTGAGCAGAGAGAGCTGGGAGTTCAGGTCCATTGTACCCTGAAGGTTGCTGCACAGGTGGATAGAGTGGTCAAGGCGGCATATGGTATGCTTGCCCTCATTGGACAGGG
Organism: Hemiscyllium ocellatum; assembly: GCF_020745735.1. NCBI lineage: Eukaryota > Metazoa > Chordata > Chondrichthyes > Orectolobiformes > Hemiscylliidae > Hemiscyllium > Hemiscyllium ocellatum. Next base: position 53,829,353 of record NC_083426.1, read on the forward strand.
TATTGAGTATAAGAGCTGGCAGGTCATGTTAAAATTGTACAAGACTAAATTGTACAAGAATTAGAATTCTGTGTACAGTTCTGGTCGCCACATTACCAAAAGGATGTGGACGCTTTGGAGAGGGTGCAGAAAAGGTTTATTAGGATATTGCCAGGTATGGAGGGTGCTAGCTATGTAGGTTAGGATCGTTTTCATAAGAAAAAAGATTGAAGGGAGACCTGATTGAGGTCTACGAAACCATGAAGGGTATAGACAGGGTAGATAGAGATAGGCTTTTCCCCCCAGAGTGAGGGATTCAATAATAAGAGGTCAAGGTGAGAGATGAAAGGTTTAATGGGAATACATGCGGAAAGTACTTTACACAGAGGACAGTAAGTGCCAGGAACACATTGCCAGCAGAGGTGGGAGAGGCAGGCATGATAGATTCATTTAAGGTGCATCTGGACAAATGTATGAGTATGTGGGGAGCACAAGGATACAGATCCTTAGCAATAGGGTGATGGATTTAGATTGGCACAGGCTTGGAGGGCCGAAGGGCTGTTCCTGGGCTGTAAGTTTTCTTTGTTCTTAACACTGGCTGCAGCGAATAGCTCCACCAGAGACAGAATCTAAAACAATGATATTGCAACTTAATCTTGGGTTCTTTAGAAATAAAGAAATCAGATCACCTTGTGCCTGGTTACTACAGTTAAAAATTACACCCATGCTGAAGCTCATGTGTATTTATACATATTCATTGCTTCAAGATCAGTGAACTGATTTTACATACCTGAACAAATGGGAAAAAATAACTGAGATAATATTATTTATATATGCAGCACAGGCACTGACCATTAGACCACATCACGCTCCACTCCACCTCCTGTGCATTCCCACAGGGAGAGCGTTCTTGTTGAACTGCATTTTCATCCTTTACTAGGGTGTTGTGCTTCATCATCTCCCGAATGCCCCTTTAATACTCACATCCCAAAGCGCAGTGTCCCAGAGACGTAGGTCTGCCAATGTGCACAGTAGAACATGAAGACCCCAGCAAAGCAGCAGAAGAACATCCAGTCTGGGTTTGTTCCCAGCTGCACGGCAATGCAGATCCCCAGAACCACAAAAACTGTAGAAAGGAAATAAACAAAGTTTACTTATTCTGAAATCATGCACCAGAGAATCAAACCTACCTTCCGCAGCTGGAAACGGTCCCAGCAAAATGCTCCTCAGCCTGGCAGCCTCGCAAACAGTTCGGTTAAAGAGTCTAGGGTTAAAGTAAGACCTATTGAGGAGCAGCAAGGAATAAAGTTTACCTTCCAGCCCATCTAATTATCTTTGTTTAATTTGACCACTAGGGTTAGCTGAATGGATGGGAAGATATCAAGCAGGTTCTTCCCTGACCTGACCTTCACCCACAAAAGGTTTAACACTCAGAGTGCAAGGAACAGAGGTCTTGATGTTGGACACTAATGTGCTTCTTAGTATGGATGATTTGAAGAGGTTAGATAAAGATGACGCAGAGTATCCATCATAAAGGGCAGTCTCATTAGGCTTGATGTTAGGCATTGCAGTTCACAATTAAAAATACAGAAAAATAAAAAGAACACTAAGGCATTAAGATTAAGGTCACATCAGGGATAAACAGAAAAAAGAATCATCGTAGAATCCCTACAGTGTGGAAACAGGTCCTTCAGCCCAACAAGTCCACATTGACACTCCAAAGACTAACCCACCCAGATTCATTTCCTTGTCCTATATTTACCCCTGACTAATGCACCTAACACTATGGGCAATTTAGCATGGCCAATTCACCTGACCTGCACATCTTTGGACTGTGGGAGGAAACCAGAGCACCCGGAGGAAACCCACGCAGACACGGGGAGAATGTGCAAACTCCACACAGGCAGTCGCCCGAGGCTGGAAGTGAACCCGGGTCCCTGGCGCTGAGAAGCAGCAGTGCTAACCACTGAGATACTGTGCTGCCCTAAACTAGAAACATTTCTCTCTAAATACAAAAAACATTCACTACAAATAAGATGAATTAATAACAAATATTGAAATTGAAAGGTTTGACCAATAGACATTTCAAAGTAAAGTTTGCAAAGTGACCAAGATTGAGAACTAAATATTCCAACTAACTTAGGTTGGGCAAAATAAGAGGAAATTGCTCTAATAAATTAAATGATAAAGACGGTTGAAAGATCAAAAGGTATAATCATGCCTCACCTAAGCAATGAGACATTGATAGGAGCTGTTTATTAGAGTGGAGGAGAGTAGCTTTTATTAGTCATTTCTACCATATACAACTGTACAGTAAAAATCCCCAAACAGTACTCACACTGGATGGCAGAGCGTAAAACTCAGTAAATTAGAGGCAATAAAAGTAATCACAGGATTTTAATCATTAGCCACATAAAATAAATTTGCCTCACAGTTGCACTAAGAACACTTAATAGAATGCGCACAAAATGGTTTTCTTGATCAGTATACCAAGGAATCACTGAGTGAAGATGGGATTTTGTAACGAAGCACTGTGCTATGAGAAAGGTTCATTCGGAACATTGCAGTAAAGGGGAAGATGGCAACGTTGATAACATCACTGGATACTGCAATAGTTTACAAGCAGGCTGAAGGTAGAGAGAGATCAGTTGAGCATTGGTAAGAACATGCCATGCAGATTACAACAGGACAAAGTGTGAAATTATCCACACTGGCAGCAAAAATAATGAAGCAGATTAATGTCTGAATAGCTAGAGACAAATGAAACATGCACACACAGCAAGCAATTAGGAAGGTGAATGGCTCACTTTTGTTACAAATGAACTGGAGTAAAGAAATTATATGTTTTGGTATATAAATGGCGAGGTTACGCCTAGATTAGCGAGTGCAATTTTGATTTCTGTATAAGGAAGAATGTACCTGCTCCATAGGGAGCTTAACCAAAGTTCACTTGACTGACTCCCAAGATCAGAGAATTGCCCAATGAGGAGTGATTATGTCCACTGGGTTTATATTCCTTCAAGTTTACAAGGGTGAAAGGCACTCTAAATGAGGAATGGGTAACCTTCCTACACAAGGCTGACTACCCAGACACCTAGTCCCCAACTTGGCTTGACAGCAGCCCAGATATGAGCAGAGTTCAGTATGGGTCATTTCAATGTGATCAGAATTTCTCCAATTTATAAATCTATAGCAGTAGAATAAGAAGTTATTTTGGCTGTGTCAATCATTGCACTGGTTCGGTATATTGATCATTGATTCCAAGACTGAGAGACACAACCTTGACCATTTCAACATCATGCTGCATTGTCCAGTCCTTCTATTCTTCTGCTCCTCCTATTTGGTGCAAAATAGGGTTTTGGATCAAAATCCTGGAATTCCCTCCTTTTTGGCATTGTGGGTATACCTACAGCACGTGGACTCTAGTGGCTCAAGATGGCAGCTCAACACCATCTACCCCACGGCAATTAGGAATAGGCAATAACTGTTTGCCCAACTAACAATTCCCATATCCGATGAGTGAATAAAAAAACTCCAACATGCTACTGAATACAGAAAGGAAGAACACAAGATGGATGAATTTGTAGCTGAAAAGATAGTACAGGAGAGAGGGTTTCAAAATCCTGGAACTAGCTCTGGGCAGGGTGGGAAATGGAACCCGCACAAACTAGATGGGTTGCAAATTAACACAAGTTAGGACCAAGCTTTTGCCAGTGTGATTAGAGACAGTTCACATTAACCTGGCAATAGTGTGAGAACTAGAAGTAAATATTAGGAAGAAATATCAGGGTGCACAAAATAGTGGATGAAACTAGTTGTATTAGAACAGAGAGAAGAAATAAGAGTAAGTATGTGAGAGACAGAGAGAGATTGTGAGGGAGAATGGAAGGCAGGAGAAGGAGAGCTGACCTCCTGGTTCCTAGGCCCTTCTTATTGCTCTGCCAAACTTGGTGTCTGGGCCCTCTTCCTTTCTTTACTCCAGGGGTGATCCCACCCTATCCACCACTGAAGCCTAGTTCAAAAATGTACGTGCTTGCCTGTGCATGAGCAGTAATGGACTTTGGCATGCCATCACACCAAGTCCACCCAATGATGTCAGTGATTTCCCAACAAGCACACACGCGTAGTTGCCTGCAGTTGCTGGTATCAGCAAACACTGCCTTCCTGAATATGAGGTGTTCAGGAATGATAAGGTAAGTGACAGTACTGGTTAAGGAGAACATTGCAATGCTGGAGAAAGAGAATACCCCAAAGAGAACTGATTTGACTAGTGCTAAGAAAAAATAACATGCAATTACATTGTTGGTTAGGTGACCAACTTGTATGTAAGGAAATAACAGAACTGCAAACTTATAGTGTAGTCATAATCAAGAACTTTCATTAACCAAATATTGACTGGGAATGCAATAGTAAGAAAAGAAATATTCACCCAAGTTAGCCAGGCATGACAACCCATAGGAATGGCACTTCCAGTCTGGGAGAATTTTCCACAATAATTTGTTTCCAGTCTAATGAGAAAGGAGGCTAGACCTGGTTCTTGGAAATAAGATGGACCCATTAGATAAAGTATCGATGGTGGAACATTTAGGAAACAGAGATCATTGCTCCATAAGGTTTACGATGATGGCAGAAAAGAACATCGAATAATGAGGTGAGGGAGCTGACTGAGTTAAGAACAGAGCTGGGAGAAAAAGTGAGGACTGCAGATGCTGGAGATCAAGAGCTGAAAAATGTGTTGCTGGAAAAGTGCAGCAGGTCAAGCAGCAAAGGAGCAGGAGAATCGATGTTTCGGGCATTCCTGAAGAAGGGCTTATGCCCAAAACGTCGATTCTCCTGCTCCTTTGACGCTGCCTGACCTGCGCTTTTCCAGCAACGCATTTTTCAGCTAAGAACAGAGCTGGACTGGAATCATTATTGGTACCTTAGTTTTTTCTGTTAATAGGGATCATCTAATCCTTGGTGCACAGAAGACAACTTCAAAGTTTGCAGATGATATAAAACTTGGAAGCATTGTAGATTGGGAGGATGAGTGTTTATAACAAGTTGGCTGAATGAGCGGATAGGGGTGAAGTGACCCATTTTGGTAGAAAACTAATTGGAGTGTGTAAAGTATGGAGCACACAGTAGGGAACACAGTTGGAGTATATGTTATTCTAAGTTTTATTAAGGGGCAAAAATTACAAAGGTACAGAGATCATGCTGAGCATGTATAGGACATTAGTTTTACATCAACTGCAGTAAGTGCAGAGTTATGGACAACACTCTTCTGGGCGTGAATGCGTGAGACAGAATGAAGTTGTCAAGAATGGTTCCAGAGAAACTTCATTGTGAAGATAGACTGGAGAAGTTGGGACTGTTTATCTTGGAGGGGAGATGGAAGTTTGGAAGCTGTATTGTGTACAGGCCACCATACACAGTACATTAATATGTTGGAAGTAGTTCATAAAAGATTCCAGGCCTAACACCTAGAATGAGTGGCTTGCTTTGAGAAACTTTCTGTACCCTTGAGTTTAGACATGTCAAAGGTGACTGAATTGAAATATATAGGATTCAGAGTGGACTTAACCAGGTGGATGTGGATAAGGTGATCCCTCTTGTGAGAGAATCTAGAACAAAGAATCATAATTTAAAATGATCGATCATTTTAAGATAGATGAAGAAAAAGAAATGAGGGTTGAGGAGCTTTGGAATTCCTTTCCTCAAAAGGGCAGTGGATGCTGAATCTTTAAATATTTAAAGCAGAGTTTGATAGATTCTTTATGACCAAGAGAACAAAAGATCACTGAGGGGTATGCAGGAATGTGGAGCAGAGGCTAAAATCAGATCGTCACGATCTGACTGAAATGCAGAGCAGACTCAAAAGGCCAAGTGGCCTACTCTTTTCCCTTGTTCATATATTCATTAAGCTAAACTCATGAAGGGTCTGGACAGAGTCAATAGGGAGAAACTGTTTCCACTCTTAAAAGGATCAAGAAATAAGCAAATAACAGTTTTCAAGTAATCTGCAAAGGAAACAATTGTGTTGAGAGAGAAAACCTTTGCACACAGTGAGTAGTTAGAGCCTGGGAATCCAATGCCTGGAGGCAGGTTCAACTGAGGTATTGAAAGGGCATTTGTTTCTAATCAAATAATTATCTACATGCAAGGATATGGGGTAAAAACTGGAGAATGATACCAAGTCAAAATGCACCAAGAGTTGGTGCAAGCATGATGGGCTAAAGGTCTCCTACACTAACAATTCTGGTGTTTTTAATTTTTGTAATTCTGTCAGACATCCTATATAATATTGCCAATTCTGTTTTGAGCTTGTCTGGGATTCTAAGTCCTCTGCTTGGAAAAGAGATAGTTCACTGTTTCACCTTTGAATGCAAGAAGTAGGCAATTACTTGAAGCCAGCTTGTTCCTTTCCTCCAAGTACAATTGTATCACTCATGTGTTTGACCTCTTCTATTTCTTCCCTTTTGCAGGGACGGTTTACTCCTTTGTTTATCCCACACTGCTGAACTTTTCCCAGGTCTTGCGATGCTTCCTCTAATCATTGCAATGTGTTTCTATATTTTCTTATATTCGTACCAGTAAACAAGTTTTTCTTCTCTTTTGCACTTAATATGTTTCTTTTGAACTCATTGATTGATAATGTCTATTCGTCCTAGATTCTTAGCATTATTCCTTCAAGGACATATCCTCTAGTTATAAAGCCCAAGATACAAAATGATAGAGATCCTTCTGAATTTCTTCTAGCACCTTGTGCACATACCCTGCCGGGTCCCTTGGCTCCTGCGTCCCTTTTGGAATTGCAGCCACTACTTTATTGCCCTTCATTTTTCCTACTAAATGTTTCACTTCACTCCTCCTTGTATTAAATTTGACCTGCCAGTGTCTGCTCATTTCCCCAGTCCAAGCCCCCTTAAGGTCTATCACTATTCTTTCCTTAGTTTCCTGTATCACTAGTCTCGATCCCTAGGGAAACCCTTGTAAACCAGTCTGAAAAATAACTGTTCACTACTACTACTTCCAGTCACTCAACCAACTTTATGCTCATGCCTTCTGCTCCCATTCCAATTCCGGGCCTGCATTCTAAAGCCATTGGTTACAATAACCGGAATAATCATACAGGAGAGGTTTCTGTATATTCAGCTGATAAGGTACACACCAGTTAAGCGAGGTCCTACCTGTGGAAAGTGAATCACAACCATGGTCAAACAGTTCTCCAAGAGGACTACTGCTATTGGTTCTTCTCGCCTGCTTCCCATCGATAGCATCAAGAGACTGGTAGATGAAAAGGCCTAAAGCACAGGCCAAGTATGCCCACAGAGGTGCCTGTAGAACACAGAAAATATCAAATGAGCCCAAACACAACACCAGACACTCTCACACACCAGAAGCAAAATCAAGAAATAGATGAAGAGAATCACATAGAACAAGCACACTGGCAAGCGTGAAGTCGCATCAACTGAATAACACTACTGTGAACAACACATTGGATCACAAGTAGCACCATGTCCAGAAATATTATGATAGTGATCATACCGCATTGAAACACATTGGGATGTGTCATGGTCCTGACAGATGCTACAGAGATGTAGGTCAGTCTTTTAATAAACAGTATCACTCAACAATATACTTGGGCTCAGATATGTCACCAGCTCAAAAGAGTAATGAGTTATATTAAGATGCTTCCTCTGTACCGTCAGAGCTATTTGCTATGGCACTGTCAAACCCCGTAGTTCTGTTGGAGGGTTAAATGCAGATAAGTCTATTATGCAGGACTCCGACCAACTCTAATCAAACAATATTCTCACAGTAATGGGCAGGACTGCTGCTTCTAACAGAGAAGCTGGGGGACACCCTTCACTCCTGAGCCATCTCAGCACCTACAATTCAAGTCTAACCTAGATAGCTAAAACAATCTGTCCTTTGCAGATATGCTAACACAGTGATTGTCTGCCCAGACCTGTGGACCAGAGACAGAAAATTACCCCAGTGAAGCCTTAAGTTTAGCTGAATTAATCTGGAGTAAAAAGCTAGCATCAGAAGTGGAGTTATTGGATTGTGGTACGAACTAATCTGGCATTAGTCCACATAACAAGGCTGAAGCTTTCAGAACCATCTGTGGCTACAAGTGTCAAGAAGGAGGTCTACCTCACCATCTTCCCGAAGTCCCCATAACAAAAGCCAGTTTTGGACCAATTTAATTCACACCACATTTGAAAACATGCCAGGACGTTCTAGACATAAGAAAGCCTCCAAGTCCTGACAATATTCCAGCTACATTTATGTGATTCTGAGATTTTACTGGAATACATGTACTCAAATAGCTGCACGCTTAGCTGAACTAGTCAGTTAGCCTTGAGATGACAACAGGGAAGTGTGTCTTATCCACATGACAACAAAATCAAATTTAGCCAATTACTGTTCCAGTCTACTCTTGATCACCTCAGCAAAACGGTGAAAACTTGCTCTCCCAACAACCTTCTCACTGATGTTCAGTCTGGATTCTGCACAGACCACTAGCATCAAACTTCATTAGATTTAGTAGCAAAAGGGACAGAAGAACTGATTCAGGTAAAGGAAGAGTGACTGCCCTTGAAGATCATAGACCATAAGACAGACATAGGTCATTCAACCCATTGCATATGCCTTGCCATTTAACAAGATCATGGCTGATTAATCATAACTCTGCTTTCATCCCTTTTTCCTATTGTCTAGATGGCCTGATTGATCAAAAATCTCTGAATTTTGAATACACTTGATGACCTAGCCTAGTTTGGCCTCAGCAGGAAAGAATTCAAAATTCACTACCCTTAGAAAATATTCATCTGTCGTAAATGGGTGACCTGTACTGAGATTAGGTACTTAGACTCTCCCACAAGGGGAAACCACCTCTCAATATCTCTCAGAATGACATGTTTTTGCTTCCACCCGTTTATTAAATAATCATTACCTCAAGCCAACCTCCTGACATCACTTCCCCCCCCCCCACCTCTGCATACTACTTCTAACCAAATAATCATCCAACACCCTCCTGAATGTTACAATCGAACCTGCCCACACCAGAGCAAAAACTAATCTTCGCCCTTTCTTCTTTCACACACCACTTCAAATCCTCCTTGCTCCTTTTAGGAGCAGGCTTCTCCTGCTCCTCGGATGCTGCCTGTCTGCTGTGTTTTTCCAGCATCACATTTTTCAACCCCAGATCTCATCTTAGCTTTCTGCTCTTCAAGGAAGACACCTTCCATCCATGGTCTCAATTTACACGTCTCGTTGTCATGGAGAGACTGGCAAGGAACTCTCCATAGAAAATAGTTCCAACTTCTTCAATTATCTGCATAGCTGAACCTCCTCATTTCTGGAAGCATTCCTGTGAACCACTTCTGCACTCTCTCCAACATGTTCATATCCTTCATGTTATGTGGTACTCATAACAGCACATAATATTCCAGCTGAGGTCTGCACTCTGTGCCTCTATTAATAAAGCCAAGGATACTGTATGCTTTACTTGCTGCTTTCTCTCAAAACTTGCAACGATCTGTGCACATATACACCCAGATCTCTCTGCTCCTGCATCCCTTTTAGAACTGTTCCCCCTTTTTTTTTAAAGATTACTTACAGTGTGGAAACAGGCCCTTCGGCCCAACAAGTCCACACTGACCTGCCGAAGCGCAACCCGCCCAGACCCATTCCCCTACATTATTTTGTATTACTTTTTAATGTCCTTGGTACAAAAACACCATCACCATTCACTCGACTGCACTGAAACTCTTGCTCACCAATTTGATCATTAAAATATATTGGTAAAAACAAGAGTCCAATCCCAACTCCTGGGAAACTTTGCTACCAACTTTACTCCAGCCATAAAATATCCATTGCTAGTTACTATGTCTGATCACTCAGTATAGTTTTCAATCCATCTTCCCTTTCAAACCCCCTAAAACATTGTAAGTTTCAATCAGAGCTTCTCCCATTCTTCTAAACTCCAAGCCCAACCTACTCAGTCTCAACTTTAAAGAAAGTCTCTCCACACCCAGACGTTTATTTGGACCCGTACCTGTCCTTAGATCAGGTGACCAAACTTTGATTTGATTTATTGCCACATGTACCAAGTACAGTGAAAAGCAGTGTAGACAGATTATAACAAGGACATAAAGATCATAAGGTGTAAAAAAAAAACTTGGATTGAGTGAGGCGTCCAGGTTTCACTGCACAGGATGTGCGCCAGGCAAGATCAACATTAACAAGATCAGCATTATTTGAAGTTAGACAGTCCATTCCTCAGTCTAATAATCACAGGGAAGAAGCCATTCTTGAACCTGCTGGTACATGCTCAAGTTTCTGTATCTTCTGCCTGTTGTCGGCCTTTCCAGGGCAACGAGATGTGTAAATTGAGTCCATGGATGGGAGCTGTCATCCTGAAAATGCTCCCTTATCCCAACTCCTCATTGGTTAGCCAATCCTCGATCCATGCTAACAAACCACCCATAACGCTATGGGTTCTTAACTTATTAAATAGCCTTATATGTGGTACTGCATCAAGTGCCTTTTGGAAATCCAAATGTTGCACCAACTTGTTCCATTTTATCTACCCTGCTTGTTACTTCAAAAGAACTATAATAAATCTGTCAGGCATGATTTGCCCATCATGATTCCATTAAATATACTTTACATCTGTCATAACATACTCTGACATAGAACATAGAAAAATACAGCGCAGTACAGGCCCTTCGGCCCTCGATGTTGCGCCGATCCAAGCCCACCTAACCTACACTAGCCCACTATCCTCCATATGCCTATCTAATTCCAGTCTAAATGCCCATAAAGAGCGAGAGTCCACCACTGTTACTGGTAGGGCATTCCATGAATTCACGACTCGCTGAGTAAAGAATCTACCCCTAACATCTGTCCTATACCTACCTCCCCTTAATTTAAAGCTATGCCCCCTCGTAATAGCTGACTCCATACGTGGAAAAAGGTTCTCATTGTCAACCTAATCATCTTGTACACCTCTATCAAGTCACCCCTAAACCTTCTTTTCTCCAATGAAAACAGTCTCAAGTGCCTCAGCCTTTCATATTTCCAATGTCAGATGGGAAGTTAACTGGTCTATAGTTTCTGATTTTTGTCTCATTTTTTGAATAAAGATGTTGATTGGGAATTTTTCACACATCTAACATTTTTGGAAGATGAGCATCTATTATTTTTGCAGCCACTTCCTTTAAAATCCTAGGACTCAACCCATTAGTCCCATTAACTTCCTTGGTACTTTTTCCTAGTGATAGCTATATTTATTTCCTCCCCTTCGCTTTAGCTTCTTTAGTATTTTTAAGAATGTTGTCAATGTCCACTATGGTGAAAAATGGTGCAAAGTATTTATCAACCCCTCTGCGTTTTACTGGTTCCCTATTATTGCTTCGCAGTCTCATTTTCCAAGGGGTTTCTGCTCACTTTGGCCTCGTTCGTCCTTTTTATATATTTAAAGTGCTCACTGCCCATTTTTTTAACGTTACTTAATTGTTTACATGGTTTGTTTTTTCTCATTTTGTTTTTGGTCATCTCTGTTGGATTTAAAGCTTTTCCAATTCTCTGGTTGCCACTAAACTGTGCCTTGAAGTATGCCTTTTCATTCAGTTTGACACTATCCTTAACTTTCTTAGTTAATAATTGCCAGTTTGTCCCATTCCTAGGATCTATATTCCTCACTGGGTTATTTCATAGTTTCGTAGTAACAGAAGCACGAGTTTCCATTTGGCCCATCGAGCTACTCCACCACTCACTAAGATTATGGCTGATCTATCCATCATCTCAACTCCTCCTACCTCCGTTATCCCCATAACCCTTAATTCCCCTACCATGCAAAACCCCATCCAACTGTGCCTTGAATATATTTAATGAAGCGGTCTCTCCTTCCGTGGGCAGAGAATTCTATAGGTTCATTAATCTCCAGGAAAAGCAGTTCCTCCTCTTCTACTAAAGCTGTCCTAAATCTACTCCCCCTAATCCTGAGGCCATGTCCCTCAATCCTAGTCTCACCACCAGTGGAAACAACTTCCCTGCCTCTATCTTATCTATCCCTTTTATAATTTTATATGTTTCTATAGAATCCTTGGAATGGACTATTTTCTTAAACATCTAAGTTTAGCACAATTTTTTTTAGGCCAAGATTTCTCACTCTCAAGTGCTACAGTCACTGTTCTCTGGGGAATTTCTGACCGAGATAATTTATTAAACCTACCTCGTTACACATTGCCAGATCCAGAATTGCCTGAATCCTCGCTTAACCCAAAACACACACTGTTCCAGGATACTCTCCCAAGAAAACTATTAATTCTTCTGTGTGGCTTTCTCTGCCAATTTAATTTTCCCAGTTTACAAGATTAGTCCTGCCTGATTAAAGTACTGTCTTTTTCACACATCTCATAGACCTATAGACCACTCCCACCAGTGTCTTCTTCAACTCATTATTTCTGATGTTCAACCATATGGATTGTATACCTTCCAGTCCTAAATTATTTCTCACTATTGTACTCATTCCATCATGCATTAACATAACCTAATACATTTCCCTTCCTTTTGGAAATTCACATACCCCTGAGTGTTTAGTTCTAAGCCTGGTCTCCTTATAACCGTGTCTAAATAATGGCTAGAAGATAAAATCGATTAACCAGATACAGTGTGCACTACATACTTCTGGGGATCACACAATAGAGTAGAAAAGGGACAGGAGCAACATGGATGCAAAATTGGCTGACGGATAGGAAGTGGGTTTGAGGGAAATTTGTAGAGGAGTTCCCTCAGGGATCGGGTATTGGAGCAAATGCTTTTCCTGACGTATATTAAAGATCTTAACCTGGGCATCGAAGGGACAACAATAAATTTTGCAGATGAAATTTGGAAGAGTTGTGAAGCATGAGGTCCCCAGTGTGGAACTCCAAAATGCTGCTGACAATTTGGCAGGGTGGGCAGTAAGGATTAATGCAGAGATGTGAACAGTGACAGACTTTGACTGAAAGAACATTGAAAGATAACACAAAATAAAAGGTAGAATTCCAAAAGGTAGTCAAAAAAAGTTGTGCTCATTACAAATCTAAATAGCAAACTTATTTAGGGCCTCTGCCTTCACAAAGTTGCCCTCATTGTCATCAATAAAGAGGATGCAGTCAGTATCAATGCTAGGGGTTGGTAGAAAGGCAATTGGATTCTATAAAATAGATGTGGTTGAAAGGCTTGCCAAAAAATAATAGAAAAGTCACTTAAATCTGGATGAGCCATATACAGAGGCTCTGAAATAACCTTCCCATCCCATTTTGACATGTCAATGGAGGCAGATTCTGGAAGACTGGAATACTCGAGCATTGTGGCTCAGCGATTATCACTGCTGCCTCACAGCACCAAGGACCCTGGTCCAATTCCAGCCTCGGATGACTGTCTGTGTGGAGTTTGCACATTCTCCGTGTCTATGTGAGTTTCTTCCAGGTTTTTCCCATAGTCCAAAGATGTGCAAGTTATAGGGAACTGGCCATGCTCAGTTGCCTGTACTGTGTAGGATAGGTGAATTAGCTAAAGGAAATGCAGGGTTACAGGGATAGGGAAGAGGGTGAAACTGGTGGAATGCTTTTGAGAGTCAGTGTGGACTTGTTGGGCCATACAGCCTGTTTCCATACTGCAGGGATTCTATAATAATCCTATCACCGTCCAAAAATAAGGAAGCATAGAAATCCACCAGGTACAAATCAGGCACCCTTACACAATATTTCTATCCCAACAATTCTCCAATGCAGTCTTGAATGCCTAAGTGAACCTACTACGTCACACCTGCAGGCAGCGCATTCCATTCCTGAACTACCTGTCGTGTGACTAAGTTTTTTTTTCTCATTGCCCTAGCTTCTTTTGCACTTCACATTAAACCTATGCCTCTCATTCTTGTTCGTTTTATGAACGGGAGCAGCTTCTCCCTACCTACACTATCCAGCCTGTTCATGCTTTTGAAAACCTAGATCAAACCTCCTGTCAGCCTCCTTTCTCTCAAGGAGAACAGTGCCGGCCTCTTCAATCTATTCTCACAGCTGAAGTTTCTCATTCCTGAAGGCATTCTTGCATACCATACTTGCACTGTCTCTCTAACGCTGTGACAAAACTGGCTCATTTTCTCAAGAACGCAGTGCCCTTGGTTTTTTTCAGAATGGTAATAAACTGTTCTCAGTGCCGATTAGTCTTATTTGGTACAGAGATTAAAGGGCATTGAGGGGCCTTTTTGTTTATATGTAAACTGATGAGACTTCAGGCCAAAGTGGTCATGCTTTCAAAGTGACCTGTAGAATGAAAGGAGAGTGGTCAGCTCTCCAGGTGAGCAGTTTAGTTCAGTCCAGTTGGGACTTCAACAGTGAGCTGTGTGAAAACTCTCTCTTCTGCCTTTCTAAACTTCAACCTGTAAGCATCTGACCCTTTTTTGTACTGTGCTTTAAAAGGGGTTTGCCTACAGGGACTGTGGTGCATATTTGGAACAACATACTTAAGTCTAGTTTGGATAGACTGAGTTCTGTTGGGATTCTTTATTCTGTTCTTTGTGTTTCATTGCGTAATTTTGTGAATTAATTTTTGTCTGTGTTAAAATCTAGTACTCAGCTCAGCTACCTCACTCCGGATAACTTTTACTGTGCACTTCCTGAAACAAATTACAAAGTTATGGTCTGGGCTGCCCGCTTAAGAATGTTTTGGGTGGTCTGGCCTTGTCCATAACAGTGCATTCATTTCTACCCAATAATGTGGCATCCACAAGTACACATAATATGCCAGGTAATTTCTAACAAAGGAAAGGCAATGATCAAGTGGTATTATCACTGGACTAGTAATCCTTAGCTAAAGTACCAGGATCCCAAGTTCAAATCCCACCAGTACAGATGGTGGAATATGTATTCAAAACAGATATGGAATTAAGAATCCAATGATGATCCTAATGGAAAAAAACTCCACAGAAACTGTTTTCTGTCACCAAGTCACCCTTTATTTACAGTGCGCAGTACTTGACACTGATCCAGCTCCCTCAATGCCAGTTCTCAGACAGAACTGAACCTCTGACACCTTTTTTTCCTTTTGACATTCCTGTTTATGTCTGTCAGCCACAGCTCCCTGATTGGACCAGGTTAACAGCTCCAATCGCTACACAGGAAACCACTGAGAGTAAAAGCGAACCTATTCAATGGCAACAGCTCTGTACATTAGTTTATATTTTACCAAATACTTTAGTAGGAGTCAGTCATTTATAATTTATCACAATCTATTCATGAACAAGAATTGTATTAAACACATTATGAAATCTAACTGGACATACACGTGTTTCATCTGATCTTAAAAATTAAATATGCTGTCCAGTAAACTGTTCAATGGTAGATTGTAAGTGATGAAATTAATGCCATATGTAATAGAATAAGTGGCACTGAGGCACATATTTGTTTTGTCACTGCCAAGCAATATATTTTACCATATATATTTTGAATCAAGCAGCTTAATTGGAATATTGTTAAATTGTATTAAAGGATTCATGTCCACCCAAATTAAAATGAACTGATGGGGCAAAGGCAGGAGATTAGCACAAGGTCATGGTGCTCATTGAAGAGCTGGTACACACACGATGGGACAAATCACCACCTTCTGCACTGGGTTCAAAGGATTTGAATTATTCTAAATTGGAAGGAAGTTAATAATAGGATGCTCAGGAGACTAGAAGAAAAGAGGCACAAAGCCAAGTACTCAGTATGCTTCAAGGAGAATGGAGATAGCTATAACAAAAGAAGAAGTCACTTTGGTACAGCTATACAGAGTCCTGGTTAGACTACAACTGATGTATGGTTGTGAAAGGATAATAATAGATTTGGGAGGAATGCAGCACAGGATTAATTATTACAGTCACACAGCACTTTTCACCATTACCATGCATCTCAAAATAGTTTACAGTGTCACTAAAACACCTCTGCAGCTGACATTTTTTTTTACATTAAACCATTTAGGAATTGGTGCGTACACAGCAAAGACCCACAAACAACACCGTGATAATGACCAGATAACAGTGGTATGAAAATTCGTTTGGTCACTCAGGAAAGTTGTTAAGAAATACTCCCTTCACAAAGTGTAGCAGAAATGTGCATCACATTACCTCAAATTCTGAGCCCAATTAATCATTTGTAAACAACTAGAGAATGCTGGAGAAATTCAGCACATCTGGCAGCATCTGTAGTCAGAGAATCAGAGCTAAAGTTTCAAGTCCAGCGAACCTTCGTCAGAGTGAAAAATAGGAGATGGTCGCATAACTACACTCAAACTATTCACTGAGACATCAGTGACCTCAATTTCTTTGCATTCCTTATCTATTCTAACCTATGTCTCTCCAAAGTTACTGCACTCTCAGATCTAACCCTGACGTTATTACCAAGCCTGCTAACAAGGGTGGTGTTGTTGTTGTTGTCTGGTGTACTGACCTCTATCTGTAAAGGCTGAGCACGAGCTCTCGCATTCCTTCTCTAGGGGAGCAGAGAAATTAAGATGACCGATGTAACATCGACAGTTCTCAATGAACAGGTTGACTGCAGATAAGAGACCATTGCCAACTAACCTCACTTCATCTGGAAATCTCCTCCCTCTTCCCCCAGAGCTTCACACCATATAGTCTCCCAGCCCCATAAAACCCAATTCTCCCCTTCCCAAAATCAACAAACAGACTGACCATTGTTTCAGTCTGTTCTTGCCCCAAATAACTTATTTCTCCCTAATGTGACTCGATTGTTGTCTCCCTCAACAAGTCTCTTCCAACTTATATCTGTGATCCTTCTAACGTTCTGCGTGCATTCAAAATTTTCAGTTTGTTGGCGACAGCCGTCATCTCTTTATTATGGAAGTGCAATCCCTCTACAAGTCCAGGACAGTCTGAGGGCTCTCTGCTGTTTTCATGACAGGAGGCTTGAACTTTCTCATCCATCACCATCCTCCTCTGCTTGGCTGAGCACATCCTCACTTTGAACAACTTCTCCTTTAACTTCTCTCACTTCTTCCTGATCAAGATGTGGCCATGGATACCTGCATGGGCCCCAGGTGCCTGCCTTTTTGTGGGCATCATCGAACATTCCTTGTTCCAGTCCAACTCAGGCTCCCATTCACAACACTATCTCCAGCATATCAATAGCATCATCAGTACTGCTTCCCTCTCCTGTCTGGAATTGGAAACAATTTATCAACCTTGCTTCTAATTTCCACCCCATTCTCACCTTCACATGGACTATATCTAACTCCTTCCTTCCCTCGCTCAATATCAGTTTCCATTCCCAGGGGATAGACTGGCCACTGATATCCACTACAAACCTAATGACTCCCACAGTTATCTTGACAATACATCCCCACACAACTTTCTGAAACAACTCCATTCCATTCTCCCAGTTTCTCTTTTGCTTCTATTCGGATGACGCCACCTTCTGCAGGCGCCACAGAGTCATAAAATCATAGTCATACAGCAGGAACAGACCCTTCAGTGCAACCAGTCTGTGCCAAACATAATCCCAAACTAAATTAGTCCAACCTTCCTGCTCCTGACCTACATCCCTCCAAAACTTTCCTATTCGAGTCCTTAGAAATATCCTTTTTTCTACAACCAAGGATTTCTTCAGCTGATCAATGCATTCCCACACTTCATCTCTTCCTTCTCGGTTTGATTGATCCCCCAAGTCCTCAGTTTCTACCCTACTAGCATCGAAAGGATTATAAAAGTTGCCATTTCTGCCACCTCCAGAGCATGCCACCGCCAAACATTTCCCTCCCTTATCAACACTGCACGGAGACTGTTCCAATCCGGACACCGGTCCATTCCTCAGCCACTCCCAACACTTCCATGGCATCTTCCCATACAACCACAGAAAGGCTAACACCCCCTCCCTCATCATCAAGGCCCCAGACACACCTCCCAGCCATTTACCTGCACTTCATTCAACCTAGTATTCACTGCTCAGAATGTGATCAGCTCTAGATTAGAGAGAGGAATTGCTGCCTGGGTGATATCTTTGCGGAACATCTGCACTATCTATGTAAATGACCCTGAGCTTCCAGTTGCCTGCTACATAACACCGTATTCCATGCTAACATTTCCGGCTCAGGCCTACTGCAGATGTACTCATGCTCAAGTGAGACTCAGCACAAGCTAGAGAAACACCACCTCATCTTCCAGCTAGGCACTTTAAAGCTTTCAGGACTCAACATTGAGTTTAACAACGTCTGAACATAAACACATCCACTTGCTTGCTTGATACTTTCCCCAAGCCACTAAGTCTTACTATGAACGGGCTGGGTCTAGCACACCAACCAATTTTCAACCGTGTATGCTTCTCATCAGCACCCTCCTAGCAATTATCCCTCCTTCAGTTTATTAGCAGCAATGTATATTTGAATATCCTATTTTCTCTCTCCAGGCAGCACCTTCATATACTCTTCTATTCCCTCCCCAACTCCAGACGTTTTCAGTTCTGCTTTCTGCTGATAGGTCATTGGACTTGAACATTGTTTTTTCTCACTACAGATGGTGCCAAACCTGCTGAGTTTCTCCAGCATTTTCTACTTGACCTTCAGATTTCCAACATCTGTGGTTCATTTTTAGAATCTTGATACATTTACACTAACCAAAACTACTGTACAAAAGGGCGATAGATCCAAGGTAGATGGATGACAGGATATACATCAGTCACGTTCTAAATGGGTTATAGGAGCTAAAGTATCTCTTTGATTTGTATGTTTCTGACAGCCAGTTCATACATCCAAGTATTTTACACACTTGCTAACCTGGTCATCAGGCAGTGGTCTACATCTATTACGAGGGGGCATAGCTTTAAATTAAGGGGTGGTAGGTATAGGACAGATCTGAAAATGTGTTGCTGAAAAAGCACAGCAGGTCAGGCAGCATCCAAGGAACAGGAAATTCGACGTTTCGGGCATAAGCCCTTCATCAGGAATAGGACAGACGTTAGGGGTAGATTCTTTAGTCAGCGAGTCGTGAGTTCATGGAATGCCCTGGCAGTAACAGTGGTGGACTCTCCCTCTTTATGGGCATTGGATAGGCGTGTGGAGGATAGAGCTGAAAAGGTGTTGCTGGTTAAAGCACAGCAGGTCAGGCAGCATCCGAGGAGCAGGAAAGTGGGCTAGTGTAGGTTAGGTGGGCCTGGGTCAGCGCAGCATCGAGGGCCGAGGGGTGTGTTTTTCTATGTTCTATCTATTATTTTGGTGTACCTGTCTGTCAGGGTCACCTGGATATTTGGCAGTCTGGGTGAGCAGACAGGCAGCAGCCTGTGCCGTTGGTGGTGGAGTGTGCCGTACATACCTGTTCGGTGGCGGTCGGGCAGTACACCATGAGGATGAGTGTGGTGCAGACATTGAGAGCCAGGCCGGTGATGGTGATGAGATTGGGGGCGACCCAGAGCGGGAGGCGGCGGACCAGCCACTCCCACCAGGCCTGCATGACGGGCTCCAGCAGCGAGGAGCCCGCGCTCCGGTACCGGTGCTCCTCCAGGCGCTTCAACTGCTGCCGGTTCAGGGGCTGCTGCAACAGCGCGTTCAGGCTCAGGCCCAGGCCCAGGCCCCGGCCCGGGCTCCGGCTGCCGCCCAGCCCCGCGCTCCCACGGCCCGGCCGGTGGGCGGCGGGCAGCGGGCGGCTCATGGCCGAGCCCGGGTGCACCTCCCCCGCCTCACTCCGCCGCGCCGGGCGCCGCTCTGCGTTCATGGAGCCGGTGCTCGGTCCGTCAGAGCCCGGCCCGATCCGGCCTTGCCCCGGGCCCCGAGTCAGGGCTGTCCCCTCTCCCTGCTCCCACTCCCCGGGCGGGCTCCCAGCTCCTCCACCCCCTCGGATGGACTTTCCCCGGGCGGACGGCGGGCTCCCCGCTCCAAGGCCCCAAGCCTGACTCCGGTATCGCCGTTTCCCTGGACACTGCCGCCACTGACCCGGAAACACTGAAGGTCAACCGGAAGTGACGCGCCGCGGGTCAGGATAGCGTCGGTGAGGAGGAGGAGGAGACTCTTCAAGGCGGGCCTCTGGGGCAAGAGGGGAGACATTACCCCGGGAGGCAGAAACACCACACACCGGGGGGTGGGGGACAGGGATCGGTGTGAGGGTCTGGGGATGTTGTTAGAGAGGGGATCGGGCATGGGTCAGTGACTGGGCAGGGCCACAGGGTCTGGGGATGGGTCAGTGACTGGGCAGGGCCACAGGGTCTGGGGATGGGTCAGTGACTGGGCAGGGCCACAGGGTCTGGGGATGGGGTCAGTGACTGAGGAGGGCCACAGGGTCTGGGGATGGGGTCAGTGACTGGGCAGGGCCACAGGGTCTGGGGATGGGGTCAGTGACTGAGGAGGGCCACAGGGACTGGGGATGGGGTCAGTGACTGAGGAGGGCCACAGGGTCTGGGGATGGGGTCAGTGACCGAGGAGGGCCACAGGGTCTGGGGATGGGGTCAGTGACCGAGGAGGGCCACAGGGTCTGGGGATGGGGTCAGTGACCGAGGAGGGCCACAGGGTCTGGGGATGGGTCAGTGACCGAGGAGGGCCACAGGGACTGGGGATGGGGTCAGTGACCGAGGAGGGCCACAGGGTCTGGGGATGGGTCAGTGACCGAGGAGGGCCACAGGGTCTGGGGATGGGTCAGTGACTGAGGAGGGCCACAGGGTCTGGGGATGGGGTCAGTGACCGAGGAGGGCCACAGGGTCTGGGGATGGGTCAGTGACCGAGGAGGGCCACAGGGACTGGGGATGGGGTCAGTGACCGAGGAGGGCCACAGGGTCTGGGGATGGGTCAGTGACCGAGGAGGGCCACAGGGTCTGGGGATGGGTCAGTGACTGAGGAGGGCCACAGGGTCTGGGGATGGGTCAGTGACCGAGGAGGGCCACAGGGTCTGGGGATGGGTCAGTGACCGAGGAGGGCCACAGGGTCTGGGGATGGGGTCAGTGACCGAGGAGGGCCACAGGGTCTGGGGATGGGTCAGTGACCGAGGAGGGCCACAGGGACTGGGGATGGGGTCAGTGACTGAGTGGGGTATCAAGGACCAGAATATTAAAACATGAGTGATGGTCAGGGCACGAGAAGGGTGTCAGGGTCTGGAAAATGATATCAGTGACTAAGGGAGACAGGAACTGGGGGAGGTGAAGGATTAGGGCTGAAAATGTGTTGCTGGAAAAGCACAGCAGGTCAGGCAGCATCCAAGGAGCAGGAGAATTGATGTTTCGGGCATGAGCCCTTCTTCAGGAATGCTCATGCCTGAAACGTCGATTCTCCTGCTCCTTGGATGCTGCCTGACCTGCTGTGCTTTTCCAGCAACACATTTTCAGCTCTGACCTCTAGCATCTGCAGTCCTCACTTTCTTTGTGAAGGATTAGGGAGCAGGGTAGTGTCTGGGAAAGGGTTCAGGGACTGGGAATGCTGTCAGGGACTGGTGAATGGAATCAGAGACTGGTGGGGCCATCAAGAATTATGGATGGTGTTTTGGACTGGGAATGGTGTCGGGGCTGGGAAGTGGATTCAGAACTGGGAATGCTGTCAGGGACTGGGAATGCTGTCAGGGACTAGGAATGGTGTCAGGGACCAGTGGTGGGTGCTCAAGGATTAGGGCTACTGTTTGAGACTGGGAATGGTGGCAAGGTCTGGAAAATGATGTCTGGGACCAAGGAGTCGGGAACAGGAGAGTTAAGGATTAGGGAGCAGGACAGGGTATGGGAATGGGGTTAGGGACTGGGAATGGTATCGGGATTGGGGAATGGATTCAGGACTGGGAAAGCTGTCAGGGACTAAGAATGGTGTCAGAGTTGGTGGGGGGTGGCTCAAGGATTAGGGATAGTGTTTGGGACTGGGAATAGTGGCAAGGTCTGTAAAGTGATGTCTGGGACTAAGGAGTCAGGAACTGGAGAGTTAAGGGTTAGAGAGCAGGACAGGGTCTGGGAATGGGGTTAGGTACTTGGAATGCTGTCAGGGACTGGGGAGTAGAGTCATGACTGGGAATGCTATCGGAGATTGGGAATGGTGCTGGGGACTAGGGAGGCGACTCAAAACCTTGGAGTGTTGTCATGGATTAGGGAGGGGCTCAGGGACTGGAGAATGGAGTCAGGACTGGAATAGGGTCTGGGACTGGGAATCGGGTCAAGGACTGGGGAAGAGAGTCAAGGCCTGGAAGGAGGAGGTCAAGGATTAGGGAGGTGGTCAGGGACTGGGGAATGGAGTCAGGACTGGGAATGAGGTTGAGGACTGGGGTGGGGGTCAAGGATTAGGGAGGAGTGTCAGGGACTGGGAATGGGGTCTGGGACTGCAGCTGATCAGAATGGGTTCAGGGCCTGGGGAGGGTGCAGGGACTTGGAGTCAGGGGATGGGATGAGAGATTGGAATGGAGGTCGGGAGTTGAGGGGGGGGTCAAGGCCTAAGGAATGGGTCAGGAACTGAGTGTTAATCAAGGATTGAGGAGGACTCAGGTACTGGTGAGATATAATTGGTTAGCTAACAAGGGGAAGGGGAGAGAGATAAATTGGCCATTTTCATGTTGACAAACTAACTGGTGGAGTGCCTCAGGAATCGATGTTGAGGTTTCAACTATTCATAAATGATCATATGAAGGCACAGAATGTAGTCTACATTTGCTGAAGGCACAAAGATAGGTAGGAAAATAAATTGTCAAGCGGGCATAAAGAGACTATTGGGATATGTTACGAGAGTTGAGAAAAAAATCAACTACAACTTTATGTTCAAATATATGCACTTGTCCATTTGACAGGAAAAATAGCAATGTTGCATATTATTTTAAATGGACAGAATTTGTAGAACTCTGAGGAACAGAGGGATTTAGTTATTGTGGTAAATGAATCACAAGATAGCTACAGCAAGATATTCTGAACAGAAATGGAATGATGATCGTGACTGGAACAGAATTGAATGTAAAATTAGGGAGGTGTTGCTGTGGAAGTTGAGGTAAAAACAATGTCTGCAGATGCTGGAAACCAGATTCTGGATTAGAGGTGCTGGAAAAGTACAGCAGTTCAGGCAGCATCCGAGGAGGAGTAAAATCGATGTTTCGGGCAAAAGCCCTTCATCAGGAATACAGGCCGAGTCTCCACCCTTCAGGCTTCCTTTATACAAAAGTTTTTTAAAAATTGCATGTTCTTAATTACACAGATAACAGTGAAAGACAAGAACACGTGAGGAAGAAACGTTAATTGACAGGTCTGTGTACGCTTGACTAGTCACTCCTACAGGCCCTAAGCAATTCATCAGGTGGGAAAAACATACCCAGCCGAGTTAGGTGCCTGCTAGTGAGATAAACTCCTATCACAAAGAGGTACCAGCCTGAGCTAATTGGAGAGTTCATAAGGTAACCTTGCACAGTTCACACGTCAGATACAGTTGTTTTTAATTTCAAAAATATACTTTATTCTTAAAATAATCATAAAATAATTTGATGGTCTGTACCTTTGGTCATGCCATACATATGTCAACATTTACATACACAGATCAGAAGTTATCATTGTTATATACAGGTCTGTGCATTTCTCACTCATATACCCATATATTTAGCTGAGGCGTCAGCAGAGCTCAAACGACTGCATGGGCCCCCTATTCTTCTTTAGGCACAGCTCACATGTCAGATACAGTTGTTTTACAAAATGGCTTCTTAGCAAGGAGGGCAAACTTTTGCCCATAAAATGGCTTCCTGACACATTGTGCCAGAATCTCTTCAATGTTAGGCCTAGAATAATTTCTAAGGTAGAAGCAAACTCCTGCCTTTTAAGCACTGAATCATTCTGTACCTGAGGCTGAGAATGTTAACATAACGTTGCATTCAAACTGATTCATTAGTCTTTCAATTAAACATGTTTTGTTTTCAGGGTTGTGATTCAAATTCAAAAGACACAAGATCTGATTAGTTAGAATTGGCAGTGGGGCAGTCTGCAAGGTCTATAGAGTGGTCTGCAAGAACAGCAAGTAAGTTAAGGCTTCATCAATATTACGTTTTACAGAGTTTGTATTTAATAACCATTAATGGCTACTCAGTATCATCAAAATGCATTTAACTTCAATCCATAGCAGATAAGTACCAAGAGTTAATTTTCCAGTGGCTTCAACAGTCCCAGCACCAAAATGGTCTGTCTCTCTCTCTTTCTCTCTCTCTCTCGTGTCCTTTTGAACTCTCAAGTCAGGGTTTTGTAACAGCAAAGATTTTTTTCTCTCTCTCTGTGCCCCGCTTGCAAGGGGTATTAAGAATCCATTATAATTAACAGCATCTGGCCATTAATTACAAAGCTTTTGATTGTACTGAATTTCATTTCAGGGTCAGAATCAAACACGGTCATTAATTTCACAAGGGAACAACTGTGAATGTTATCACTTGGTGAGCCCAGATGTCCCTATCTTCTGCATTCCTTGAGATTCCCCCCCCCCTCCCCTTTTCCTGAGCCTTCCTGCCTGTCTATTTTCTAGTGCAGTAAATGTGTCCTTTAATTCTGCATTACATTTTAGTCTAAAAGTTTAAAGACTATAGACTTTCTCAGAATCAAAGTTTGTGAGAAGATTTGTAGCTCGGGTGCTCGTTGTTGTGGTTCTGTTTGCCGAGCTATTTATTTATTTATTCCCCAAGTTAATTTTGTATCTCACCCTGTGGTTCCACACTTAGGCAGCCTTGCTGATCATTAAGAGGCCCTATTCTTTCCCCTTTCTCCTTAATGTATTTGTAGAATCCCTTTGGATTCTCCTTAACCCTATTTGCCAAAGCTATCTCATGTCCCTTTTTTCCCTTCCTGATTTCCCTCTTGAGTATACTATTACTGCCCTTACATCTTCTAGGGATTCACTCAATCTCTCCTGTGATTGGAGAGATATGTCCTGTGACATCTCAGACGCGGAGGTGTCCTCAACACTAGAGTGGAGAACACTTATGGTTTCTGACAGGCCTTCTAGCTTTTCTGGGGAACCTACTGTGTTTTGCTCCACAGTAGCAGCTTTCAGGTGATCCACGTGTTTGTTCAGGGCCACCTCATCTATGGCACAGGTGTTGACCTGTTGACCTCACCTTGTACCCATGCCAGCCATTTCCATGGTTCTGGCAAACTTAATCTCCTGGCATAAACTCTTTCTCTTGCTTAGAGGACTCACGTGGCTTGCACTGGTATTCCTGCTGCCATTTCAGCCCCGCCAGTCCAGAAATATTGTGTCTAACCTGGTGCGGAGTCTTCTCTCCATCAGCAACTCTGCTGGAATTATTCCTGTAGTTGCCGAGGAGTGGTCCCTCTCTTATCGCCACTGAAATAACTGCAGAGACACCAGTACCCCATCACCAAGTCTGTCTTTATTTTACATGTGCACAGTACATGGGCTCTGACCTGCCAGTTCAAAGCTTGGACTGAGGAGCCCTTCTGAACCTCCTGTTTATTTTTATATATTTTATTGAACAATACAGTTTACAAAACAATTAACATTAACAGCTGTATACAAAGCAACAGCAATTTTACAATGGAGGGGAATGGCACGCTTAGGCCCAAACCCTACAGTTCAACCAGTTTTCAGGGAAATGAGGAACCTCAAATCCCAGTTTCAATCATTACAGGACAGTATCAATGACTTTTGTACATACAAGACAGTCTAATTACATAAGAAACAGAACATACAATATAGACTCCCAGAAACCCAGCAAGCCCCCCTCCGTCCCTCCCATCTTCCAGCCACTCTAAGGCAGCCCGCCCCTATGCACCTTCCGGCTCTCGGTCCACCCCATGCCCCTTCCAGATCTCGGTCCGCCCTGACACACCTTTCGACCACCTCTAGGACAGCCTGCCCTGGTACCCGCCCAGGGTGACAGCACGGAGGAAGGCCTACCTGCCTTCCGGCTCTTGGTCTGCCCTTGCGTACCATTGGTCTCTCACCCACCCCGATGCGCCATCTGGCCAGTGGACTACCCTGACACACCTTCCGGCCACCTCTAGGACAGCCCATCTCCTTCCCTGGGAAGACAGCGTGCAGGGCAGCACACAAGCCTTCCAGATCTTGGCCTGCTCCTACGTGCCTTCTGGTTCTCGGCTGCTTGGACACACCTTCTGACCATCTCTAGGACAGCCCGTCCCGATCACCCCTTCTTGGGACGACAGCGCTCAGAGTGGCCTACCCACCTTCTGGCTCTCAGGGCGACGGCATCATGGTGGCCTATCCATCTTCCAGCTTTCAGGACAGCCTACCAACCTTCAGGTTCACAGGATGGCCGACCTACTCTCCGACTCTCGGTAACAGCTTTCAGGACAACCTATGAGTATCCAACTCACAGTAAGGCCTTCCAGACCCAGGGACACAAGACAATGCAGGTGATAACCCCAACAAACCACATGGCAGTCAATTATCAACAAACAGAGTCCTTTCTGGTACATAGAGTACATTATCATAAACAATTTTCTTCAAAAGAGAGAGTCCACTTCCAGGAATTGAGTCCACTCCAGTATACAAAGTGCATTGTCAGAAATGGAGTCCATTCCAAACTGCAGAGTCCGCTGTTAAAAAACAGAGTCCACAATCAAGGGCAGAGTCCACTCCTGAAGGCAGCAAATGCTCACCCCACAGATACAGGTATTCAATCTCCACAGAGTCCTTGTCCATCCTTGGAGAACCAGAGTCACTCACAGGAACACAGTACATTGTACAGGTGCAGTTAACTCACAGGGATTTGGTCCATTCCTGAAGGAAAGTCTTCTCCCAAACTCCAGGATACAGCAAGTGCTTGCCTCCTAGCACACGCCTAGTGTTCAATCTTCAGGGCTAGG
The DNA here is from genome assembly GCF_020745735.1 of Hemiscyllium ocellatum. NCBI lineage: Eukaryota > Metazoa > Chordata > Chondrichthyes > Orectolobiformes > Hemiscylliidae > Hemiscyllium > Hemiscyllium ocellatum. The sequence goes on from NC_083426.1 coordinate 53,856,127, forward strand.
CCTCCCTACAGGAACAGCTCATTTGGTAAGATGTATTTTTTTTCGCAAGAGCTCAGTCCAAACACCAAACAACAGGGAAGACTCATACAAAACAACAAAGAAAACTAGAGTCCAAGGGCTAAGCCCTACTGCGAATTCAACATTACATACTGGAGTGGACTCTGGTGTTCATCTCTATTCCTGAGATGCTGCCTGGCCTGCTGTGCTTTGACCAGCAACACGTTTGCAGCTGTGATCTCCAGCATCTGCAGACCTCATTTTTTACTCTGGTGTTCATTTAGTGAGGAATGATTTCTGAATTACCGATGCACACAATGTGTTTCAGGTGTAACTCAGTTCTCATTAGGGGATTGTTGTTTCACTGGCTGGTTACAGCCTGTGTGTTACTCTTTTCTCTTTCACTTTTGAGAAAAGGACAATGTTGATTTTGTGGCAGTGCTTAGCCCTTAGACTCTAGTTTTTTTTTTTTTTTGTATGTGTCTTCACTGTTTTTTGGTATTTGGACTGAGCCCTTATGAAGAAATACATCTTACCAGATGAGTTGTTCCTGTGGGGAGGCCTAGTCCTGGGACTGGGCCTCTGAAGATTTTGTGTGTGTGTGTGTGCTGGGAGGCGAGCACTTGCTGTATCCTGGAGTTTTGGAGAAGACTTTCCTTCAGGAGTGGACCAAACCGCTGTGAGTTAACTGCACCTTTACAATGTACTGTGTTCCTGTGAGTGGGCCTGGTTCTCCAAGAATGGGCCAGAACTCAGTGGAGGTTGAATACCTGTGTGCTGTGGGGTGTGTATTTGCTGCCTTTTGATAGTGGACTCTGCGCTCTGTTGTGGACTCTGTTTATTTCAACAGACTCTGCAGTTTGGAGTGGACTCCAAGCTGAATACTTTCCATCCACTACCATCCTCTGTCTTCTATGGGCCAGCCAATTCTGCATCCAGACAGCCAAACTTCCCTCTAACCCATGCCTTCTCACTTTCTGAATGAGTCTACCTTGTCAAATGCCTTGCTAAAATCCATGTACACCACATCCACATCAATGTGTTTGTCATATCCTCAAAGAATTCAATAAGGCTTGTGAGACATGACTGTACCTCACAAAGCTATGCTGACTATCTCTAATCAAACTATGGTTTTCCAAGTATTCATAAATCCTGTCTTTCAGAATTCCCTCCAATAATTTGCCCACCACCAATGTAAGACTGACTGGTCTGTAATTCCCAGAATTATCCCTATTCCCTTTCTTGAACAAGGGAATAACATTTTGTACTACTCCAGTGCACAAGTGAGTATGCAAAGATCATTGCCAAAGGCATGGCAATCTCTTCCTTTGCTTCCCATAGTAACCTTGGGAATATCCCACCCGGCACAGAGAACTTAAAGAATCATAGAATCCCTACAGTTTGGAAACAGGCCATTTGGCCTGACAAGTCCACACCGACCATCCAAAGAGTAATTCACCCAGACCCATTCCCCCACCATACTCCTTTACCTTTCCCCTGACTAATGCACCTACCCAACCCTGAACTCTATGGGCAATTTAGCATGGCCAATCCACCTAACCTGGACATCCTTGGACTGTGGGAGGACACTGATGCACCTGTTAAGTTCTTTTTTTCTGAGATTCTTACGCATTTGATGCAACTGCAACACACCAACCTCTGTGAACAAGCAACATTTTATTAAGCATAGTACAATACCCACGCTGGACACTTTCATTAAAAGTGGGTGGCTCAGTGGTTGGCACCGCTGTCTCACAGCCCTAGGGACTTGGGTTCGATTCCAACCTTGGGCGACTCTCTGTGTGGAGTTTGCACGTTCTCTCCATGTCTGCGTAGGGTTTCCTCTGGTGCTCCAATTTCCTCCCAAAGTCCAAGATGTGCAGGTAAGGTGAATTGGCCATGCTAAATTGCCCATAATGTTCAGGAGTGTGTACGTTAGGTGCATTGGTAAGGGGTAAATGTAGAGTAGTAGGAGAGGAAAATGGGTCTGGGTGGGATACTATTTGGAGGGTTGGTGTGGACTTGTTAGGCTGAAAGGCCTGTTTTCACACTGTAGGGATCCTGTATTCTATAATACAAGCTTTGGGAAAAACCCTGAACACTCTTTGCCATGCCTTAGAAGCGTATCCAGGGAAGCTCTCTGAACAAAGGAAACAGTTCTTCTTTTATACAAAATCTTTACATCACAGTTAGTATTGCTCACAAGACAACCTCACAGTCACATGCCACTCAAGATACAATCCAGTAACCACCTCATCTCCAGAGACAGTGGAATGCAAACCATCCCTTAATGGCCAGATCTGGGGTGAATGGTATTATTCTAACTACAAGGAGTAGTCAGAATCTAATGATAATGTTCTTATTGACTTCTGAATAGGGGGTGAAACTAAATAGGCTTTTGAATGGCAAGGAAATGGCCATGAATAGGAGATAATGTAATTTCTTACAATCTATCTGTAAGTCAGAGGCATCCCACCCTAGCCTCAGGACAACCAATTTCTTGCAGGTCAGCAGAGCAAGTTAACTCTTTAATATCACACACCCAGAGGAAACCCACTCAGACACAGGGAGAATGTGCAAAATGCATACAGACGGTCACCTGAGACTGGAATCGAAACCAGGTCCCTGGCACTGTGAGGCAGCAATGCTAACCACTGAGCCACTATGCAGTCCTTATCTATCCTCCTGTGTTTTAAAATTTCCAGCACATCCACTTTCTTAACATCACCTTGTTTGAGCATATCAGCCTGTTTCACCCTGTCCTCAGAAATGACAAGGTCTGTCTCAGTAGTTAATATTGAAGCAAAGTATTCATTAACGACCTTCCTTACTTCCTCTGACTCCAGGCGCAAGTTCCCTCCACTATCCCTGATTGGGCCTACCCTCACTCTGGTCATCATCCTCTCCTGACATAAGGTTAGAACACCTCAGGTTTTCCTTAATCCTACCCCCCCCCCCCAAAGCTTTTTCTTGTACCCTTCTTGCACTCCTAAACCCATTCTTCAATTCCTTCCTGGCTACCTGTAGAGCCCTGTCTAATACTTGCCTCCTCAACCTTAATTAAGCTTCCTCATGACTAGATGTTCCACATCCCTTATTATTCAAGGTACCTTCACCCTACCATCCCTTCCTTGCCCCAGTGGGACAAACCTACCCAGCACTCGCAGCAAGTGCTCCCTGAACAACCTCCACATTTCGGTTGTGCATTTCCCTGAGAATATCTGTTTCCAGTTTATGCTCCACAGTTCCTGCCTAATAGCATTGGAATTTACCCTTCCCCAATTAAATACTTTCCGATACCATCTGTTCCTTTCCCTTTCCACAACTATAATAATGGTCAGGAAGTTGTGATCACTATCACTGAAATGCTGTCCCACCGAGAGATCTGACACCTGACCCGGTTCGTTGCCGGTTCGTCCCCTCTGGTCGGCTTATTTAGATGTTGATGAGTCAGGAATACTTCCTGGACACACCTGACAAAATCTGCTCCATCCAAACTATTTGCACTAAGGAGATTCCAGTCAATATTAGGGAAGTTAAAGTCACCCATGACAACAACCCTGTTACTTCAGCACCTTTCCAGAGTATGCCTCCCAATCTGCTCCTCTGTGTCTCTGTTGCTTTTGGGGTTGGGGTGGAATGGGGGGATCTGTAGAAAATTCCCAATAAAGTGACTACTCTTTTCCTGTTTCTGACTTGCACCCATAATGATTTAGTAGATAAACCCTCCTCTAAGGCCTTCCTTTCTGCAGCTGTGATACTATCCCTGATTCGCAATGCCACTCCCTAACCTCATTTACTTACCTCTCTATTCCTTTTGAAACATCTAAACCCCAGACAATCCATCAACCATTCCAGCCCCTGTGATATCCAAGTCTCTGTAATGGCCCCAATATCCTCGCTCCAGTACTGATCCATGTTGTAAGTTCATCACCCTGATTCCTGACATTTCTTGCAATAAAATAGACATGCTTCAGTTCATCACACTAACTGCAACTTTGTGCTATCAACCATCTATCCTTCCTCACAGGCTGTCTGCAAACTGTATCTGCCTGTCCATTAGCTGTTCCATCCTCTGATCCATAGCTCCGGTTCCCAACTTCCT